>NC_056522.1:29450529-29471523 GCF_019175285.1 Sceloporus undulatus | reverse complement strand
TCTTTTCTTTCTGTTTTGCTCTTCATACATGCCCAGTGATTCATGAGGCAACTGTTAACCTTGTCTGTTGTATGTAAGTACCATAGGATCATCTAGAGCAGAATCCTACTCTTCCCCGGGTCAACTGTTATTGTACTTTTAACTGCAGACACACTGCCCTTTTCACCATCGTGCCAGTGCCAGTGCTGGAGTGTGTGGGGGAGAACACTCCCATCTAGACCCAAAAAGCAGGGGTTGAGCTGGACTGGCATAAAAATACAGTGGTACAGGGTGTGGTACCGGGTGTGTGTCTGGAATGGATCCCCCGTATAAGGGAAATTCCATGTATGCTGGAGCCCCATTAAAGACAATGGGGCTTGTGCCTGAAGTGGCACATGGCACCATGCAGCACACACCATTTCTTTTTCAGGCACATGGCACCACTTCTTCCAGCACAGCTTCCAGCGTATGCTGGAAGCCGCATAAGGCGTACCCACGTATGATGCAAGCGCACTGTACAGTGCGCCCTTCTTTTACACGGGGGATCTGTTCTGGACCCCCCACGTAAAAGAAATAGCGTGTATGCTCGCAGCGGTGTGGTGCAGTGGCAGTGTGCACATGCCATGGCCATGTGCACCAATGCTTCTTCCGGCTCATGGCACCACTGCTTTCAGCATATGCTGGAAGCAGTGTATAATGTGCCCGCGTATTACACAGGCGCACTGTATTTTGTATAACAGAGCTTCTTTCGTGATGGGTTTTGTTAACTGAGGTATGCCTGTACTTCTTTTGTGACATGAAACATTAGATCGGTCTGTTACAGTGGCAAGTAATTGTCCTGGTCCAGCAATCACGCACACTCCCCTTTGGCCTTCATGCTCCCACTCCAGAAAAAATAATTGAATTTGGTTTTAAAAAACACATTTGGGTTGAACCAGTTATAATGTTTAAGGCCTCTGATCTGTTTTAGACCAAAATTGCCTCCACATCCTTCAGAAAGTACAGGTGAGGGATGTCTTCCCACCTTCTTGGGCGCACGGGGCAATTATACCATGTTTAAGGGCATCTGGTCTGTTTTGGACCAAAATTGCCCCCACATTCCTCAGAAAGTACAGGTGAGGGAACTCTTCCCACCCTAGTCTATTACAAGACCTCTCTAGACCCAACATGCCTGAGATTATTCTGTCTCCTCAAAAACTTGTGCTTTAGTAGGCTAGGCCAAGAATATGGAACTGTCCCAAGCTCACTCACTGAATTTCATAGCTGAATTGTATTTAAATCCAAATCATCCAAGTCAAAGTTCAGCATTCTGTCATCCTGCAATTGTTCTTACTCAGCTATCTTTTATTAAACAGGAATCGTATGTAGCTTATTTGTTCATTATAGACATGATATATCTAAAAAGATGGTAAAACTAATAAAAGTTAATAATATTGTAGAAATGGAAGTCCACTCTCCCCCTCAGTTCCTCCCTCCCCTTCTCCCTCCCCAGACCTGTTCCAGAGGGTCCCTCCAACTTTTCAGTGATTTTGAGAGCAGATCCAGATCGGCAGCCTCATCCAAGGATTTAATTATTCCTACTGCACTCCTGATGCACGTTGCTATTGGCATGGGAGGAAGACACAGTTCCTAAATTGCAGTCATAGGAGGGCTAATTGTAAATACTGTGATGAGCAAATAACTAAACCCCCTGTGGCAGTGTTTGATCCAGATTACCCTCTCTCCCTCCCCAGTGGCTTTTGCTAAAAGGAAATTTGGATCTGTTAATGGCAAATGTTATTACCAGTGTACTGTGTCCAGTTCTGGGCACCACAGTTCAGAAAGAATGTTGACAAGCTGGAGTGCATCCAAAGGAGGGCGACTAAAATGGTAAAAGGTCTGGAAACCATGCCCTATGAGGAGCGATTTAGGGAGCTGTGTATGTCTAGCCTGGAGAAGAGAAGGTTAAGAGGTGATATGATAGGCCTGCTTAACTATTTCAAGGGATGTCATATTGAGGATGGAACAAGCTTGTTTTCTGCTGCTCTAGAGAATAGGACCTGGAACAGTGGATGCAAGCTATAGGAAAAGAGATTCGACTTCAACATTAGGAGGAACTTTCCAACAGTAAGATCTGTTTGACAGTGGAACACACTCCCTCTGAGTGTGGTGGAGTCTCCTTCTTTAAACAGAGTCTGGATGCCTATCTGTCGGGGGTGCTATGATTGTGAGTTCCTGCATGGAAGGAGGTTGGATGGCCCTTGTGGTCTCTTTCAGCTCTATGATTGTATGTGTAGTCTGACACACGGTTTCCCTGACAGAATTCCCTGTTATACCTCACTCACCGTTTGTGTGTGTGTGTGTGTATGTGTGTGAGAGAGAGAGAGAGAGAGAGAACAGTTTCCTCTTTAGATAGTCAGTACTGTCATGAAACTCCCATTCAGGTGGCTGGGAAAATGCCATTAGCCTAATCCAAGATAAGGCAGAAAAGAATTAAAGGAGATTAATATTTAGTGTTCACACATTGCTTCATGGTCATAGGACAGTTATTGTTGCTAAGTATCTCTATACAGTTAACAAATTTTGTTCAATAAGGTAGCGACACTTGACTTTTTCCTTCTTTGGGAAAATATGTGGTGTTTTGGTCACATCAGATTAAAAAACATTACTTTTCCAGCTATAAATGCTGAATTCCTCAGTCTTCATGGTTACTGGCCAAGTGGTAGGGGATTCTGGAAGCTGTAGTCTAAAAAGTAACTGTCCTAGTCTTGCCTTCCTTTTTCATAATTACAATACTTCTTCTATGGCCACTACCTGGAGATGTAATATTGAGTTTATAATCCATTTAAAGTCAGTACAAAATTATTATCATTTATAGCAAATACATTGAAAGCTAAATGATAGGTACTATATATATGTATTAGATAGTATATACAAAATATTTGTAAATGTGCACATTTAATGTGGATACTGCATCAAAACATAATCTGTGAAAAATGAAATAACTCACTGATTCTTGACTTCATTTACCAGTATATTTATATTTACTGAATAAATATTTTTCAGTGGAAAGATTCTTCAAAATTAATACAAGTTGTCTGAACTGATATTTCTGTAACAATCTTTTCACTTTCTTTACCTTTCCACTAGGTGGAGATTGGGGACTTCGAAAGACCTTTTTCAACTCCAGCAGGTCAAATAAGTTCCCAGTCTAAATCAAATCAGACTGTAAAACAAGTTATAGAGAAGTTTTACCCGAAAAGATATAGAGATGGCTGTTCAGAAGAACAATTAAGGTATGTTTACTAATTTACTTTTAAAAGGAAGGAACTAATAATGTTATATAGAAATTTCAGTCACTATTGATGATTAGACTATTTACATATAGAAAATAGACTTGCTGGATGTATTCTTTTTAAATTTATTTTAAATTTATTTTACTGTTTTAATTAATGTAAACAAACCTGAAGTCTCTGGATTAAAACATTTTAGTAAAAGAATAATAAAAACAACTAAAATATTAATGTAAAAATAATGCTCTTGTTATGTCTAAATGTAATAGTTATAACTATACTAGGCCTGCACAACATATGCCTGGGGGCTGCATGCGGCCCACCAAACGATTTCCAGCAGCCAGCAAGGAGGAGGCCCAACTTTCTGTGGGATATGTGGTACCTTCCTGCTAATGGCCAACTAACTTAAAACAATGAAAACAGATAAACATCAAGCCAATCAGAGATAGGGGGATGGACAGTTTGAGCATTATCTGTGATAATCCGTTTCCATGGCAGACCAAGTGTCGGAAGAGATCCATCTTGACAGCCTTTAAAACTGTCAAGATTGGTAATATTTTGAATCTCTTCCAACAGGCCATTCCATAATTTGGGAGCGGCTGATGAGAAGGCCCTCTGGGTAACCACCATCAACCTGGTCTTTATGGGTTGAAGAAGGTTTTTCCCAGAGGACCTAAGTGTGCAGGCAGATTGTATGGAAGGAGGCGATCCCACAAATAGGTTGGACCCAAGCCATGTAGGGCTTTAAAGGTCATAACCAACACCTTGTACTGTGCCTGGAAACTAATAGGCAGCCAGTGAAGAGATTATAAGATGGGAGTAATGTGGTCACCTCTACCTATCCTGGTGACCACTCTGGCTGCCATATTTTGGACTAACTGGAGTTTCTAGAGTAGGCACAAGGGTAGCTCCGTGTAGAGTGCATTACAGAAATTAAGTCGTGAGGTTACCAGCACATGCACTACTTTTTCTAGGTCCTTCTGTTCCAGGAAAAGACGCAGCTGGCGTATCACCTGAAGCTGATAGCAAGCACTCCTGACTGTCGCATTTATCTGATCTTACATCTGAAGAGACAAGTCTAGGAGTACTCCCAGACTGTGAACACAGTCCTTTAAGGGGAATGTGATCCCGTCTAGGACCGGTTGATCTATCCTTATACCTGAGTTAGTGGGCCCAACAATGAGTACCTCTGTCTTATCCGGATTCAGTTTCAGGCATTTAAACTAGGCAGGCATTTAAAAACCCTTGTTAAAAAAAACCCTTTGTTTTCAGAGGTCTTTTATTTTAAAAACTGATACTGTGATATTTGCAGCATTTTAATCACTCTTATTTTCCAAAAAAAAAAAAAAAAAAAAAAATCCCTAGTAAAGTATATGAATACTATCTTTTTTCCTCCTTTCCGATCAAAATTCCCAGGTTGTGGATAGTATCTAGATTCTTTGCAACCACTCGTATCTGCTGTAGACACTTAATAACTAGGTAACGATCAACCCTAACCAATTAACACTTGGAAGATATTTTGAAAACTTCAATTTCAAACGTGATTCTGGAGTATAATAATCTTTTTACTGGCAAGAAGTGTAATACGTCCCTTAAACTACATGTTGTAAACAATAAGAAAAGCCTTAAAGGTTTATTAAAACTTGTACCACTCAGCAATGTAATTTTTAAACATTAGTGTGATTTCATAAGTAAAAATCTTAATTAATAAGGGCAATTACTGGAAGAAAGTATGCCTAATTCTGCAGCCTGAAGAACGTTCACCTATTTGAATTTTGACGCTCACCTACTTTCAAGTTGTGCAGGTCTGAACTATACAGTGGAAGAATGCAGAGAACTATGGAGTTTATCAGACAAGAGGAATTGGAAGTATAATCCAATGGCAATCTGAATGTAATCATGGGGTTTAATGTTATTGCGTGATAAACCACTATACACAAATTCGGGCAATGGGAAGTCAGTCTGAACGCAATCATGTGGTTTCACGTTATTGCATGATAGACTGCCACATGCAAATTTGGGCAATGGCATGCTATTTTCGGACAATGGGGAGCCAGTTCGAATGCAATACGTATTCACATAATTGCGCAAAACTAGCGACTTTAAGTGAATGCGTTTTGGCCCCACTTTCTTTTCATTTGAATTTAAGAGAAATTCTTCCTGTTTGATAAACTCCTATGTGTCTCATCCTCATTTCCCTGTCACATAGCCCTATTGCTCAGTAGTTTGAAAAATGTTTTTACCACTTCAGCATTCTCTAGCAAAACAAAAATCTAAATGTCAAAGAAACATAATACTGTATCAGTGTACTTATGGCAGACATGGTGTTTGGGAAAACAGTGACAAGAGAAGAGTGCTAATTTACTGTAGCTTTTTTTTATTATTCCATTTCCTAATTATAATTTGTAAACTGAACTTGGGGTGGGAGAGAGAGGGGGGGTTGATTTTGATGCTTATCAGATGTTGTTGTTTGTGTTGATTTAACTGTCTGGATTATTCCCTGACCCAATTCATGTCTTTCTGCTTCATGTCAATAGACAGCTTTGCCAGCGACTGTCAACAAAATGGATGGCTCTCCGTGGCCACAGTGCTGCAGACTGTGTGCGCATTTATCTTGCTGTTGCTCGAAAATGGCCTTTCTTTGGTGCCAAATTGTTTGAAGCAAAAGTAAGAATTCTCAATGTTCTTTTTTGTTTTTGTTTGTTCAAATAACAATACAAACAGCATTGATTCCACAAAACTGATTTATCATTAGTTTTTATAGAACTCTAGACTATAGAACTTGTAGACTATAGAACTCCTCACATTATGGCAAATAAGTGTCTTGTTTTAATTATTAAATAGAATAGTTCTTTATTTTATATCCAGTTTCATATATGCTACTAACTTGTATAACTTCTTTCTAGCCTCTGACAGTATCAATTTTGGAGATAGTTGATAATTTGGAGAGCACTTTGATCTGGCTTGCTGTTTATGAAGATGGCATACACCTCCTAGAATACACTTCTATGGTAAGGTGGAAATAGTTTGCTGTGTAAAGAAAGGGGTGAAAGAATTCTGTGAGCCATATTAGAGGTTAAGTCTCCCTTGTCTGGAATTCTGAAGTCTGAAATATTCCAGTATGTAAAATTGTCTGCATGGATGGCTGAGATAGTGACACTTTTGCTTTCTGAAGGTTCAGTATACACAAACTTTGTTTCATGGACAAAATTATTTAAAAGATTGTGTCTTAAATGTGTATAAAATTACCTTCAGGCTATGTGTATAAGGTATATATGAAACATAAATGATTTTCATATTTTGACTTGGGTCAAGCATGTGGTAAGTTTATTTATTTTTTTGCTTTCATGGACATTCCTTTTCTTCTGTCTTTTAAGAGATTAATAGCAACATGTTTATACAAGAACCTGATGACATTTGGAGGTTATCAAGATGACTTCATGCTGGTGGTTAATAATGTCCACACACAAGAAAAGCCAACTGAAAAGCTTTTGTTTACTATGGCCAAACCAAAGGTTAGTACATTAACGGCAACATTTTTAATAAGATTTTCTGTGATCATGTATATATACAGGATTTATCAGGTAGTGATTCAAGCAATCCTGTATCTGTTAATTTTTGTACGAAAGCAGATTGTGCACAGTATGAATGTATAAAAGTTATTCAAAAATTATCTTTACAGCTTCAATTCTACATATGTATCACACATGTTTAGGTTAGCACTCTTAGCTGTGATATAATACCAGAATGATGCTTGCTCCCAGCTCGAAAGCAGAACAGTGTTACAACAGTACAAAAAATCCTAGTATAACACAACTGTACTCAGTGGAAGTTACTTCCAGTGAAGTATCCCTAGGATTAGACTCTCTACTTTCTGTAGGAAATACCTGTCCTGTAGAAAATCGCTGACTGTTAACATATGCAGATGATCTTCTCTAACTTCTAGCAACATCCTGGTTTTTGTTCCAGATCCTTGAGATTACTCTGCTGATTGCCAGTTACATTAACAATTGCCATCCACAAAAGGGATCTGTCCACCACCTGTCTGCTTCAGTATCACCACAGGCTGGAAGTCAAAAAAGTAAAGATACCAGATGTAACCCAGTTTTGTTGAAGAACAGACCAACCAAAGGACCTACTTTGTTATGAAAAGATCTGTGAAAATGCTTACCTGTGACAATGTATGCTATTTTATGTTATCAGATGGCTACACTGGGAAGAAGAACAATGCTTTGGATACAAATAAGAATTCAAATACACTATCTCTTTCCCTGCTTCTCTTGTGATCCTTGTCAGTGTCCCTTAACTTATCCTTGGAATTAAAACTTCTCAGAAAATATTTGACTAGGGGCCAGAGCAGATGGGCAAGAAAAAACAGCTCGATCGTTGGGTTTTGAAAGCAAGTCGAAATCCTGCCATCCACAAGGTGGACCGAACCAACATGGGCTGTCCACACCATATGGTGTTAAGCTGTGCTGCACAGTTATTTTTTATCACCTCCCCACCATACATGTGCACAATTGCACAAACACACTGCCTGTGGCCCAATTACCTCCTTCCTGCCCAGAGGCCATTCTGTTGGATGCCCACCCATATGATTGGCTGCACAGTCACACATGCAGTGCATTGGTGCATCAGTGTGCCCAGTGATATATTCAAAGCATAATCATGGAGCTTCCCCTATACATGGCCCCTTCACCCCATGCCCCCCCATTGGACTGTCTGGTTTGTGTATGTTGCAATTACATCCATTGCACTATTGGCATTTGCATTTTGCTTTGCTGCAGTCCTGTACTAGGGTTGGGCTGTTTGTATGCTGGTGTGATGATGCACATTTTCTTCTTTGATCCCAGCTTCTTTTTGTTCCAATTTTTAGCCCCCAAGCATGGCTTTGTTTCACTTTCCATCCATTTTTGCCTCGTGCATTGTCTAAACACCTTTAAAGAGTTAGAAGCTGCCGTATTTGGCCAGTGTGGACTAGCCCTAAGTTGTTAATTGTGAAAGAAGTCAGATAACATACTGTAATACAGTGGATCCTTGTTATACGCTGGGGTTTGGTTCCAAGATCCCCCGTGTATAACAAAATCCGTGTATGCTCAAGTCCCATTAAGTATAATGACATAGCAAAATGGTGTCCCTAATAAAAAATGGAACATCAAGGTAAATTTATCCTTTTTTGGAACATTTTCAAACCGTGTATGCTTAAATCCGTGTATAAAAAATCCGTGTATAAGAAGGGCTGACTGTACTTGCTTTTGTATTTGGGGAACAATGGCGGGATACAAGCTGCCGCCGGTTAATCCGCAGGGGAGCCGGAGCCTCCACACGGCGCGGCTCCCCTGCGGACCGAAAAAGAAGCTCCAAAATGGAGCTTCTTTTGGAGTCGCGTTTGCGACGTAGCGAGGCGCCAGGGGTGCATTCGCTACGTCACAAAGGACGCAACGCGTACGGACGCTCAGCGTCCGATACGCAAAGATGGCGCCGGCCATGTAGAAGGGCCGGCGCCATCTTGTACGGACGGAGTCCGTATTAGGCCCAGGGGCGTCTAGAAGAGACGCCCCTTTTTTAAAAGGGACGTCCTCTGGACGTCCCAAATGCCGGTTTGTAACCGGCCAATATTATTGTAATCAAAGCATTCCACAAAGCATCTCTTCATTTTTCTTGTTTTTGATGTGGCAGTTCTAGAACTTTTATACATAGTGATCAGTTTCAGGAAGAGAATAAGGTTTTCTGTTTGTTGGTTAGTATCCATGGTAGCTTGTTGAATCCAAATAACGTATATCATATTTATCTAACCAAGTGAACAATGGAGAAGTCACAGTCTCTCCTTATTATCAGTTTGCTTCTTTACATGTTATCTTATGAGAACACTAATACATGGAGGAGTAGCCTCCGGGTTCCTCATCATCATCCCCAGCAAGTTACCAGGTACTGAGATATCAGGTGGTGAGTTTTCAGCCCTTTTGACTCACAGCTACATTAATGTGAAATGCCTTAAAGAAATTTACACTTAGGCCCTGTGCAGAATGGCCTTAAAGGCAGGCTTGAGGGCAAGGTCACGGAGTTGTGTCCACATGACACATGCCCCAACTCTGCCCCAGGGCAGCATGATGCTACGCGGCGCACTGCTCTACACACCGCATGGCATCACAGTGGCTATTACACCCTTTGTAGAGCGCAAAAAGGAGCCGCCGCGGCCCCAATCTGTCTGTAAAAGGGACAGCCCCCTAAGTGTTTCCGTGCCTGGTAAAACCTTAGGTTTTCATTTTCACATTCTTTAATAGAATCCCTTCTTCTATATTTTCCACCAGCTCTCTTTACCTTATAAGTCTAGTCTTTTAGATTGTACTCTTAAAGGGGAAGCCTTTTATTTATTTGTGCAGAACCTGCTCAATGTATGTGTTGTAAAACATTAATATTTTGTTTGCGGTGATGCCAGATGTTTAAGGTACTACACACATAGGAGTTATTACTTGATGCTGCACACATCAAGTACTGGATTGATCATGCATGTGAGTGTTCCCACTCTGAACCTTTCTCTGCCAGTGGAAAGTCATAGCCATTAAACTTGTAACAACCTTTCTAGCAAGCAGCAGAATTTATACAACAAGCATACATGCATACACACACCTTCCACCCTGCCCTGCAATGGCATGCATGTAACAGAAAACAAAAATCATGTGTAAAAAATACATCCAATATTTCAATCCATTTATGCTCAAGCTACATTTTGCAGTATATTCACAAAATTCTCCTGGACTTGCTGTTCTTTAGGGTGCTACTAGACGCTTCAGTGTCTTTGCTGCAACAAACTAATAGCTACTACCCTAGAGAATTTTCGCAAAATTTTGCACCAATCATGTTTGCTGCTTGTCTCAATGTAGACTAATTGTGGTACACAAATACAGTTTATAGAGTGGAATAATGTGATTTCAGTAATGGTACAGATTTAACTTATTCTTTCAAAGTTGTATCATACATGACCTAAATCACAACCCTCACCCTCACCCTGTAAAAGAGATCTGCATGTATAATTATTATTACTATGTTTACATCCTACCTTTTGCCCACCTCGGGACTCAAGGCAGGTTACAAAAATTGGAAGTGTTAACATATAAGTTTTAAAAAATGTTCAAAAAGTTTTTTAAAAACTATCCACAGAATTAAAGACATCTTAAAAGCATTATGTTAAAAAGCAAGAACTAAGAACAGTACAGCACACTATTTAATGCCCTTTCCCCATAAGTAAATAGTGTCCAAAGTTCTGTCAAAAAAAGTCTTCACTTGCTGCCAGAAGTACACCATGGAAGGAGCTGTCTAGCCTCTCTTCAAAGGGAGGGCCAGAGCCTAACTATAGCCATGGAGAAGGCCTTCTCTCACATTGCAGCCTGAGGGTGGAAGAACAGAGAGTAAGGCCTCCTCAGAAGATCTCAAAGCCAAAGCAGGCTTATATGAGAGAATATGTTCTTTCCTACAAGCAGGACCACAGCCATATAAATAGACTGTATGTTTTACCACACGGTGGATTATGCTAATCTAGCATATGAAAAACAAACAGGTCTATGTATACTAGATGCCCATTACTAATGAATACATCTAGATATCCATCTGCATGTCTATCCCTACTGCAGCATGTATAGAATCAGAGTTGTAAGAGAGGACAAGGGCCATCCAGTCCAACCCCATTTTGCTATGCAGGAACTCTAAATCAAAGCTTCCCCGACAGATGGCCATCCAGCCTCTCTTTAAAGACCTCTGGGGAAGGAGACTCCATTACACTCCGAGGAAGAGTGTTCCACTGTCAAACAGCCCTTACTGTCAGGAAGTTCCTCCTAACGTTGAGGCAGAATCTCTTTTCCTGTAGCTTGTAGCCATTGCTCCGGGTCCTAGTTTCTGGAGCAGCAGAAAACAAGCTAGCTCCCTCCTCAATATGATATCCCTTCAAATTCACATCCACATCAACATACTGTTGCAGCTCTAGAGATAAAAAGTTCTCCCCTGTAACTGAATCTGTACTGTGAGACCTGCATCAGCGATGGGTGCAGGAGAGTCTTAATGTAAATTCTAAATTATATGATTCCTACTTTGTATAATCCATAATTGTTGAATCATTGAAAGAAAAATGTGGTTTTTGATTAAAACTAGTGCTTCCATAAAAAGAAACTGTTCTTCAAACAAAATAATTTTAGAACATTAATTTATATGTAGAGCATTTGTATTTATTTTGTGGATATTTACCAAATTTTTGTACAATGTATTTTTATATGACCATTTTAACAAATAAATGTATTGTCAAAGATATCTGTAGTGTTACTGTAAAATCCACTAACTTTAAAAATCTTCAGCTTCATAATATTACTTATTCACTTTATCCCCCACTCCGCTGTCTAGTATAAATTGTTATCTCTATATACGGTACCATGGGTTTTCAAATGTGAACATTAAAGTAAGGTACAGCAAAATCATTGCAGAAGTATATTTGAATCAAATAGGTATAGTAATCCTCTGTACAATCACCTGAGAGTAAACACCATTGACTCGATAGGACTGACCTCTGAGAAGGCATGTATATAAGATTGCACTGTACAACTCTATTAAGAGTTGGTGGTTGTTAACTGCTGTTGAGTTTGACGTATGACAACCTATGAATGAGAGGCCTCCAAGTCACCTTGTCAAGTGCCCTGCTCAGATATTGCAGGCTGTGGGTTCCTTGACCGAGTCCATCCATCTGAAATGTGGTCTTTCTTTTTTCTGGCTGCCTTATTGACCATTATTGCCTTTTCTAGTGAGTCACGTGTTATAATACTGTATGACCAAAGTAGGACAGTCTCAGTTTAGTCATCTTGGCTTCTAGAGATAGTTCAGGTTTGATTTTTCTTTTTAGCGGTCAATCCACTTTCTTCATTGTCCAGCTTTCACAAACATACATAGGAATGGGATATATGATCAAATCAACTCCTAATTTTATTATTCAGTGATATATCTTTACACTTGAAGATCTTGTCTAGTTCCTTCATAGCTGCCCTTACAAGTCCTAGAGATAGTTCTAGAGATAGTTCATTTGTTTATTTGTAAATTCTTCCAGAATGCAGCCACACAGAAAACTATGTAAAGACATAACTCAGAACATTAAAGTGAGGATAGCCAAACCCACTGTATTCCTCATCACCATTTGTGGATGTGCAAGCTGGACAGTGAAGAAAGCTGACAGGAAAAAAAATTAACTCATTTGAGATGTGCTGGAGAAGAGTGCTGAGGATACCATGGACAGCCAAGAGTACAAACAGATGGGTCCTTGAACAGATCAGCCGTGAAACCTCCTGGAATCCAAGATGACCAAATTAAGGCTGTCATACTTTGGCCACATCATGAGGAAAAATGAATCATTAGGTAAGGCAATGATGCTAGGAAAGACAAAAAGCAGGAGAAAGAGAGCAAGACAGCATGCCAAATGGATAGACTCAGTCAAGGAGGATATGGGCCTGGACCTGAGCAGAGCCTGGACCTTGCAAGACCTAAGCAGAGAGGTTGAGGACAGAAGGTCTTGGAGATGTCTCATCCACAGGATTCCCATGAGTCAAAGTCAACTTCAAGGACAGTTTACAACAAAGGCCCGGTACACATGAATGGCAAAACACTGCTCTTCTTTGCTGCACAGCTGTACAGCAGGAGCTGCATGATGCTGCACAGATGCTCACTAAAAAAGGAGCCTCTCTAGGGAGCTCTTTTTTGGCAGCGTCATAAAGGCTACAATGCAGCCTTATGATGTTGCTTCTGCTGAGAGGCATCCATACACGGCAGGATAGGAACGTGCACCTGTGATGCCACTAGGGTTGGGCGCGTCTGGACGCCCAGCCCTATTGAGTCCTAATATCCCTGCAACGTGCCCATCTGTACCAGGCCAAAGATGAGGAACAGCAGCTGCTTCCAAGTTTAAGAGGTATCACCTCTGTAGCTCCTGGTAATATTTTTAACTGAAACAAAAATATCAAACTTACAATAAATTAGAAGAATTTGGAATATATTACTAAAACTATCTGCCTAGCTGCATTCCTTATATTGCTTGCTAATGAAAGTCTTAACAGAACAACAGCAGCAACAACAAAATGGAAAACATGTATTCACAGTAGAAGAGTAAAAGGAAACAAAGTCCTACATGCTGATGGTCCAAAAACTTTATTATCCTTAAAAGCCCAATGTGTTTCGGCCTAGTCACCAATTGGTCCTCTTCAGGGGCTATTATAAAATAAATAAAAGTACATTTATTATAGTTGTGGCATTGGAACAACACATAAACCACCTCTAAAATCATAATGCCTTAAAAAGCAAATAGTATCTATTATCCATATTATCTTATGCATACCTATTATCAGAAATTTCTGGAATTGCAGTCTGCACTCTCAAAGTGGTCATTCTTGAGTATTAGAAGGAAAGGACTAGGACTACCCATGGATACATATTTATGGATTGTTTGAAGTAGCATCATCAAAGAGAACCAATAGGTAGATATATGATGCTACCTGTCCACAAGGTTATGAATGAAATTCTAAACAATGTTACATTGATGAGCCATCTTAAATACCTGATAGCCCTACCAAAAGAAAAAGCATCCCCCCAAACCAAAACCAATCTACCTTCTATTTAGCAAAGTGGACCCTTTCACACATTAAGACTGTAGAGGAGATTCAACAGGGGAAAGAGGGGGAATCTATGTGGAGTTGTTGTTAACCATCCTCAAGTCATAGCAACCCTGTGGATGAGACATCTCCAGCCCACCTGTCCTCCGCTGCTTTGCTCAGGTTTGGCACATTCAGGCCCATAGCTTCCCTGATTTGAGTCCATCCATCTGGCATGGAATCTTCCTTTCTTTTTACTGCGTTGTGTGCATTCAAGTAGGTTATAGTGACCCAAAGGAACCCTATCATGGGATTTTCTTGGCATGTTTCTGCAGAGGGGGCAGAGAGAGTGTGACTTGCCCAAGGTCACCCAGTGGGTTTCCATGGCTGAGCATGGAACTGAACCCTGTTCTCCAGAGTCGCAGTCCAATGCTCAAACCAGTATGCCATACTGGTTCAAGGCAACCCTATCACACTGAGTCCAGCCATCTGGCACAGGACCTTTCTCTTTTTCTGCTATGTGTGTGTGTATGTTGTGTGCATTCAAGTCATTTCTGACTTATGACCACCCAAAGGTTAACATATCATGGGGTTTTACTGGCAAGTCTTCTTTGGAGGTGGCTTGCCATTGCCTTCCTCTGAGGCTTAGAGAGTGTGACTTGCCCACGGCAACCCAGTGGGTTTCCATGTGTGGAATAGAAACCCTGGTCTCCAGAGTTGCAGTCCAACACAAACCACTATGCCATGCAGGCTCAAGGCAACCCACACTATGCCTATCCGAGAAGCTATCACACTGAATCCAGCCATCTGGCACAGGGTTGTTCTCTCTTTCTGCTATGTGTGTGTGTATGTTGTGTGCATTCAAGTCATTTCCAACTTATGACAAAAAGGTGAACATATCACAGGGCTTTCTTGGTAAGTCTTCAGAGGGCCATTGCCATCCTCTGAGGGTGAGAGTATGATTTGCGCAAGGTCACCCAGTGGGTTTCCATGGCTGAGTATGGAAGTGAACCTTGGTCTCCAGAATCACAGTACATTACTCAAGCCACTACGCCATGCTGGCTCAAGGCGACTCTATCACAGGGTTTTCTTGGCAAGTTTCTTCAGAGGTGCATTGCCATTGCCATCCACTGAGGTTGAGAGTGTGTGACTTGCCCAAGATCACTTAGTGGGTTTCCATGACCAAGCGAGGAATTGAAGCCTGGTCCCTAGAGCCATAGTCTAATACTCAAACTACACCACCCCACCACCTTTTTCAGCATTATTGTCTTTTTGAATGAGTCACATCGTCTCATGATGTGTCCAAAGTATGACAGCCTCAATTTGATCATTTTGGCTTCTAGGGGGTATTTCAGGCTTGATCTGTTCAAGGAGCCATTTGTTTGTCTTCTTGGCCATCCATGGTATCCTCAGCACCCATCTCCAGCACCACATCTCCAAAGAATTGATTTTCCTCTCTTGCTTTTCCATATCTCCCTCTTCATTTCCCCCCATATATTTTTTATTAAATATTTATCAATCATACATAAAAAGAACAACAATACATCAAAATAAAAGACTGCATTGTTGTACTAACTACAACTTTATATACAGTGGACCCTTGTTATACGTTGGGGTTTGGCTACAAAATCTGTATGCTCAAGTCCCATTAAATATAATCACATAGGAAAATGGTATCCCTTATTAAAAATGGAAAATCAAGGTTTGATATTTGAAATGTATACTTTTTTTGAACATTTTCAAACTGTGTATGCTTGAATCCGTGTATAAAAAATCTGTGTAGATGTTTTTAACAGTTTTGGGTTTTACTGAGATTTTTAATGTTTTGTCTGTGAACCGCCTTGGGTTGCTCCAGGGAGAAAGGTGGCACACAAATGAAATGAAATGAAATGAAAGTATATGAAATAACTAAGGTAGATGAAAGATAATCCTTCAGTGCTTCATCATATAAATATATAAAATTAACAACATTACCATAAAACAAAGTAAGAATTGAGGGGGGGGAATTATGTAGTAATGTAAATCCATCTGTTATTGTCTCACTGTCCCTCTCTCAAACCCATACACAGTGATGATAGGGAAATACAGTAGCTTGGACGGGTCTAACTTTAGTGCTCAGTTGCAGGATGGTTTTAAAGCATGGGCCGGGGTGTTGTATTGTTGTAAAAAGTATTTTTAACATTTTAAAATCTTTTAAATTGTTTTTTATTCTTTTAACATGTAACTTGTTTTAATATTAATATTAATAATTTTTATTTATATTTCCCACATTTCCCTGTGGATCGAGGCAGGATTACATCAATAAAATAGTAAAATACATGTATAAAAGTGCAGATAATAAAACACTAACAATATATTTTTAGATTAAATCATCATCTGAACAACCAGAAACATCCAAAAATTTATTGTTCTAACCAGAGTAGAGCGTTTTATCTTAAAATCTCCTATAAGAGGTCAGGTGGATAACCCCGCCGGAAGAGATCCATCTTAAAAGCCTTTTTAAAGGCATCTAAGGTAGTAATAAGACAGATCTCTTCCAGTAAGCTATTCCATAACTTGGGGGCTGCGGCCGTAAATGATCTATGAGTTGTTGTTAGCCAGGACTTACAGTGTTCTAGTAAATTCTTCCTGGATGTCCTGAGAGTGCGAGGGAGATTGTGTAGGGAAAGGCGTTCCTTCAAGTAACTCGGGCCCAAGCCATGTAGGGCTTGAAAAGGTAATAACCAACATGTGGAGTCGAAGGCTTTCATGGCCGGCATCCATAGTTTTTTGTGGGTTTTTCGGGCTATGTGGCCATATACTAGGAGAGTTTATTCTTGACATTTCTCCAGCATCTGCTGGCGAAACGTCAAGAAGAAACTCTTCTAGAACATGGCCACATAGCCTGAAAAACCCACAAAAAACTATAGTAATAACAAACACTTTATACTGTGTAATAATTTAATTCTATTTTTAATGTAGTATTTTTGTATGATTTTAATTGTACTGTTTTTTAGTGTTGTGAGCTGCCCTGAATCCTAGTTTTGGAGAAAGGGTGGGATAATAAATTATACACACACACACGCATACTAGTATCTAAATTTTATTATTATTATTTACAATATATTGTTATATACAGAAATATAATATAAATAAAATGTAATTATTATATTATATTATTATATATAGAAATATTATATATATACACACACACATAAAATAATATATATAAAATGTAATTACTACTACAGTGGTGCCTCGGGTTACGAAAATAATTCGTTCCGCGGCCCCTTTCGTAACCCGAAAAGCCTTCGTAAGCCGAATTGCCATAGGCGCTAATGGGGAAAAGCCGCGATTCCGTGCGAAAAAGCCGAAAAAAGCACCAAAAGTTTTTTCGTAACCCGAAAAAACATTCGTAACCCGAAACAATAATTCCCTATGGGATTTTTTCGTATCCCGAAAATTTCGTAACCTGGGTATTTCGTAACCCGAGGTACCACTGTACTATTATTCTTTATATTATATTATTACATATAGAAATATAATATAGAAATATAGATATATAGAAATATATAAACTATATTTAATAGTTTATATATATAATAATATAATATAAATAATAATAATTGCATTTATATCTCTCTATATAATATGAATGTAATTATTATTATTTATACTATATTATTATAATTAGAAATATACTATTTATAAATATATAGAAACTATTATATATGTGTGTGTGTGTGTGTGTGTAATATAAATGTAATTATTATTCTTTATAAAAATCCATCAGTGATACCTTTATTAGCCAACTGATGGATTTTTGTTTGCATTTGTTAATACACAGTTACCTCTGAATGTTTTGTGTATCATTCTTTATATAATTATTACATAATATATATATACTGTAAATTGACAGCGCTATGTAAATAAAGTATAATAATAATAATAATAGGTATAATATATATATATATATATATAAATTTATACAGTATGTAATATATTATATAAATATAATAACACACACACATATATATTACATATATATATAATATGTATAATATAAATGTTATTATATATAATATATAATAATATAATA
This sequence comes from Sceloporus undulatus, assembly GCF_019175285.1. Lineage (NCBI taxonomy): Eukaryota > Metazoa > Chordata > Lepidosauria > Squamata > Phrynosomatidae > Sceloporus > Sceloporus undulatus. Next base: position 29,453,578 of record NC_056522.1, on the reverse strand, counting down.
TAATAATAAGTTTATATATATTATAATATATAATATAAATGTGGTTATTATATTTTATATAATATATACATTTATTATATATATATTCTATATATATATATATAGAATTGTATATGTAATATATAATTATAATAACTGTATATATATATATAATTAACAATTTACAATATATGTCTAATTAACATTATGTAAGCTACTCTGATAGTCTTGGCTGAAGAGCGGGGTATATATATATATATGTGTGTGTGTGTGTGTGTATATATATATGTGTATATATACATATATATATATAATTCTATATAGTATATAATAATTATATAAAGAATAATACATGAGTGATAAAGAATAATAAATATTATTATATAATATACTACATAATTATTATTACTACTTCTGTTATTGCTATTATTGTTATTATTTCCCACACTTCAGGGTCTTCTGTAGCTGAAAGGCGAGCTCCCTTCAGCGCCCTCTGCTGTCTAAACTACAACTCCCATGATGCTCCGGGAGCCGAGCCAGCAGTTTCCATGGAGATCGGGAGCCGACTGAGGCCTAGCGGCGGCCGTGGCCTTTTGTAGCAACTCGAGGAGCGATGCCTGGAGCCAGGTAGTCTGGGGGGAACGGGCTCCCCGTGAAGGACGTTCCCTTCGCCGCTGCTCCCTTTTCGCGGGAAGGGGACGCCGCCGGTGGTCGCCGTCGGCATAAAAGGCCCCCCCCTCGCCTCACTTCCATCCTTTCCCTCCATTTCTCGGTCTTTTCAGTCCTCTGTCCCACTCTGGGACCATAATCAGCCGCAGGGCGAGTTATTGGTGGGAACATCCACAAAATGGCGGCCGAGGCTTGGGCTGAGTGTGAGAGGGATATGGACAGGCCCTGAGGTTTGGCCAGTGTCGGCTCAGAGTTGCAGGCAGGCAGGCAAGGCTGGGGAGGTTCAGCCTGGAGAAGAGGAGGGTAAGGGGTGATAGGATAGCCCTCTTTAAATATTTGGAGGGATGTCATATTGAGGAGGGAGCAAGCTTGTTTTCTGCTGCTCCAGAGACTAGGACTAGGATTCCGCCTCAACATTAGGAGAAATTTCTGACAGTAAGGGCTGTCCGACAGTGGAACAGACTCCTTCCTCGGAGTGCAATGGAGTCTCCTTCCTTGGAGGTCTTTAAGCAGAGGCTGGATGGCCATCTGTCATTGGGGATGCTTTGATTGAGAGTTCCTGCATGGCAGAATAAAGACTGATGGCTCTTGGGGTCGCTCAACTCTATGATTCTATGGAGAGAATTTGGTATTCTTTTTTTAAACTTTATTTTTAAAGGGAAAAAATTATACAAACACTACATGCCAATACATAGATTCATATATCTTTAACAATTATTAAAACACTTAAAGACAAACAAACAAACACCTCAGTGCTCCCCTTCCCTGGAGCCATTTCCCCCTTGTATTCCACCCAAAATCTCAGTTCCTCCCTGGAGGTATGTAATCTCCCATCTTCTTTTCTCAATAGAAATGGCCTCAATGGCCCGGCCAAAGCGGAATAGAATCAAGGGAACTAATAGTGCCACTGTATTCTGCTTTATTTATTTATTTATTTAGGTATTTATATCCCGCCCTTCAGCCCTAATGGCTCTCAGGGCGGCTTACATTTATTATTTTTTAATCAGACAGTTCCCTGCCCTCAGGCTTACAATCTAAAAGACACGACACAAAAGGAGAAGGGAATGGTGGAGGGAGAGGGGATGAGGTCCAGTGGTTCTTCTCTCCCTCTGAGGCCTGGACCAAGGCAGATGGGCTTGTCTTCTTCCAGGCAGGCCTAGTGGAGCTAGCCTACCTCTCTCCCCTTCAAGATGGTGGCTGAAGCGAGGGCATGTCTTCTTTCAGTCAGGCCCGGTGGAGCTAGCCTGCCTCTCTCTCCCTTAAGATGGTGGATGAAGGGAGGGCTCTTCTTCTTCCAGGCAGGCCTGGTGGAGCTAGCCTGCCTCTCTCCCCTTCAAGATGGTGGTTATTTTGGTCAGGGCCCACCTGAAAGACTGTGTCCAGTTCTGGGCATCACAATTCAAAAGGGATGTTGAGCATGTCCAAAGAGGGAGACTCCACTATTCTCCAAGGTAGCATCGTCCACTGCCAAACAGCCCTTACTGTCAGGAGGTTCCCCCTAATGTTGAGGTGGAATCTCTTTTCCTGTAGCTTGTATCCATTGCTCCGGGTCATAGTCTCTGGAGCAGCAGAAAACAAGCTTGCTCTATCCTCAATATGACATCCCTTTAAGTATTTAAAGGGGTGCCATATGGAGGATTAAGTCTGCTTTAACCTACTTCCTCCAGATGCACTTGGAGGAAGTAGACTTAAGTCTAGGAAAGTTCATGCTGTTAACTTCTTTCAGTTAGTCTCAAAGGCACTACAAAATATCTTTACACATCCTGATTTTACAGACTCAGGGATCATTCAAACACTATTTTTTAGCAGAACATTACGAATAACCTTACTCGTGCATTCTGGGTTTGTTATTCACATTGTGAAACCGCATCCCTGCGCGTCTCTGTGAGCTGGATTGCTCACATGTGCCAGCATTCAAACATGGAGTCAACGATGCGAATGCATTCGAAACGCACTTAAGGCCAGGTCTGTTGGCATTGGTTATTCACACTGCCGATGATGTGAATCCTATTTAAAAACTCAGGAAAAAAACTGTATCGATTATCCCATGTTAAGTGGGGGTTTTGGCAGCCCCTCCAAAGATCGGTTGCATTTGGGAATGCATATGAACAATGGAGATTCAACCCAGATTCATCCTTGGATTATTTTCACTGTCTGAATAACCCCTAACACAGCTATATCTTTGAATCTTATCATCTCTGACCACAGGATATGCTATCAGGGGCTGATGGGAGTTGCAACACTGTGACAGCCAGAGGTTTCCTATTCTTGTGATAGAGCGATACCTGGGGCCAGGTCTTAGGGGTGTTACATCCTCCACCCAGGTTGATCCTGTTGGAAGATCTTTACGTTCTCAGTAGTATATAGTACATACCTTTCGTCAAACAAAAAGTGACAGGTG
>NC_056522.1:29382155-29435529 GCF_019175285.1 Sceloporus undulatus | reverse complement strand
CACCTGTCACTTTTTGTTTGACGAAAGGTATGTACTATATACTACTGTTCTCTTTCCCTTTCCTTAGATAGATAGGGATTTCCTGCGTGCAAACTCCTCCCTTTCTCATTCAAACTAACCAGGTGATTTAGGTCACTCCCTCTGGGATTAACACATTCTTTCAAAGTACAGTGGACCCTTGTTATACGCTGGGGTTTGGTTCCAAGATCCCCCGTGGATAATAAAATCTGTGTATGCTTAAGTCCCATTAAATATAATGGCATAGCAAAATGGTGTCCCTTATAAAAAATGGAAAATCAAGGTTTGATATTTAAAATTTATACTTTTTTGAACATTTTCAAATTGTGGATGCTTGAATCCATGTTTAAAAAATGTGTGTATAAGAAGGAACGACTGTATTTTTTAGCTGAGCTGTTGTTTTTCCATCTTCCTGCTCTCTCAACCTTCTTTGGAAAGATCATGAGTTAAATATTTCTTTTACCTGAACTATACACTAGCTAGATTAGGATATAGCTTTTATGTAAATATATAGATTAAAGCCATTAGTGAACTTTTTTAAAAAAAAAAACTACAGTCTACATGTTTGTTGTTTTTTGGAGTCAGTCTCAGTTCTTGGGAAAGCATAGTTAGACAAGAGCGCATTAATGGTACTCTGCTAATTTAAAGCTAGACCTTAACAGGCTCGGCTTTGATATTTTTGATGTTCAATATTTTTGTTTCCTTAGCAAAGGCTGAAGCCTTAGGAAACTTAAGTTACCCACTTCTACTGGCTTATCCCACTCACTGGAGAGTTTTTCATCGAGTGAAGGGAATAGGAAACCTCTGGCTGTCGCAGTGTTGGACTTCCACTCCCATCAATTCCAGCCAGTGAATTAGTGATTTATAACAGTAAGTTTGTATCATGTTGATTTCCATTTTCCCTTTTCACTTTGAGCTCACAGGCAAATAGTTATTATGGACTGGTCAGGTGCTATTAATACAGCTGTTTATTGTAAGTTGTTTTTGTTGCTATTATTATTCAGTAGTTTATTATAAGAGTTGCATTGTAACATCTTCTGAAAGACCACAGCTTACCAACCCCATAGGAGACAGCATGTGAACAAACTGATCAGAAACAGTGGGAGATGCTACAATTATTACTGGACCAGCCCTTTTAGACGTACTTCCCAGAGAGGGAAGGCAAGCCAGCAAGAAGAGGCACCAGCTGCTTCTTTTGGTTGTCTCTTGGATGCTTAGTGAGAGTGTCACTGTCAGTAGGGACTGGGTTCGGTTTACTTTGCTGTGCTTAACATGGGATGGTGGTGGTGAGCAAGGAGGAGAGAAAGAGGAGATAGCTGCTTGTAGATTATGCTGTTCTCACCACAGGATCTGCCTTTCCTGCTTGAGTGTCCATTGCTGCTTCCGTTAATTGTCCCCCTCTCTTGAGGATGGAAGGAGCAATCCATGGCATGCACATTTATTGTCACACACCAGCAGGAGTCTAGAACTCTAAAGTTAGGAACATTTACTCCCTTCTCCAACTCAGTAATTCCAAGTATGAAAAAGTGAGCAGAGAAAGTCATGGTTCTTCCTCCTTACCATTTCTGTCCTTTCCTCTGAGGGCCCGAACAGACACACCAAAATAAAGCTGCTTCAGATCACTTTGGAGGTATGCTGTTTAAATGACACACACATTTTAAGCGGCCAGAAGCTGCACCAAAGCTGTGCTCCAGTCCTTTGGACTGGAGCGTGGCTTTGGCACAGCTTCCGGTCTCTTAGAACACATGCAGCATTTAAACAGCATACTTCCAAAGTGACCCAAAGCAGCTTTATTTTGTCCTATCTGTTTAGACCTTGAGTTACTGCTTAGCTTAAGCTCATGGGATCTCATCCCTACCTCCACACTTCCCAGAGAGACAGAGAATGTTTGTAGATGAACAAAGGGTTGAAACTGCATTTACTTTGCCTGAGCAATTGACTGACTGCTTGCACACATGTCTCTGAGTTCCAAACTGGGGATGACTGATTTCTTTTTAATGTATGTAGCATTTTTGCAGACTGGTTTCGTTTTAATGAATAGCATTTTTGCAGGCCAGAAGTGTACAAAATCACACTTGATATTAAGTGTATTATTATGAGATAATGATGGTGAGTACATGCATGTTCGGGGAGCAGCAGAATTATGGTAACAGGCACCAGCTTCTAATGTTGACAGGTTTTCAAAACAGCAATAAGGGACAGCCAAAATTCATGACATGCAGGTTTGACAATCGAGAAGTAGCTAATAGCAGGTTTGCTTTTTACTGAAATACCAAATGGAAGTATTGATTTCACTTAGCCATTTATTCCTCTGTAAAATTAACATACTGCCTACATTCATAAATTACATGATGTACATATTTCTGTCTTTATAGCGGACCCACAATCTAAAATGGATTTTTTTGGCTTCTCATTCAGTCTGTATAAAAGGAAAAGGCACCCAAACTCCAAATACATGACAACTCTTATAATAAAGGACAGCTGTCACCCCTATAAGGGATATGCTTTCTGGCCCTCAAATAGGAGGTATTCCATATAATAGGGGAAACTTGACAACCATACTTACAAACAATCTGTATTCAGTTGAATGTCTACATGGAATCTAAAAGCAGGGTATCCCATCATGAATGCCCTATGAATGTACAGTTTACAATCAGCCTTTTGTATCCATGGATTCTTTATCCATGGGTTGAAATATATATTCCCAAAAGTAAACCTTGATTTTGTCATTTTATATAATGAACACTCTTTTTACTACACCAATGTATTTAATGGGACTTGAATGTCCAAGATTTTTTGGTATCCACGGGGGTCCTGGTCCTGGATCCAAACCCTAGCAGATATCAGGGGCCCACAATATGTGTCTCCAGGGAGACAGTTAAATTGGTGGTTCCTTCCTCTTACTGGGGTCACTCAGCATGGTTATGTTATGAGAGCAGGATGTAAAGTGCATGTAATCCTAATCTTTCAATGTACTCTTATTTGGAATTCAGTAAGATTTGTTTCTGGTTAAATATTCATAAACTAAGATTTGCATTAATAGCATCTGACCAGTCTATAACTGTACTTTGTCCCTGTGATTTGAATGAGGGATATTGGTTTATTTGCCTGCAAGCTCAAAGTGAAAAGGAAAATTGAAAATCAACCTGCAAGGAATGTATAGTATTTTAGTTATCACTTGGCATAAATTTCATGAAATTATTTGAGATTTGAGTCCCTTTACCATTGCTCACTTAGCTATTAGCTGAAATTGTAATTTCAAAATGGAGAAATATTTTGAAGGATGATGCTTGTTAGTATGGCATATCCCAACATTTCACTTCAGTTGCCCAAATTATCCCATTTAGCCACTGAAAAAAATGGATAAATCTCACTTCAAGTTTTCAACATTTCCTAGTACAGTATCTAGAATCTTTTGAGAAGGGTTGCTATTGTCACTAACATGTAAATAGGGCTTCAACAAAATGTTGCAGCCAGGTGGAGTGCTCCTTTTCAGTATGCTAAACAGCTAGCCATGCACTCTTCCATTCAGCCTTTTCTGAGTATGTTATCTTTGGTCCAAAACATACTGCAAAAATACAGTCTGCCTCTACCATCCATGGGCTTGCCATCCACAGACTTGAGCTCATGCCGATGGCAATCCCTGCGGGACAAAATGGTGCAGGCGCCACAGGCCACCATAGGAATCCAGCATTGGTGGTTTTTCCCATATGCGGGGGTGGTGGTGGTCCACAATGGATCCCCGCGTATAGGAAGGGCCCACTGCAATCCAGTTTGAGACCTCTAACTGCCCTGGCTCATTGCTAGAGAATCCTGGAAATTGTAGTTTATTGTGGCACCAGAGCTCTCTGACAGAGAAGGCAAAATGTCCCACAAAAGTGCAGTTCCCAGAATCCCCTATTATTGAACCATGGCAGTTAAAGCGGTCTCAAACTGGATTATTTCTGCAGTGTGTTTTGGACCACAGTCCAGATTCAGCTACAGAAAAAAAATTATTCTGCAGCAGGATGTAGATGTGGATTACCATTATCTAGCATGTAATAAAACATACAAAAATCTATTTATATGGCTCTGATCCTGCTTATATGAAAGAGCATTTTCTCTCATATAAGCTTGCTTGGCCTTTGAAATCTTCTGAGGAGGCCCTACAAGATCAGCATTCACTCTGAATTAAACTTTATTAATGAAGAAAAGAATTACAGTTAATTGTTTTCCAGCATTTATTGTTTTCCCTTGCAGCAATCCTGTGAGGTTGGTTACTTTTATTCCACATTTACAGTGAGGCTTTGACAAAGTCTTGCAACATGGGCCCTGCTTCTGAATGTCACAACCTTCCTTGCTGGTGGAAGGGGCTGGAAATGTCATCTTAATTGCTCCCAGATTGCCAGTTTAACAGACCCCCGTTGGTTGCTGGCTCTTAAGGTAGACAGTGGTGATTTGGTCCAAGTAAAACTTAGTTACACATATGTATCTAAGCATGAATAATTTTAGTTATACATATGTACCTAAATGGCTGTGTAGAATGTCACCACCTTTTCTTTAAAATTTTCTTTTTTTAATGTGATGATTTTTTAAAATTGTGTTTTAACTTTTTAAATTATCATGTTTTTAGCTAGTCTTGTTTTTAGCCTTTTTAAACCACCTTGGATCCCATGCTGGGAGAAAGGTGGATTATAAATAAATAAATAAATAAATAAAGCTCAAAGGCTAAGTAGGTCACATCTCTTAAAATAAAAAAATTAAAAAAGCCTGCTCATTGGTTCATTTATTGTGAAGGTAAAATAAAAAAATGTCTGCATAGACATAGTGATGAGGAAAGATCTGTTTATATGTGAAGGAAAGAAAAATAAATGCTAATCTAGAAGTGGTTTAAAATTAAAGGAGATATATATATATATATATATATATATATATATATATATATATATATATATTCAAGAGTCTCTCTGGAATGGGCAGCACAGAAATTCTCATTTTATTTGCTCCTGCAATTGAGTAGAACTAGACTGAGATATATCATATATGGTTATTTATGGTTCCTTTAAAAATAATATTAGTAAGGAAGCTAATGCTGGTAGGTTTTCCAGTATACATTTGACTGTTATGTCTGTCTTCATTTGTCTTCACAAAGCTCAGTTAGGCTGCACTGCAAAAAAAATCCAGTTTGACACCATTTTAACTGTCAGGAGTCAATGCTGTAGAATTCTGGGAACTGTAGTTTGTTTTGGCACCAGAGCTCTGAGAGAGAATGCTAAATGTCTCAGAAAACAACCTCAGTTCCCAGAATACCATAGCATTGAGCCCTTGTAGTTAAAGTCATGTTAACCTGGATTATTTCTGCAGTGTGGATTCAACCTTATGAGGGAAGGACTCAAGGAGGTATGGTGCATGTACATGTCTGCTAAAAATATTATTTGCTTGTAGAAACATTTCTCTGCCATCTCTCATTTGTCCCAAATCCCAACAATATTATATTTTTTTAAAAAAAATTACTGGTTTTAAAAACCACCAGGTTTTGTCACCACTTAGCCTGATGAAACATTTTTTCAAATTCAAAAGCTTGCATATTTTTTGTGAAATTAATGTATTGACCACCTGTGGCTGTTTGTTTCACTTTAATAAAACCCACTGTCATGTGGCATATTAAAAGAGCCCAATGGGTTCATAACTGGAAGTATGCCAAGGCGTTAGAATATTTGAAGATAATTTTGTATAAACATATTTTGTTTTGTTTTCTGTGGCAGTGACACCTTATGGGATATTGCTAAAGCCGAAGTTGAGAAAAGAGAAAATCATGAAGGTGACAGAGATGGCCTGGATTGTTGGGAAAGATCCTTATTCTTTTTAGGAAATAAAAATGGGGTAATAATTTGTATTTATTTACTTTATTTATATGCCAACTTTTTCCCAGGAGGGCACCCAAAGCAGCTTTCAAAATAACAAATTGTTGTTGTCGATTTAAATTAGATGTAGTTTGTTTAAATCAGTATTTGAAATTCAGTTGTAGCAAAAAGAAATGCCTTGCATTGGTGTAGATACTTGCCCTTTGTAAGTATAATATTCATAGTATTATCTAAAAAGCCAAACCTTAAATCAGGCATGTTCTAGCTTCAGTGATTTTCTAGTGTGTAATTTAATTTTTCAAAGTTCAACAGACAAAAATAGAAATCTTCTGCTTAAATTACAAGATGACAGGAACTGACATACTTAACTATACTTCAGTATGAGTAGATATTTTCAGCTTATTAAACTGATTGACATTTTACTTCTGGACATGTCTACTTGTAAGGAAATATGACTGATTACAAAAGAATTTAAGTGTATCCAGGAACAGTGAACAAGCTTGGAAAATTTACTTTTTTGGACTATAATTTCCTGAATCCCCCAGGGCTATGGCATTCTAAGCCTTGTAGTCCAAAACAGTAAATTTCCCAGGCTCTGATAAAAATAAGTGGCATCCACTAAAACAGGCCAGGCTAAGATTTCAACATTTACTTAATTTTCTCTCTGTAGAAATTATAATCATCATTGTTAAGAACAATTTCCATAATAAACTGTTATACTCATCATATAAATCTTATAGCATGACAATATTAAATTGTATATTGTGTTTATGTATATTCCATGCATTCTTTTTACTTCCATCTCATTAAAGCAATTCCACTAGAAGCAAATCGTTTGATCAACCTGTTATTTACAATTACCAGTGACTTCCCAGCTAAATACACTTTGCTAGACTGATTGCTACTATGATGCCAGTTTAAGGGCCCTATTGCTAAATTTGTCATTTCTAGTATTTTGTTGCAATAACAATAATAGCAGTGTATCTACACTCTAATAGAAAGTTGGCAGCTAACTTTCCATTAATCAAATGACATGTAATTGCCTAAGTTTGTAATTTTCAGGTACTTTATTGGGTATGATTAAAAGAATGCATTTCAGCATATAGAATGATACAGTATTTATGCTTTAATGACATTAAAATAGTGTTCTTTGTTGTTTTTAATTTCTAGGGAAAGACTACTATTATACTGAGGTGCCTTGACAGGTATGTGCTTTTTGTTTTTTTGTTTTTTCATATTTTCAGATACTCAAAATTCTAGATTTCGTTAACACTGATCTTTGTAGAGTGTAAGTTTGAGTATTGAACTATGACTCTGGAGACCAGGGTTCAATTCCCAGCTCAGCCATAAAACCCACTGGGTGACTTTGGGCATGGCCCATGATCTTAGCCTCAAGGGATGGCAATGGGAAACCTCCTCTGAACAACTCTTGCCAAGAAAAGCTCATGATCACCAAAAGCCTTAGGATCACCATGGCCTGAAACACACGAGCCAAATAAGGTGGCTTCTGGCCACTTCAGCGGTGTGGTGTTCAAACAATGCACACCCCCCAAAGTGTCTGGAAGCCGCTCCAGCACCGCAGTCTGCTCCTTTGGACCAGATCAGAAAGAAGCAGATTAAATCTGACTCCTGGTGGTGGTGCCAGCTTCAGGAGTGGGCTGAGCAATTGCCACAGTCCTGGCCCAATCAAAGCCAGCACAGCCTCTGGCTGTTCTTTCAGGCCAGCTCTGGACTGATAGTCAGAAATGACTTAACAGCACACAAAAACAGCAACAATGTAATATGATGAAGTGCATTCAGATGATGAAAATATGTTCCTCAAAACACTTGTGCCAAAACATATATGTGATGTTCTCCACATGGTCTCTTCTGAATGTCCTGTTAATGCCTACCAGTTACCATAAATGTTTACTGCCAGGACTGAAGCTTCAAACCTGTGATCCAGAGCTTCTGCATCACTATGGCATGCTGATTTGGGTCTACATAATTTTAAACAGTTTTAGGCCTTTACAGTTTCATACTTGTAGCAACAATGCAGAAGGATCTCTAAGGTCAGAACAGATGGGGAAGAAAAAGCAACTAGAACCTGCATTTTCTGGGAAGCAGGTCAAAATTCTACTGGCCATACCTGCTTCTCCCAAGGTGGTCCAAATGCACATGGCCTGACTGCATGGGACAGCAACAAGCTGCAACACAGGGTGATTTTTTTTTGTCACCATGCATGTGCACCATGTGCACCGTTGCACAAACACACTGCTGGTGACTGCCTGCTGCCTAGATGCTTTCCCATTTGATCAGCCACACAGTCACACCTGCAATCCTCTACCGGTACAGGGCATTGGCACATAAGTGTGCCCAGTAAAACACTGGCAAAGCATAATCATGCCCCCCCATGTGCCCCCTTCACCCCACACCCCCTTTTGGACTGTCTGGTTTGTGTATGTTGCACTTGTATACATTGGAGGTCATAGTTTCCTTTTTTTGCATTGCTGCCCCGGCTGCTTGGATATGCCGACTCCATCCTTTTTAAATGCACATCTTCACCGGAGTGTTTATATGCAGCTTTAGGTTTAGGATTGGGGTGGATCACTCCGTCAGAACCACTCTCACGTCAAGGTGTTGAAGATGCACATTTTCCTGGCTACGTTGGAATATTGCAGCTCCTTTTTGCTCCGGTTTTTAGCCCTGGAGCACGACTTCAATCTGGTTTCTGCCTGCTTTGGAAGCATGCATCATCTAAAGGCCCTGCCTTCAAAGTGTTTGGAAACCACTGTAATTGGCTCATCTGTTTCACCCCCTAATTTTCCAACTACCCTGAAGTTTTTTTATTTGATTTTTAAAGGGGTAGCCACATTAGTCTACTGCGGCAAAAGCAACAAAGGACTTCAATGGCTAACAAATGTATGATGGCATGGGTTTTCGTGGACTGGCATCTTTCCCCCCCCTGCATTCACATCACTTCACCATAAGACATGTTTTCATATTTCATAGATCCTTTTTATTTGTTTATTGTAATAATCCTCATGATTGTAAAAATAGCCTCTAGAAAGATAACTAGTCAGGGTAGTTAAATTTTGAATTCCTTTTCTGAAGTATTTTGGATTATTGCAAGATATCAGTTTCTGGAGGTAACACAGGGCTCAAGCAGACGGGATCCCGCCCCAATCACCCCAGGACCACAGCAACCATATGCTGGGTCCCAAGGACACCCGCTGCTGCAGTCCTCAACAGACTGAAAAAGAGTGGTAAGAAACTGTTTTGTGGCCAGTTTTGGGCTGTGCAGCCCTGGCGCAGTTTCCAGGTGATGTGGGGATACGTGTTATGTGCATGCCCTGCCCCTGGATCATCCTGACGGTGGCCCTTTTGAGCCATCTGTTTGAGGCCACAGTAAGAAGTGATATATTGTGACATATTACATCTTAATAAGTGTTTTAAGTTTTAAATTTTGAAGTATTTCCCTGCCCAGAAGTTATCCCAGTGATTTCATTGAGACATAGTTGCTGAAGAATATAAACATGCTTTGTCGATATACAGTAGTTTAAAAAATTGAGACCAAATTAATGAAATTATAGAGCCTTCTCTTAGTAAATATACAGGCATTATAATAAAGCATAGACAAACTGATTTAATTTCTGAAGCTTTTACTTATACAAATTTCCTACTCTTAAAATATCCAGATAAAATAACAAGTCATCCATAAATCCAAGTTACTAACTTTTATGTTGGATAAGATCTCTAATTTTCCTTTCTAGGTTCTAGTTCTTACATCTTAGTTCTCAGAAGTAACTGAGTTCAAGGAGTCTCCCTTTCAGTTTTGTCATTCCCAGTAAACTCACCTCAATTAAAGTTTATCAGGTCACAACCTAATTTCCTCATCATTTTGTATATATGTTTTAAAGAAATTGTGAAAACATTAGGTAATTTTATTTAAATAGAAACTGACAGGCATTGGTGGTCTTAATATTTTAGGGATGAAATTCCAAAACCAACACTAGCTTTGGAGTATACTTTTGGAAGAAGAGCAAAAGGGCACAACACAGTAAGTACATAGGCAAGCTATTTTATCACCTGCTCCTTGTGAATCACTAGGTTTAGAACCAGCATGTGTTACAGAGTAAGCAACAAGGTTATAAACGCAGAAGCTTATGCAACCACATTTCAGACAGTACTGCCATTTGCAATTATTTTAATGGCTGGGAAAAGGCTACATAGCACACTACTCTGTTATACGACTAGAACGCAGCTGGCAGAGACACCAGCGCTTATCCGACAAGACACTCCATGAGGCTTGTTTGAAGTCCTATGGAGTGGCAATAGACGCAGCAAAGAACTCCTTCTATGCTGCGCGTATTGTGTCTGCGGAGTCACGTCCAGCAGAGCTGTTCAGGGTGGTCAGGGAGCTGACTCAGCTTCCCCCCACCCTGAACCCTATTTTAGAACCAGCTATAGCCTGCTGTGACGATTTTAACAACTTTGCAGATAAAATCTCTTGAATAAGGGCTGATCTTGACTCTGGCATTTCAACAGAAACTATAGAAGAGGTATCCAGAGCTTCTGTGGACTCTATTAAACTGGATCACCTTGAGTTTGTTCATACTGATGAAGTGGACAAGCTTCTTGGAAATGTTAGGAAGACGACATGCTCTCTCGATCCCTGTCCTTCTTGGCTGACCATCCAGGGTGGTGATGCTATAACATTACTGTTACAACGTATAATCAATGCATCATTCAGGGAGGGAAAATTTCCATCAAGTCTAAAACTAGCAACAGTTAAACCGTTGCTTAAAAAACCCTCCTTGGACCCCCTGGTAAGGAATAACTACAGATCGGTCTCATTGTTGCCATTTCTAGGTAAGGTGATCGTGAGAGCGGTCGCCGTCCAACTCCAAGCAGTCTTGGATGAAACCGATTATCTGGACCCATTTCAAACTGGCTTTAGAGTGGGTTATGGAGTTGAGACTGCCATGGTCGCCTTAGTCGATGATCTCCATCTGGGCATGGACAGGGGAAGTGTGACCCTGTTGGTGCTTTTGGACATCTCAGCGGCTTTCGATACCATTGACCACGGTATCCTTCTGGAATGCCTGAGAGAGCTGGGCATCAGGGGCACTGCGCTCCAGTGGTTCCGTTCCTACCTCTCGGGCAGATTCCACATGGTGCAGTTGGGGGACACTTGCTCCTCTAAGAGGGAACTGACATCTGGTGTCCCTCAGGGAGCTATTTTGTCCCCCACTTTGTTTAACATTTACATGAAACCGCTGGGAGAGATCATCCGGAGACACGGGGCGCGGTGTTATCAGTACGCTGATGACACCCAAATATGCTTCTCTGTGTCCCCGACTGATGCAGTGACTAAGGATGGTGTCTCTCCTCTGAATGCCTGCCTGGAGTCGGTAATGAGCTGGATGAGGAAAAACAAACTCAGCCTGAATCCAGAGAAAACGGAAGTCCTGGTGATAGGTCCCCCAGGCCTTAGAAAGAAAATTTATCCACCTGTCCTGAACGGGGTCACACTTCCCCTGAAGGACGAAGTTCGCAGTTTAGGAGTACTTCTGGGCTTGTCTCTGCACTTGACATCTCAAGTAGATGCGACGGTCAGAAGTGCTTACTATCAACTTCGGTTGATACGCCAACTGTGGCCCTTTCTGGGCCAAAGTGATCTTGAAACTGTGGTACTTGCTCTGGTAACCTCTCAATTAGATTTCTGTAATGCGCTCTACATGGAGCTACCCTTGTACCAAGCCTGGAAGCTTCAATTAGTACAAAATATGGCAGCCAGATTGGTCACTGGTGCGTCCAGGTTTGTCCATATAACACCTATCTTGAAAGATCTTCACTGGCTGCCCATTCGCTTCCGAGCGCAATACAAGGTGTTGGTCACTACCTATAAAGCCCTACATGGCTTGGGCCCGAGTTACTTGAGGGACTGCATCTCCCCATATGATCTGCCCCGCACACTCAGAACATCTGGGAAGAACTTACTGGTAATTCCACCTTCCAAATATGTTGCCACATCCCAGATGGCCTTTTCAGTGGTGGCCCCACAGATGTGGAATGATCTACCTGAGGAGCTCCGTCTGACAACCCCCCTAGAAACATTCAAAAAGAGACTTAAAACTCTTCTTTTTTGTCAAGCCTTCCCCCCTGAAGAATGAAGTTATCTACCCTGTTGCCATCAATTCCCTGCTTACCCTTGAAGGCGAATGATTGTGCTTAGACTTCTGTAATTGTATGGTTTTAATTGTTCTGTACACTGCTTTGATCTGTGGAAAGTCAGTATATAAATAAAATTTATTATTATTATTATTATTATTATTATTACTACTATTACAGCACTACAGTCCAAAACATATTGCAGAAATAATCCAGTTTGAGATTGCTTTAACTATCCTGGCTCAGTGCTAGGGAATCCTAGGAATTGTAGTTTATTGTGACACTAGAGCTCTCTGACAGAAGTCTAAATGTCTCACAAAATTACAGTTTCCAGAATTGCCTAGATTGAGCCATGGAAGCTAAAGCAGTATCAAACTGGATTATTTCTGCAGTGTGTTTTGGACTGATATTGTTCTAACAGTCATGGAAGCATTCTATGGAATTCTGGGATTTGTAGTTTAGGAAAGGGTATTTAGAATTCTCAGCCAGAGAGCTCTTGCACCTCACTAAACTACAAGCCCCAGAATCCCAAAGGACGTTGCCATGATAGTTAAAGGGGAATATAGTGTTGTATCAGTGTAATGTGATAAAGATACTAATATTTTAAAACTGGATTATATTGAAGTTTGAGTGGTGGGGAATTATATTTCACATTTGTTACGGCATAGACTGATCTGACCACAAATGCCTATAAGATGTAAAATAACCTGCTATATTTTTAAAAGTTAAATCTACTAGATAATATACTGCATTAATGTTTGCATTTTTAATTTTTTATTTAAAAGAATAAGTGTTTTCAATCATTAATATAGTATTATATATGGTGTAATTATTGTGAGCCAGTGTTGCGTAGTGGTTTGAGTGTTAGGCTATGACTCTGGAGACCAAAGTTTGATTCCCCACTCAACTGTGAAACCTGCTGAGTGACCTTGGGCAAGTCACATGCTCTCAGCCTCAGGAGAAGGCAATCAAAAACCTTCTCTGAACAAATCTTGCCAAGAAAACCCCAGGATAGTGTCACCATAAGTCAGAAAGGATTTGAAGGTACACAACAAGTATGTAGATCACAATTCTAATATCAGTATACTGCAAAGCTACTATCTGTTACACTTTTACTCTTTGTCATCCAAGTCATAATATCAAGTTTGTCCCTTTCCGTCATAGTACACGAGACAGATTTATCTTTGGAAGGGTTTTGTCCAGTATATCCAACATGAAAAATTGACTCATTTTCATTCAGGTTGTCGAATTGCTCATCGCTCACATGGATGCTGTAAAGGAGCAATCCAGTCATATGGTTTGTATCTCTTATGCCAGTTCCAGAAGTAGGAGTCAAAAGTCCTGTTTCAGTTGTAACTAAATCCTCACAACCACAAATTTATGCTGGCATAAGCTGCCATGGACTGTGGTCCATTTTATCAGATGTGTTTCAGTTTTCCGGTTCTTGCTTAACAAAACTCATGTTGTTATTGTGAAGTCGAAGGCTTTCATGGCTGGCATCCATAGATTTTTGTGGGTTTTTTGGTCTATGTGGCCATGTTCTAGAAGAGTTTTTTCCTGACATATCACTGTTGTCATGTTTGTAATCCACACCATCTTGGTGTGGAGTTGTCTAACCCCTGATAACCTGTATAGGAAACATACAGGAAGACTGGGCTTGCTGTTGGTGATGCATCAAAATATTGTACAAATTAGTAATGTGAAAACTTTTTTTTCAGCCAAAAGACATTGCTAATTTTTGGGAACTAGGTGGTGGAACTTCGCTGTTGGACCTAATTCCTATACCAATAACTACAGCTAACATAAGGTAAAATAAATCAATAAATGAAGAATTTGGTGTCAGAATCTTCTCTACCATAGCCATTATGAGGAATAACTTGCAATATTATTAGTTTTTACATGTTCATCAGTCTTTCTTCCAGGCAATGAACTGCACTGAAAGTTGCTGCCTGCAGATATGGTAATTGGGATTGAGTAACCCTGATATACACAGTATAAGTGTGCAAGACATGTATAGTGTTGCACTGTCAGTGGCCTGTTAAGTTTAATAGCTTTTACTGTCTATAGAGCTAAAGATGAGTTAAGTAAGGGCCCAAACAGACAGGCCAAACAAAAGCTGCTTCAGGTCACATTGGGGGTATGCTGTTTAAATGACACTCTCATCTTAAGAGGCCAGAAGCTGTGCCAAAGCCGTGCTCCAGTCCTTAGGACTGGAGCATGGCTTTGGCACAGCTTTCAGACTCTTACGATGCATGCATCATTTAAACAGCATATCTCAAAGTGACTCGAAACAGCTTTATTTTGGCCTTTCTGTTTGGCCCCGTAGTCTCTAAACTGCTGATATTTAAGTAGCGGTCCCCTGAAATAACTGCCCACAGAGAGACATTTGAGGTTGCTGTAGTGTGAGGAGACAAGCTCCTAGATTCTTTCTCAGCAGCTATATGTTTTACTGATTACATTTGCATCTTTCTCCAGATACCCAAAATCAAAACTTTCATTTGCCAGCAGCAGTTTAAGCTAAGAAAGAAAGGCCAGCTGCAGAGCATGATCAGTTAAGGTTCACATGTGGAGTGAAGACGGTTTTCATGTGGAGAAGTAGATAGAATCTCATGCCAACCAGCCAGTTCAGTTGTCCTGTGGAGCAACATTTCCTACAAACTAGCACTCTACTTTTCATCTTGACAAAATTCTAAAGGGCTGATTCAGACAAGTCACACAGTAAAAGTGCCATCTCAAATATTCTCTGGTTTTATTTGAATGATTGTTGCCAATGGACACTTTCAAAAACTAGCTACTGCACTACAGGACCAGAGAAAGCCCCATAGAGAGGCTCTGGGGTCACTAGTCTTTCACCATATGCCAAACAATTGTTTAGTACTCTGAATGAGAAAAAGCTCCACATCCCACCCTCCCACCTCCACATCCTTAGGTGTGGTCATAAGGGAGAGAACAGAAGCATCTGTTTCCTCTTCTAGATTAACCTGGGTTTATCATGTAATTTTGAAATGTTTTTACTGAAGTTTTATTTATGTATTGCAATTTTTACCCTGCATTTTGTATTTGTCATTGCAATTCTTATCTGTACACCGCTGTGATCAATGCAGAATAGCGGTTTATAAATAAAACTTATTATTATTATCATCTTCATCATCATCATCATCACACCGAATTAGGGACTGATCTACACTGCAGAAATAATCCAGTTTGACACTGCTTTAACTGCCATAGATTTGCAGTTTGTTGTGGTACCAGAGTGCATTGAAAGAGAAGACTAAATCTCTCACAAAACCACAGATCCTAGAATTCCATAGCACTGAGCCATGGCAGTTAAAGCAGTGTCAAACCGCATTATTTCTGCAGTGCAGATGAGTCCTAGAAGAAATGCTGATTAGTATGAACAGTGTTTTCCTGAAAGAAACCAAAATCTTGGTCAGTGAATCAAAATTATAGTTCATTAGTTTCATCTAGTTGCATCTAGTGCTCCTAGAACATCAGCTGAACTCACAGTGGCCAGGTTTATGCAACCAACTAAGAAGACAGCATGGCAGTGTTACACAGAGTTCAAGGCATTTTTCAGACAAACTTTCATTACTTCCATATTTAAAATAATATTGTGCTGTACTTGGAATTGTTTTGTTTTTGGTTTTTTGAAGGAATGTATACATTGATCATCTAATAGTTTATTATACTTATCATTCAAGATATATAATGTATATAGAATATCATATGCCTTTAAAATATTAAGATGTCTTTTTGTCTCTTTCTAGAACATTTGCAATAGTTCTTGTTTTGGATCTTTCAAAACCGAATGAGCTCTGGCCAACCATGGAGAGCCTTCTACAAGTCATTAGGAAGCACATAGACAGAGTCATAACAAAACTGGGACAAACCAATCCTAAAGCAGCTACTGAAATTAAACAGAAAATGTGGAATAATTTGCCAAAGGATCATCCAGTGAGAACTAGTATTTTCTCCAGATGTCACAGGCTCATACACAGTTAAAGATAATCGTTTGAAAATCATAAACAGTTCCTTTAGATTTTTATGCATGACTGAAAATCCATTTGATGTACAAGAACCTGTTCAGTGGAAAATTATAGCAATTTAATGAAAATTCAGTAGGAGCAGAAACAAGGAAGAAAGGTTTCTTATATATTCTTGTTAGACATCTAATGCAATTGTTATGGCATGTTACAACAGTCAAAAGAAACAGTTTTACAGAAGCAGTTTGATATTGATTTTATAATCTTTTAAAATGAAGGTGAAAACTAGAATGTACAGAAGTTATCTGGCAAAGCAACTCAGTGAAGCTACAGATAGAAAGAAAGGGTGTCGTTACAACAGCCTTCAGCATAAGTCTATACTTTGCGTTTATTCAAGTGTCTATCACAAACGCAGTGCCTTTTGATAACATGACAACTAATTAAATTATAAAATTTCAGGGATGTTAATATCAGCTCTTGAAATTCAATTGCTAATGTGCTCTCTTGAAGAAAGTAAAATAGATTGCCAAAGATGTTATTGAAATGGTGCCTGGCATCATGCATTCATCTTGTACAAATGTTGTGCATGTGCAGTGTCTAAACAACGTATATATATTCTATAGTGCACAATCTAAAGACTTTAAGTACTTTAAAAGGTGTTGACATGAGCAAAAAAGTAAAATGAAAAGAGATGATATATGGAAATTAATTTCTATTTGACTCTCTGTAGTACACTTCACTTTGACATCTGTATTTTGCTCTCTTATTCTACTAGTAATACTGATGCCAGCGTTTGGAACAGTTTGAAAAGTTATCTTTGTTGGATTATGCCATAATTCTTTAATCCAAAGATTAGTTTTCTAGGTTCTGGGTGGAGGCATGGCTACCCTTTCCCTCTTTGCTTATTATGATGTGTGTATGTGGGAAGGCCAAAGCTTAGATGGAAAGAATAACTCCACCCCTTCCCCAGCAAACTTTTCAGTTTCATCCATTGCAAATTCTGTAAGGAACCAGAATATGTGATTCTACCTATGCCTTGTAGCAATCAACTCTGGTGGCAAGAGAGGCACTTCCTTCTCATCTCTGGTGATTCTAATCCTAACTGCCTTAGTATCCACACTCTCTTAAGATCAAGTATATGGAGGGCATTCACCCTAGAGGGACATATTTCCTCCATTTGTTTAGGAAGCCATTACACAGTCAATATATATTTTCTGTTTACTGGTCATATGGTGCTTTTTGTGTGTTAAGTGTGTTGTGTCATTGTGGACTCGGTTTACTGAGCTGCCAGGAAAGTGAATTCTTCCTGTTTGTGGCACTGCTGAGTTCCTTGTCATCTGCGTTTACTCATAACAAATTAATTTCCATACAAATGTAAATTCTGCTGATTCCAAACTGGCAACAAAATGAAGCCTGTGTGTAGTATTTTAAAGCACAAAGCCTCTTTGCTTTCTTCTCTTTTTATTTTGGCTAGGTCAGTTTTTGGTTTACAGTCCACTTTCTTTACAGGATCGTGAGCTGATTGACCCCTTTCCAATTCCATTAGTTATAATTGGAAGCAAATATGATATGTTTCATGTAAGTATTTGTTCAATATTTTCCTGCTTTTTCTTGTACAGAGCATGGACAGTTTTCTTACTGTTTTGAGAGGCCATGTATAGGGGACAAAATTGGGCCCTTGGAGTCAACTTTCACACATGTCTGTAGAGACCAGGGGTGTTCAGTATGAGACCTCCCTCATTGTTGCATTCCCACCTTCAGATTAATTGAAGGTACAAATTTAACCCTGGAATATCAGAATGCACCTTTGAGACTAACTATGTGATTCATCTGAAGAAGTACACCAAATTTATGAAAATCTGTGCTATAATTTCCTTTGCAAGTTTAACCTTAATTTCTTTCCTTGGAAATAAGTTATATTTTCACCCCTCAAAGTGCTGCTGTTAACTTTTAAAGTCTTAAATTATGTTTGTTGGTGTTATTTGCCATTAAATCAGTTTATAGCAACCTTATGAATGGATAGCCCAAGCAATTGTATTTCCCATCACCATGTACAGATATGAGAGCTGGACAGTGAAGAAAGAAAAGGAAATCAGCTCATTTAAAATGTAGTGCTGGAGAAGATTGCTAAGGATATTATAGATGACAAAAAAACAACAACAGAACAACAATAACAAATGGGTTCTAGAATAGAGCAGTTCTGAACTCTCCTTGGGGACCAAGATGACTAAACTGAGGCTATCATAGGTTAGCTACATCATGAGAAGGCATGATTCATTAGAAAAGATAATAATGCTAGGAAAGGTGGAAGGCAGTAGAAACAGAGGAAGACAGGTCAGATGATTAGACTCAATTAGGGAGATCATGGCCCTAAGCTTGCAGGAGCTGAGTGGAGTATTTGAGGATGGGGGTCTGGGAGATGTCTCATTCTCAGGGTCACCATGAGTTGAGGTCAACTCAAAGGCAGTTAAGAACAACAAATGAATGACACCCCTCCAAGATCCCTTTGATCATCAACTGTGCTTCAGGTCTTACATTTTACCAAATGTTATCTTTTCCTGTGAGTCACATTGTCTAACAATGCGTCCAAAGTATGATATAAGTTAGTCTTCTTCATTTCTAATGTGAGTTCAGGCTTATTTGTTCTAAGGCCTGTTCATTCGTCTTTTTGGCAGACCATGCTTTCTGTAGAAATCTTCTCTTGCACCACATTTCAAATTGCTTAAATGATCTAGGGCCATTGAAAGACTACATAGATCATCCTCAGAAGTCCTGTTCTCATTGGCACGGTACAGATGTGCCTTTTGTGCTGTGCTGGCGGCGTATGGTCCCTAACCCTACTATACCGGAGCGCCATAACAATGGTGACGCCCCGTGTATACAGGCACCACCATAGCGTCCACACTCCGTGCCGTCATTGTGACATCATTTGTGACTTGGGCCCCACAATTTTGCGCCGCCATTGTGACTTGGGCATCACAAGTGCGGCGCAAAAAGATCCCGCTTTTTTGGGTTCTTTTTGCTCCACGGGGAAGCCATGTGGTTTGGTGGCTGCAACTTCCCGGCAGGGCAAAACTAGGCTCCAGGAGACCATCCTTTTTGGACGGTCTTTACCATACCTTTGCCTCCTCCATTAAGAAAAAACAGCTTATCGAATATTGTAACTTTTTGGCGATGACCCTGTATTTGAAATTTTCTTCCTAGGGAACTCCATAAAGACTCACTGTTGTGAGTTGGACCTGGTAGATTTAAATTATGACCTTGTCCGTGAGATTTTATATCAGTTTAATATGCTTAATAACTGGCATATTTTGACATCTTTGTTTATTTTTATGTATTTTGATTTTTTTATATTTATGTTAAGGTGTCTTGGGAGGAATTTGTTCTTAAAGGTGTGATTTAGATGTATCTTCTACATGTCCCACTTCTCTCTTTGTTGCCTTGGTATATATGCAGTATGGCTGTGTACATTTTCTTAATAATTAGAGTAAGCGTGGCATATATAACCAGAAGCAAACTATTGCTTCTAATGTGAAACTGGGCTTTCGATAAGTTGAACCCTTGCACTAGCAGAGTGATACCTTTGGATGCAGTTCATGGATCTGTTACCTCCTTTTAGAGTCTGATCTTACTGTATTTCTATGACATGATTTTTAAAACCAGTGAAATATTACCTCCTCTTTGTTACTATAATGACAGCATAAAACTGCAGTCTTCAGTTTCATGTATAGTTTGAGCATCAGAAGGCAGTGCATAGTATGGTTTTGAAAACATACTTTGTCCCCTAGGTGGCAGCAATAATACACTCTTTCCATGTGCCATTACTTTATAATTCCTTGAAATGCAAACCTTGGTTTCTTTGCTTACTTGGTTGCTTGTTTTGTTAAGTTAATACAATTTTCCCAAAATTGTTCAGACATGTTCCTTGACAATGAACAATTTTGACAAAAAATGTTAATTTTTGAGGTACACACATAGTAGCCAAAATCAGTTATTATTATTATTATTAACCTTTATTTATGAAGCGCTGTAAATTTACACAGCGCTGTACATGCAATCTTTTTAGTTAGACGGATCCCTGCCCTCAGGCTTACAATCTAAAAAGACATGACACAGAAGGAGAAGGGAGTGGTGGAGGGAAAGGGTAAGAGGTCCAGCAGTTCCTCTCTACCTCCAAGGCCTGGACCAAGGCAGATGGACTGGAGGGAGGGCTTGGGTTCTTAATGGATGGTTAATCATTTTCCAGGGAAAATACATACTCTCAAGTAGGATAATGCATATACAGTACATAGCAATACAGGAAATGGTTTGATAAACAGACAACAAAAGAACACCAAATAGCAAGCGGCAATTATGCAATGCCTGAGAAGGCTTCTCTGAACAGGATGGTTTTCAACTCCGTTTTGAAGCTGGTTAAAGAAGTGATGGCTCTTGCTTGTGGGGGAAGAAAGTTCCAGGAGTGGGGGGGCAGCAAGTAAAAAGGGGCGAATCCGGGATGGAGCAAAGGAAATCCTGAGCTGGGATAGCAGACCTTGACTACCAGAACGGAGGGCCCTGGTGGGAAGGTGAGGAGAAAGAAGGTCTGATAAGTAAGGAGGGGCCAGTCCATGGAGGGCTTTAAATGTCGACAGCAGGAGCTTATACTGAATGCGGAAAGGGAGGGGGAGCCAGTGAAGGGATGCCAACACAGGAGAGATGTGGTCAGAGCGGTGGGTGGAAGTGATAATGCGTGCATTACACACACAGTAGCCAATAATATGCTGAAAAGAAGAAGATATAGGCCTCGTTCTGACATAACTGTCTCAGACCCTGATTTACAAGAAAAAATGTTATACCATGCATATCCTCTTTTTATTCATTTCTTTTCTCACACACACCGTAATGCAAAACCTTCAGATTCTATTAAACCATTCATTTTCCATTACATCTGAAATGGGAAACCTTGGTTTAATCTCAAGACCACATTTTGATCCTCGTAAACTAAATGGACCTTGAGGTTGCATCTAGTGCTATAATTCTATGATTCTGTGATCAGTTGCTGGACTTCCACTCACACAAGAGTGACATCCAGCAGGAGTGAGTGGAATGCCAGACCATCTCTCTGCTGCAACTCTCCTGAGCACACACACCCACACCATACCCAAAATAACAGCTCTGGAGATCTGGAAAACCCTCCCAAGCAACTTTTCAGCACCAGAAAAGGCTGCCAGATAGAGTGGCCAGGGTGGGGTGGGGTCTGAATATCCTGCAAAAATAGGTTTAGATCAGAAATTATCCACAGAAAGTCCCTGCAAACTAAGGTTTATGGAGTGGGACTAGTCAGGTGAACCAGGCCTTGTTATAGAAGTGGCAGTACATATAATGACTAGACTCCACAGATACTATGTATTTGTAATTTTAAGTAACCTTAAAATTTGGATAGCAGTGGGTATGTCCACCATAATGGCATAGCCATTCAGATTTTTTAATTAGTTTTTTTAACTTCTAAGAAATAACTGCACATTTTAAACAATTGATTTTAAAAAGCCATTTCCATATTTCACATACATTTCAAATCAGAAATTAAAGAAAATGGTTAAATGCCATTCTGAAACTTATTGCTTCACAAACTAACAAAAAGAATCTGTCTCTTGATAAATCTGTTTTCAAACATTTGAATGATCTAATGCTGAATCTTTTTATCTTTGGAGGAAATGATGAATGAGATGAAGAATAATAAATGGTAGACAGTAATTTTATAAATACTAGTATTGAGGTGGAAAGAATATTTGCCTTGCTTGAAACTGTCAGTTTGTGAATTGTTGATGCTAAATTATAAAACATAACCTGAAAAATAGCTAATTAAAAATTCACTGATATCTCTGATCTTGTTTGTATAGGAATTTGATTCTGAAATGAAAAAAATAATATGCAAAACACTTCGATTTGTTTCTCATTATTATGGAGCATCTTTAGTGGTAAGTATGTTACTACCTATTATCGGCATGATCCAACCAAAGTTAACTACTTTTAAAGCCCATTGGTTTTACTGTAAATGCCAACTTGAATGTGTAGCCATGATGAAAAAACACTGATGCCAAATTGTGAAAGATTTGGTTTTGTTCTGTCAAAACTCATTAATGCAAATCTGTTACAGCTGTGAAAAAATAGCTACACTGGGTTGGGCTAAAGGGTTTCTAGATTACGATTCTGTTTCCTAGTGATCGATCAGATGCTTATTAGAAGTCACAAGCAGTGTATGAGTTCTATATCACTTTCCTCCGTCTATCCTTCAGCTATGGTATTGAGAGGTGTACTCAAAATACAGCCATCATGACTTCTAGCCCTGAATAGCTGCTAGCCATCTTGACTAGTAGCTGTTGAGAGATGTGTGGATTTGGCTTATTCTTTTTAAAAACTATCCTAATGAGAAGCCATCACTAAGTAACCAAACTATAGTGAATTCTATAGTTTGCCTGTGCATTGTGTAAAATAGTATTTCCTTGTATGAATCATCACTCTCACCACTGAGCTTTCCACCAGTTAATCTCAATATTGGCAGCTGTGGAGCGCAAGGAAGAAGGTGCACGAAGTTAAAACATTTGGGAGATCTTAAGGCAGTGATGGTGAACCTTTTCGAAGCCAAGTGCCCAAATTGCAACCCAAAACTCACTTATTTATTCTGAAGTGCCGTGTCCCTCTGGCTTTCCAGTAACAAACTCTGGCAAACTCTGTGCTGGGGTGACGGCACATGTGCCCACAGAGAGGGCTCTGAGTGCCACCTCTGGCACGTGTGCCATAGGTTCGCCATCACTGTTTTAAGGCATAGAAAACGACAATTAAAATTGGCATGATAAAAGCTGGTGCAGTTATGCATGGTGTGGAGAAAATGCATATACAGAAATGCTGCTTTATTGTTAAAATGTATCAGGGAAGAAAGTACAGTGGTGCCTCGGGTTACGAAATTAATTCGTTCCGCCGCGGCGTTCGTAACCCGATTTTTTTCGTAACCCGAAAAAGCCATAGGCGCTAGCGCTGGAAAGCCGCGTTTCATGCGAAAAAGCGCCGAAAAGCACCAAATTTTTTTTTCGTAAGCCGAAAAAAAAAACGTAACCCGGAACAGTTTTTTCCTATGGGATTTTTTCGTATCCTGGAAATTTCGTAAGGCGGTGCTTTCGTATCCCGGGGTACCACTGTAGCTTGATATTTCAAAGCAAAGGGATTAGCTTTTGGAGCCTTAAACAAGGGAGCCTCTGTAAGGAAATGAAGAGTTGCTACATTGTTTTGTTGTCATTCAAGCTACTAGTCTATTGCTATTGACAGTAGAAATATTTTCTCTGGCTCTGCATACTGTTCAAACCTCAGGACCACATTACAAGTCTTTGCAATATTGAGGCAAATTTATCAACGTGAAAACAACAATTAGCTCCTTTTTTTCCTTTTTTTTTTTTTTGGCCCACAATGTGCATGCCTAGCGGTGAATGGTGCATGAGGTATACTTCTAACCCAAAGATACAAAATATTGGAATATAAATGGCATAGCTTTATTGGTTACAATTGTAGGGCCTAAGTGATCTGGGTATCAGAATCCTGATAGGAGGGGAAGCTACATTTTGAGCAAACCAAAAATTGCTGTATTGGTAAAAAAATAAACTATGATTTACTATCAGCTGAAAGAAGCTGGTGCTAAGCTTCCTAAATATCCTGAGGAAGGGAGTTGAAGAGGAACAGTAGTAGAAAGAGTTTAAGGTGTTTTACAGACCACCCAAAAAGGACGGTTTGCCGGCGCCTCCGTTTCCGCCGCGGGGAAGCTTCAGCCTCCAAATGGCGAGCCTTCCGTATGGCCGAAAAAGAAGCCCCAAAAAGTGGCTTCTTTTAGCGGCGTGCTTATGACGCCACAAGGCGCCAATGGCATACTTGCGGCATCATAAGTGAGCCGTGATGTGCAGACGCTAAGCATCCGTGACATCAAGATGGTGGCGCCCATGTGCATAGGGCGCTGCCATTTTGTATGTGCTTGGCACGTACTAGGGTTAGGGCATCCGGAAGGGACGCCCTTTTGTAACCCTAATACGTGCTGAGCACATACTTTTTGCCCATGGGGAACAGGCCTAAGTCTTCCTTACCACTTTCATCTTCAATTTCTCCACCTTTTTCAGCAAAGAAGTGGGTTGTTGGGATAGACCTGTAGGTAGATGCCTATAGTTTGTAGTTGTGCACCAAACTACAGAGAACAATTGCTCTCCTGAGGTGGGAAAGTCAAAAAAGATATAATGCTGACCACATGACACAGAAAATGCATCCCTTAACGATAACAGCCAAGTTATGACTTCTTAATGGCTTTGCAGTGGTATTTTATTATGCTTCCCATGAAGACTATAACACAAGCTTTATATTTTGTTCTCAGTTCACCAGCAAATCTGAAGCTCTACTATTAAAAACACGTACATTCATTAACCATTTAGCATTTGGCTTTGATAGAGGGTAAGCTAATCAGTTTCCTAATATTTTAAACAAAAGTGTTTGCCAGGACTTGTGTTTAATCTACAACTGTTAGTCTTGAATTTTGGCTAACTACTTTAAAACCGATAAAACGGATATGGAAGCAGATTCTAAATGGATTTGTTGGTCTAAGTGCTGTTTTTGTTGGCAGTGTAATATGTAAGATATAAAGGATTTAAATCTTGGGAAAGATTTTGCAACTGCAGGGAAGGGGCCTGTGTTTATGGGGAAGATACATTGCCTAACTCAGTGGTAAAACATGTGTTTTGGAGTCTTCCACATTCAGTCATAAGCCATAAATTTGAAGGATCTCTGATTAAAGGGTTTCAAAAGATCACTGCCTGAAAGGCTGGAGACTTCCTAAAACTTGGAAAAGTTACTTTTCTCAGACTAAATTGGAGGATGGGGAGGGGAGGGGATGATGGAAAGGAATGTAGTCGCACCTTTAGGTCTCTTGCTACATAAAAAGGAGGAAGGGAGGGGGGTAAGAAAGTAGTAACACCTT
Source organism: Sceloporus undulatus (assembly GCF_019175285.1). NCBI lineage: Eukaryota > Metazoa > Chordata > Lepidosauria > Squamata > Phrynosomatidae > Sceloporus > Sceloporus undulatus. The sequence continues at coordinate 29,410,546 of NC_056522.1, read as the reverse complement.
TAAGACTTTATTTTATCAGGAGGTTTCATGGATGTAAACCCACTTCTTCAGATGCAGTAGGGAGTGATAGCCAGAGCTGAAGATATAATATGTATTCACACAGTTGTGAGAATGGGACAGAATGTAACAGGATCTAGAAAGATGCCAATCATGACCCTTGCCCTACATTTTCAAAGAGCTGCATGAAGTGATAAGGTCTTTCAGATCTTTACAGTGGTTGTTGATGTGTGAAAACAATAAATCTGCTTATCAGAGTTTCCTTGGCTTCAGAATCTCTGAGAAGATTCCTTTTATTACATGTGCAGTAACAAGGATTCTTGTACGTATTAATACATGTAGTGTGCCAGGAAACCATTTCCTTGTTCTACCTCTGCTAATGGATCAGAATTTGTCACTATGATTGACAAATAATTCATTTGTTTATAGTTTTTTTGTGGGTTTTTTGGGCTACGAGGCTGTGTTCTAGTAGAGTTTATTCCTGATGTTTTGCCAGCAGCTGTGGCTGGCATCTTCAGGGATCTCTGAAGATGCCAGCCACAGCTGCTGGCTAAATATCAGGAAGGCCTCATGGCCCCAAAACCCCACAAAAAATGACGGATGCCTACCATGAAAGTCTTTGACTTCACATTCAGCTGTTTATATTTCTAGTGTTCCTTTGTAATTTCCTGCAACCTTTAAATCCTGTACTGCATGTCCAAGGAGGTTTAGGGAAAGATTGGCTTCTTTCTGGCTCCTGTTACATCTCACTCCCACTGTCACAGTTGTGTAAATAAATGCTTTATATCTTGTGGTCTGAACATCACTATGTACTGCATCTGAAGAAGAGTTTATATCCACTAAAGCTCCTGCTAAAATAATAACCAGCTAGTCTTAAAGATGTTGCCACATTCTTCTCCCCCTCCCCTCTTCCTTTTTATGTGGCAAGAGACTAACACAGCTAGTGCTTGAAAAATTTTCTCAGGCTACAATTCCCAGAATCTCCCATCCAACATGGTTGCTGGCTGAGATACAGTCAGCCCTTCATATCTATGGATTTTTTGTCCACAGATTCAACCATCCAGAGCTTGAAAATATTCCATCAAGATACACATTCCAAAAAGCAAATGCCAATTTTGCTATTTTATATAAGCAACATCATTTCACTGTGCCATTATATTTAACACAACCTGAGCATCAACAGATTTTGGTGTCTGTAGAAAATTCTGTAACCAAGCCGTAGCAGATAACAAGGGCCCACTGCATTCCGGCAGTTGTTGTCTTAGAAAAGTAATTATTTCAAGCTCTCTTCCTCACTGAGCAGTCCAAACTATATGAACCAATTATCTCACTCAAATTAAAGCTACTTCATAGATATGGTCAGCAACAAGTATCTTGGGCAGAATTCAGAGTGCTGGTGAGAACCTTTAAAGCCTTGCTTCAGTGCAGACTTGACCAAGCACTACAATCAGTGGGGAAAGGCTTTCTCTCAGTCACACCGCATCACAGGCATGCCTGGTGAGGACACGGGAGAGAGCCTTCTCAGTGACTGCTTCCAGGATGTGGAACTAGGTACCTTCCTTAGGAGGTCTGTTTAGCTCCCATCCTCTTGTGTTTCCACCAGCAGGTAATGACCTTTTTATTCAGGGAAGCTTTTTGATTCTTAATATGTTGTGACAAAGACAGGTTTTAATGGAGTGGGGATATAGTTCCTATTTTATTATGTTTTGTGTGTGTTTTAAAACTGTTTTTAACTGGTATTTTTTAAATACACGTTTAATTGTGTTTTGATTTCTTTATAAAGAGGTTTTATTTTGTTACTTTATGTTTTTAAAGGGTTGCACACTACCTTGGATCCCATTTTGCAAGAAAGGCAGAATATAAATTAAATAAAAATTAAAAATAAATAGATAAAAGTAAAATCTAAGATAATTTTAGTTGTGATAGACAAAAATATTAATAAATTTGTCAGGGCATCTGCTGGTGGAAGCATATAAACACTGAGGTCTTGGGGAACAAACTAGCAAAGGTTATATACATTAGATCTGTTCACTAATTCCATTGATCCCAGTTAGTCTCAAAGATGCTACAATATCTATCCATTTATTTTAGTCCAGCATATTTGTTAACTTATTTTTGCTGGATTGTGCTTCTGGTCAATGATAATAATTGATCTTATTCTTTTCATATTTTAAAAGAAAATCCATGTCTTTGGATCAGAATAAACCACTGTTTATCCCAGCAGGAATGGACTCTCTTAGTCAAATAGGTTGGTGATTTTCTTTTCTGGTATGTCGACCATGCATAAAGCCTCTAATACAAAGAATGTAGAGGAAAAAATAAATAAAAAGAAAAATCTCTCTTTGACACATCTATGAAATGTATATGGATGTAGTTTTGGGGAAAAAATGGGTTGGGAAATTTTAATGGTGTTTGTGAATATATGAAATATGCCATACTCTCTATACCATGATCCTGTGTTTATTCACTCTAAAGTTCAAGAAAATGTGTATCAGATTTCATATTTAACTTGAATATTACAGAATTGGTGACAACTCTCAGAAACTTCAGTGTTAAAGTTCTCCACAATTAAGGCATTTTATGCTTTCATTTCTTCACTTTGTTGAGGATATTAAGTGAACTACCTATCTTATTCTTTTTAATTATTGCTTGAATATAGTTACACTTCTTATGATTACTAGGCCCACCACCTGCTGCTGACAGTGATATTGGAAAACTGCATGCCCAGTCACCTATGGATCTATGGAAGAAAGTATTTGAGAAAGTATTTCCACCCAAGGTATGTATATTTTTTCATTTTAAAAATCTTATTTTTATAAAGCTTAATTATTATTATAGTATTTGTTAAACTTAGGGATTGGAGTTTTGGATCAAGTTAAGTGTTCTGAAAGTTCTGTTTATTTCAGTAAGGCTCAAGTCCAATCCCAAATTGTTTAGTGATTGAGAGCCAATGTGGTGTAGTGGTTTGAGTGTTGGACTCTAGGACACTGGGAGATGAGGGATCACATCCCTGCTTGGGGACCTTGGGCAAGTCACACTCTCTCAGTCTCAGGGGAAGGCAATATCAAATCCCCTCTGAATAAATTCTACCAAGAAAACCCCATGATAGATTTGCCATTGGGTTGCCACAAATCAGAAGTTACTTGAAGCATACAACAACAAGCTTACATATACCTTTGGAAACGTGACCCTGCTGGATGATTCACAAAAATAGCCAGAATTATATCACTTGCCAATTGCCTGAACAGACCTTTTCTTTCCAGGGGGTCAGGACTTATATTCAGGAACGTATATTCAGCCGCCATGTGGAAACAACAGTTTATACACTTGGCACAACCATGAATCCTAGTTGGGTTGCTGTCTCACATGGTTCCTTCTGACAAGTTATGGCAGAGGACACAGAATTGTTAAATCCATCCTCTGTACTGGTGGAGATTATTGTCTTTGGCTCATTGAAGGTAGAGAAGCAAACTCCAGGGTATGGATGTTGCTCCATAAGCCAAACATGGCCCACATGCTCTGTCCACCCAAACTACAGCCCTTGATTTTCAGCTGCACTCCTTCTTGTGGTGCTGCCTGGGTGCCTGCTGTCTTTTCATGGCATACACTGAGGAAGAGAAAGCAAATACTGTAGGAAACAAATCAAGCTTTTGTCTGAGGTTTTGTTAACTGAAGCATACCTGAATGTATAAATGAAGATGCATGTATGTTTATGTGTGGATATGTATAAAGGAGGAGTTGGAATGAATATGTGTGTGTAAGAAAACCCATGAAATTCATCGAGTTGCCATAGGTCAATAGGTGACTTGAAAAAACACACACACATGTGAGAGATTGGCATGAACTCTACCTGGCTGTGAGGAATATGGTTGGTTGGTTGAAAAATTATCCCCACCCAGCTTCAGAGATAGTCCAAGATAAGCCTAAATTGTTGTGGTGCAGGGAGGAGAAGACTGTATTTTACTATTTTATCTGCACATTTCAGAGTATCGGTGTTTTGAAAGAAGTCATTGACCCTGGTCAGGATCCACAGTATGCTGAATATGAAGTTGATGCTATGCGAGGTCAGAAGAACCAGGTATGTCACTCTGCAGCTGCTATTTTTTATACTGTTGTAATGAAACCTGGGAGGAATGCACCATCATCACTCATACACCATAGATCTGCCCAGTCCTTGAACTTTGGAGCCTTTTAAAGCTTTAGATCCCCTTTCAGCCATAAAGTTTGCTCAGTGGCCTTGGACAAATCACCATTTGTCAGTCTGATATGCTTATTATAGAAATAAATGTCATAAAAATGTCAACGCCCTTTGTACAGTGGAGTAGTGTGAAGAAATAAGCCCAGTTAGTCTATAACAGGAGAAGACTAGGTCTCAAGCAGATGGGTGCCTCTGGCTGCTCCAGCCAGGAATGTGCCCTGAGTGGAACAGGACCAGAGGCCACCATGGTCTACAATGGACTGCTGACAAGGAGCGCTTTTTTTTGGTGGCTGGATTTGGGCCGCCATAGGTGGCCATGGTGCAGTTTTGGCTCAATCCGGGGTGTGTGTGACATCTGAATGTCACAGACCCAGATCAGTCTGAAGTTGGTTCTTTTGGCCCTATTTTTCAGACCTATATTGAGTGAAAACCATGTGCAGAATATTACTTCTCTATTACATTAACTTGATTTATAAGAACTGTATAATTTGTTACCAGTCATTCTCAATCATGCAGAACCAATGTGATTGTTTGGTTTTGTGTACTGGACTAGGTCTCCAGGAAACCAAGGTTCAAATCCCTGTTTAGCTAGAAAAGCCTACTAGGTGTCCCTGGGCAAATCACACTCTCACATCCTTAGAAGAAGGCATTGATAAACCTCCTCTGAATATATTTTGCCAGAAAACCAGGGTCACCATAAATCACAATAAACTTGAGGGCACATAACAAGAACATGCCCAATGGCGCCCACCAATTAGATATAGGGGCCATCCAGAAGCTTGTTAAAACTTTGCTGCATGCCTGGAACTGTCAAGTTTGTTAAGAGCTAATCCTGCCACAGTTTGGTTACCAGTTCTGCAGGCATGCCTTTAATAATGCTTGTAGTGCTATTTTTGTTTCAGTAGAGAGAAGAGGTAGTTGGCATCAGACCCTCATCTCCAAATAAATGGTTGTCTCTTAGTTATTGCTTCAGAAATGTTCTGATGAGTGTGAACGTTATCTAAGGGCGAATATTTCTGAATCAGCAAAGATCACTTAAATGAACTGATAGTGCTGGATACAATCATTTCTGCTGGATTTTGTAATGTTATTTGGTTATTAATTGTACTATTTGTTGATACTCTTTATATGTAGCATTGGAAGTTTTTTAGCACTCTCATCTTTCAGTTGGTGGAACCCAGCATCAATCAAGCTTTGGCTGGCATCCTGTCAGTGGCATGCACAAGCATAAGTCAAATATATGTGTGCATATATTTCCTTTTGGCCAATTAGGAGGTTGGTTTTCCCCCCCCCCCCCCCCCGAGATCATTTGTAGAGTCACTGTAGCGTGTCCCCCATCCTCCATACCATGCTTAGTGGAGAGCAGGGAGGGAATCGGAGAACCATTCAGCTGTGGCCCTGCAGCCAGATACAAAATGATTACATCCTCTACTGAGACCTCCTGAGGTCCCCAATGGACTTCAGCAGAGGATGTAATCATTTCATGCTAGACTATAGAGACATAGTGATATACTTACCTTATCTCCTTCCATTGTCATCGGGCAGAGAATGGCACAGGTTTGTAGTGAGTCTACACTACATTCAGAGATTGGGGCATGGCCATGACTAACTTATTCCATTGATTTCTATGGAATTGACACATGACTAATCTCTCATATTTAATATTTAAAAGCTTACAATCTTGCTCATCTATTCTTTTTATTTTTTCACAAAGTTGTGCAAAATGTCAGTGGCTTGAGTTCCACCATTATTTGACTGCTGTAAAAACTACAACTGAACAATTATTAACATAATAAGGCTGCAGTACTTAATTTGTGAAGAGAGGAGATCTCCTTTTCTCAGGATGGCAAGTGGAGCAATCTACTGCTTTTGGGTTTTACTCCATGCGCCAACTGCAAGGCAGGACTCAACATTCCTTTCCATTTATTCAGTTTAGACTCCTCTCCCCTTCTCAGTCAGTTTTATTTTACCTGCCCTGCTGACCAGACTGAGGTAACCCCTTCTCCAGCAAATTACTCCTCCTTGCATCCTCAGACCCAGCTCAAGGGCTCAAGAGATTGTCTGGAAATGCTTTTCAGATACCTTCCAAGAGCTGCAGGGTGGGAATGGAATGGGATTTTCATCACACTGGCCCACAGCAACAGCCTTGCATTGGATTTAGGCCATGCACTGTTTGTTGTCTGTATGTTTGAGCAACTTTTTTTGTACATGAACAACATTTTTTTAAATGTTCCATAATGTATTTCACTGGTTGTAAGGGACATTTCCTAAAGTAATACATTTCTACTGTAAAGTAGGCCAGGTTAACAGCTTTTAAAAATTGTGGCGACGTGGAAGAACTTTGTGTGTGACCTTTAGTGGTTATCTCTAGGATCATTTTCTGGACTGTTCCTTCTTAAGGGTGAAAGGTAATGCTGCAAAATGGCATGGCCCCATTTTTAATCTAAAGTAACCCATATTTTCTGTAGAACTTGATTCTCAAGAGAGGCACTGTACATTTGAGGTTACTTAAGTGCATTTCAGTGACCATGCTGTTAGTACTGAGCCAAACTATTATCTTATTGACGTTACAGTTTTATAATATTTATTTATTGCCCTGAAATAAGATACAATTAAATAATACTTCAGATTGCTCCTAGTACACCTACAAATACATTTAACATTACAGGTTTATTCCAGGGCATTAACCTAGAGTTACCTCACCAAGTATTTCAATTTTAAGCCAAAATGGAAAATTAATCTGAGCTTAATTTATTTTTTGTGGTTTAAAAGTGACATCTAATTAATGACTAAGACATTTTATTGAATTTATTTTAATCTGTCAGTCAAAATAGAATGTTGTTTAATTGCTGTCTCTATATATTTTTGATGTGCAGTCATACCAAAGTTATGGTTATGGATGGGTTTTTTTAGTAACTAAAATAGCCCACAAGTGAAAATTGATTAAATCATATTGAAAATTAATCTTTTTCTGAGTGTTTCTTAGTTTCAGTGCTCATTTCTTTTATCTTTTTCATCTTTATTGATGCCATTGGAAGTTGCTATAGCTTTTGTTGGTGGTACTGTTGCAGAAAAAAATCGGTAATAGACAAGTTCTGTCAAAAGAAAATTATCTGCAGTTATTTCCCTAAAATTTCCATCTTGAAGTTCAGTTATTATAAGATTATTGTAACATTTGAACTGGCTTTTATGAAAACATTTTGGGATTTTTGTATTTCATTTGATCTTAAAAGCTGTAAGATAACCCTGTGTACATCTGTAAGAAAACAATTCCCTGGCTACATTCAGTTTTTAAATGCATTAGGATTTCCCATAATTATATGAAAATTGAGAGCGAATTGGCCCTTATCTTAAGAATAAGTATTAAATGCTTCAGAATGCTAATCTTTTTTCCTTTTTTGTAGTCCTTTGTTCCATACATTCTTTTAAAGATAAAGCATTTATACAGAAAGGAGCATTTATGTTAAAGGTATACTGTCAAACATAATGCTTGTATTTCTGTTTCTTGAAGGTATTCATGCATAGTAGCTTTTTATTTTGTGCATTTTCCCCTGATCATTTCATGTTGTTCTTTTTGACTCAAAATGACTATCTCTAGATTTTAATACACTTCTCACATTGCGGCTGACACTAGAAACCACACATCTGCAAACTCTAACAAGACTCTCCATTTCTAGCTAAGCCTTCATAAGAGTAGCACATCAAATAATTTTTTTCCTGGCATGTGGTGAACCATTAGTGTTTATACGGACCTTTATTGTGGTGATCTACCACAGGTTCTGTTTCACAAAACATGTAGAAGGGCATCATTCTGAAATATACTGAAGGTATACAGATATACCTCAGTTAATGAAGTAGATGTGTTCCTGGGCATTACTTCTTTAACAGAAAATCTGGTACTGATGGTACCATGGAAAGAATAAGAATAGGTTCCTACACTGCAAAAAAGAAAGCCATTCAGCATGGTTCAGTAAATTTTTAAATTCAATATTAACATTATGCATGGGAAAAAACAAACAGGTTGGGTAAATCTTGCATAGATAAACAAAAACATTTTGAACCTTCTGAAGACCACTTGAACACTTCTTCCAAAATACATCAAGGATGATTTTTTTTTTCTTTTACCAGCTTCCACTTTTCTTATGAGTTTCACTTTAGTGGCCAAACTTACAGAACTATCTTTTTTTAACTTGTGTGGGGACCTGATGGGGCAGGTTTGTTTGGTCTTCCCTTTTCTCTCTGTTTCATTGTTCCAATAACTCCCTCCCTTGGGAGGTCTGTTTGGCTCCCTTCCTAGTGTGTTTCCTGTGCCAGATAAAGAGCTTTTTAGTTATGGCGGCATTTGGTTTTTATTATGTTGTGGCTGATGAAGCTTTTAATAGGGACTGTTGCTCCTATTTTATCATGCTTTGTGTGTACTTTAAAACTGTTTTTAACTTGCACTTTTAATTTCTGTTTTTTTAAATGAAAGTTTAGTTTAATTGTGTTTTAATTTTTCTGTTAAGAGTTTTTAAAGTTATGTTGTGCTTTTTATAGGATTATATGCCACCTTGGAACCCATGTTGGGAAGAAGGTGGGATGTTAATTAAATAAGTATGTATACAGAGCAAGGGATTCTGGAAGCAGGTGCTGCTACCTTGCCTGTTGTATGTATGCACACAAGGCTACAGTAGGATCTGCTAGAGCAGAATCCCATTCTTTCCCAGCTTAAGGTTTATGGCATTGTTTCCTGCAGACACACTGTGAAAAAATCTATGTTTCATCAGCTTTCTTTTATCATCCTCCCAGTGCCAATGCTGCTACAAAACTGCCAGTTGGGGCAGAAGATAAGGAGAGATTAGATGGACATAAAAAAAGACTTTGTAAAAAGCAGCTTTTTTGTCAGAGCTTTGTTAACTGAAATATTCCTATATTCATATTTTTCTTAGGGATATCAGTGAGGCAAATAGTTTCTTCGTTCTGTGTAGATAATATATTTTTAGATACAGTTGTCCCTTCCCTTATGCAGGAGATCTGTTCCGGACCCCTCCGTGTAAGGGAAAAAACGCATACGCTCAAGTCCCATTAGAAGTAATGGGGCTTGTGCCAGCGATGCATCCCATTACTTCTTCTGGGGTGCATCAGCATATCACACATGCATAAACAAAGAACTTGTGTAGTGATAAACCAGACATTAAATGAAGCTTCTGGACTCTTCTTGATTCATGCACGAAGAGGTGACGGGGGAGGAGCTTTTAGTGGTGGTGATCCTAATAGCACAGATAAATGGTCAGCACTGTGATCTCTGAGAAACCCATTCAGCTGTTTGGGCACAAGCGACTGAATTCAAGCACTTCACCCACTCCAAAAGCTGTAGCACTGATCATTTGTGAGGAGGTGTAGATCTTGCCCATAATTACAACATAAGAAGACGTCTGTCAGATCAAGGGTCGGTATAAATCAATATTTGTTTCCAGCAGTAGCTAGCCAGTCACTTGGAAGCTCACAAACAGATATGAATACAAGAGCATTTCATTGTTCATAGATAAATGCCTTTATACTTAGAGATTCCACTTTGCAAACAAAGTCTATGTTGACGTAGACTTGAGAGATCAGGAGCTCTAGATTGTACTTGAGAGCAAGGTAATATAATTGTTTAGTATAGTAGCATCTCAATAATTGCTCTTTGAAACTGCAAGTAGTAGATATAGATGCAATTAGAATAACAGACTCCAGTAATTTTGCAGTAGGTCTCAGTATTAGAATAGCTCATAGGACACTTCCAGTATGAAATTAAAAGATAAAACTGCTGTTTGTTGAGTGTTATGAAAGGTTTCATGATAGCTGCTTTAATCATGGCTAATTCTCTGTGTGTTGCAGCCTGAATTTCTTTTACAACACATTCATAATTAAGATTACAGATATTGCTGAAATATTCCTAGCAAGTTTTTTCCCTTGGGTCTTTGGGTTTATCTTTCATACATTGTTTCAATGTGCCATATTTTATGTTTTTATTCCATTTTCATATGTACTGATTTTATGTACTATTTGTCCTGTGACACTAATTCTTCATGTTGGCTGTGTTTTGTTGTTACATGCTTTCATGTCAACTCTGACTTGTGACATAGGGTTTTTATGGCAAGATTTATTTGGGACCCAGAAGGAGCTATTGGGCAGCAACAGCACTTTTCCCTGATGCTTGGTCCACCAGTGCCTGCTTTGCCCTTCCTTCCCTCCTGCCCTGTGCTTCTTTCTGGGCCAAGCAGTGAAGGACAGGGCAGTAGGTAGGAATGGGAGGCAAGACACTACACTGTGGCCACTGGTGGGAGTGGGTTGCTGCTGCTCAGCAGTGGTGTCTCAAGCATTGGTATTACCCAGTGTGGTAACTCATGGTGTCACCATCACCCCCATTGACACTATAGAGGTATAATGTCTAGCTCAAGGAAAGAAATAGTGCCACTCTATTCTGCTTTGGTCAGAGCTCACCTGGAATACTGTGTCCAGTTCTGGGCACCACAATTCAAAAAGGATGGTGACAAGTTGGAACGTGTCCAGAGGAGGGTGACGAGAATGGTGAAGGGTCTGGAAACCATGCTTTATGAGGAGAGACTTAGGGAGCTGGATATGTTTAGCCTTGAGAAGAGAAGGTTAAGTTCTTCTTCATGGTCTTGGCAAATCACACAAATGAGTTTTTCTGCGCCTGTGCAGTTTAGCTTGGAAACTTCTGAAATCACTAGGCTTAGTTTGCAACTTTTTGGGGTAGCTTTGCCCATCCCAATATAACCCCCATGTGTCCTGCGCCTCTCCAGTTCTCTTCCTCTGCTGCGCTAGCAGCTCAAGAGAACTGTTTGTGGAATCACTTCTCCAAACTCTCTAGGCTTTTATATACTTCGGATTTTTGACCTCGGACCGTTTGGCCACTCTTTGGACTGTACTTTGGGCTACTGTTAGCAGATCATTTGACCTTGGAGCTGGGTATGTTTAGCCTTGAGAAGAGACAGTTAAGACATGATATGGTAGTCAATATTTGAAGGGGTATCATATTGAAGATAGGGCAAGTTTGTTTTTTGCTGCTCCAGAGAATAGAACATGGAGCATTGGATTCAAACTACAGGAAAAGAGATTTCACCTCAACATTAGGAAGAACTTCCTGATAATAAGAGCTATTCAACAGTGGAACACACTTCCTCAGAGAGTGGTGAAGTCTTCTTCTTTGGAGATTTTTAAACAGAGGCTGGATGGCCATCTCTCAGGGGTGTCTTGATTGTGTCTTCCTGCATGGCATAGGGTTGGACTGGATGACTCTTGAGGTCTCTTCCAACTCTATGATTCTATGATTCTATTATCTCTTCCTATACCACACCATATAGAATCCTTTGTCATGTTTTTTGTACTGGAGGCACAGTGGTTAAATGCTGGTACTGCAGCCACAATGTTGTGAGTTCAATCCCAGGGGCTCCAAGGTAGACTCAGCCTTCTGTCCTTTCGTAGGTTGGTAAGATGAGTACCCAGCTTGTTGTAAACCACTTAGGGAGTGCTAGTTCACCGATAAGCATTATAGAAATGTACTTGCTATTGCTATTGCTCATAAATTGTAGTTCCCATATGTCACTGAATATAATGATATTAGCTGTGACATAAACAACTGGCACAATTAAAATTATACTTTTAAATTACAATATCATACGACAACAACTACTATGTCAGGATGCACAGGGAAGCCATTGAAATCCACAAACACCTGGACAATTTCAACAGGAAAGAGGAAACCCTTAAAGTAAACAAAGTTTGGCTATCAGTCCTGAAAAATAGCAAGATAAAGACTCAACAAATGCAAATGAGAAATCTCCCAGCAGACAATGAGTGCTATCAAGGAGACACTAATCCTCTTTTGCAGACCCTCCCACCCTGAGGCCTGCCATTAGCAACAAAACAATACACATGCAAATCACTTCTGCCTTTCCAGGTCGCACAAGAATTATGGATTTTGATATGGCCCATGGATAAGTTGAAGTAAAACTTAAGGGCACGTAACAAAGGGTGTAAAGAATCAAGTAAAGGAAAACAATGTCAAAGAGCTTACAAAATCCCAGCAAGCAACTGATAAGGAGGGAACTATGGTAAACGTTGGCTGTGCAATGTATGGAGAGATGGCCAGGTGTAGGCAGGGCTAAGGAAATGTTAACATGTCAAAAAGGATATAGGGGATTAGACCTAAAGTACAGTATTAATGCTTATCAAAAAAAAAGGTACAAACCCCTTCTCTGAGTAGAGTAGTGAAAGGCGAGAGCTTAGTCCAGCCTGGGAGAACCTAAAAGAAGCTCAAATTTCCTCTTGGCATTCTGTTGAGGGAAAGCACCAAAAAGCTGCTGCCACTGCCACTGTTTTACCACCCAGGTATTGAAAATGGCCAGAAGCACTGTGTGGTTGAGAGAATAGCGGGGGTCAGTGGTTATTTTAGGTTCTCCCAGAATGGAAAGAGCACTTACTTTTTTCCACTCAGAGAAGAGGATGGTTTCTTTTTTTATGGTAAGAATTAAGATACAGTAATTACGTTAAATCATGGATGAGGTGACCCAGGTTTTTTTTTTTAGGGGGGAGGTTCAGTGTTTTGACTAAAATTTCTAGACTTATACAGGAGTATATACAGTAGCCCCCCCTATGTAGAACTGAACAAAATCAGTAGGACATAGAACTAGATCATTCATATGATCTAAAAATGAATATTTGAATGCAGCTATAATGTTCTCATATTAAGTATGTAGTTGGCTATGTTTTGAGTCTTAATGTAATGTTATGATTTTTTTAGTACGTATGTTTCTGTTGCAGGAACTAGAACAGTACAAGAAAAATGCCTCTAAAACCTGGAAAGAAATGGATTTTGACTCTTGACTGAAAATTGTATGTCTCAACCAGAGTTCAACTTTGTTGTTATGTTTTGTGCATTTAAGTTGGTTTGTGTAAGTTTTATGTACAAAATAAATTTCACTGGTTCATCAGAAGTATACTTATTGTTGTTACTAACAAACTAAGTAAATTAATGAAACTCATCAGTAGAACTCAGATCTGGCATTTAATGTCAAAAAAGCAGGTCTGTATGCATTAGCTGATCTGAGCTTTATAAAATGGTGGTGTAATATTTTTCCAGTTAGGACAGGCACATCCATATTTTGTCGCATGTTAAAAGATAGTTTTATTTACACTACGGTATTGGAAAACATGGCCTATTGGACTGTAACTTTAATTATCAAAATTCTTTATGGTGGATATCTTTGAACCTAAAGTATTCATAGATCTGTTTTTTACTGATAATAAAAGAAGGCTGAGGAAATTATTGTTTAAGGCTGTCTTTACTGTTTTACATTTATTAGACATTGGGGCAAATTGATAATGCAAATAATTCAATTTGTAATTTTTAAATAAAGATTTTTTTATTACAAAGTATCCACAGCTTCTTTCTTTTTTCATTCATGAGACTTAATATTTGTTCCAAACACAATTTTTTTTTTGGGGGGGGGGGGGGAAATGAGATTAATCTGGAAATTAAAACACAATGGCCAAAAATTTATTGGGACATTACTGTTGAATGCCTCTTGATTATGGCAGTACTTGTAGTATTTACACACTTATATAAGGTGATATCCAACACCTCCAAGCATTGCCCACTCATCCACAGTGCAAACATATTCAGGCATAGATTTGGACTCACCACTACCACAATGTCCCCTGGAATAGTTTAGAAACTACCAGACCCACACTGCTCTTCTGCTGCCATACCTTCTACTGCAGTATACTGGCAGAGCTTTATACTTCACTGACATTGAACAGGATCTCAGCCACGTAATTTCACCAATATGATCTTTACTTGGAATGTGGAATGGGAGAAATTAGATCCAACTCCCATTTCCTAAACATATGTTAAATTATTTATTTATTTATTTAAATATCCACATCCTGTTCTGTATTTTAAGATCTCAGTGATGTACAAAGAAAAAGGAATCTAAAACAATTTAAAACTTATACAGTTGACCCTCCACATTTGTGGCTTTGACTTTTGTGGATTTGATTATTAATGGATCTGATTAGTATGTTCTCCGTAGGAATCTCTAGGTCCTCCAGCGTGACTTTATGGTCAACTTCCATCAAAAGGTGTGCTGAAGAACCTAGAGATTCCAAGAGAGAACACTTCTCTAGGCATTTGTAGGTCCTCTGGTGCAATTCAGTGGTCAACTGAATTGACCATAGAGTTGCCCTGGAGGACCTAAGCATTCCTAGAGAAGTGTTCCCTCAGCATTTCCACTTTCATTGGAGTCTTGTGCTCCTAACATCAGTGAATGTGTGTGTGGGGGTCCACTATTTAACACTTCAGAATGATAATTCATACAGTCATACAGAAATATTTACATTCCAAAGGCTTGGGTAAAAGACATCCTTTAACTTGGTGCCAAAGTGAAGTCACAACCAGTGCCAATCAGGTCTTCCAAGGCACTCGGCCACAGCACAAAAGACAGTCATCTGTGCCTCCACATATTTATTGCTTCCACTGCTGGGACAGAAGGGAGGACCTCAGATTTCAATGATTGGCCAATTATATGGATTGAAAGGTGCTCCTTCAACTATTGAGGTCCCAGGCTTTTGGGTACTTTAAGTGTCAAAACCTGCACCTCAAATTCAGAAGTATATTGGTAACTCGTGCAATTCCTTTAAAGCCAGTCTCATTCCATCAGGAATATAGTTTGCAGTCCATTTTGTCTTTTGAGGCAGCCCGTCATGTTGAGCACATTGCAGTAGTCTAATCCAGAAGTAGTTAGCTTATCCCTATCGGGGACAGGCCATGGGTGGCAGGTCAATCAAAGATGGTCCCAGGCACTTTGGGCTACAGAATCTATCAAGACCCAGTGACAGAGATTGATCCAGGAATGCTCCCAAGCTTCATAGTGACTTTCAGATGTTTTGCTTTGGCATACTCTTCATAGAATGACCAAATGTGCAACTTACACCTTTCTGTACTGTCACGACACAACCTGATTCAGTTCTAGTTCTGTGCATGTATTTCTTGCTCTACTTTATCAGATGCTGACCTAGCTCCTAAGGCAGCATGCAGATCACCCTTGTCAGGTGTGGGGAACCAACCCAGGAGTACTCCCAAGCAAAATATCTAAAAGAGCCAGTGCATAGCTTGGTGGTATTCCTAGATCCATCCCTAATGGGGAAAGTGTTAATTTCAAACTGTATTTTCACATACCAGAGGAACAAAATGCTTAACAGATTGTACTTTAAGCTGCAATTCTTTACAGACTCACAAACTCTTATTTTTTAGTACACAGGTCCAAGATATTTATTATTTATTTATTTATTTATTTATAAAGCGCTGTAAATTTACACAGCGCTGTACATACAGTCTTTTTAATTGGACAGTTCCCTGCCCTCAGGCTTACAATCTAAAAAGACACGACACAAAAGGAGAAGGGAAAGGTGGTGGGGAAGGGGCCTCTCTAGTAGGATAATACATATAAAATACATAGCAATACAGGAAATGATTCAATAAAACAGACAACAAAAGAACAACAAAAAGCAAGTGACAATTATGCAATGCCTGGGAACGCTTCTCTAACAGGATGGTCTTCACTCCGTGTGAAGTTGGTTAAAAGAAGAGATGGATCATTGTTTTGCGGGGGAAGAAGGTTCCAGGAGTGAGGGGCAGTGAATGAAAAGGGGCGTATCCGGGCAGAGGAAATCCTGGGCTGGGACAGCAGACCTTGACTACCAGAACGGAGGGCCCTGGTGGGAAGGTGAGGAGAAAGAAGGTCTGATAAGTAAGGAGGGGCCAGTCCATGGAGGGCTTTAAACGTCGACAGCAGGAGCTTGTACTGAATATGGAAAGGGAGGGGGAACCAGTGAAGGGATGCCAACACATCATATTTCTGACTTTTATTGCCTGATAATAACTTTATCTCTTATTTTGAAGCTTATAATAGTTAAAATTATGAGTGCTGGGAGGAAGGCATACAATATTAAGAAGTCTGCTGTGAACCGGGATGCTGCACCAGGAAAGTTTCTTTCGATGAACTGAATCCCTTGAGAGAATGGACAGGGAGATAGAACTCCAGCAGAAACATTGAAGTGACCTGCCAAAAGAAGTATTTTGAGTATCTGAAAAAAGATGTTCAATAACAACACTTTCACAGATTCTTTCAGAAAGTCTGGCCATTTGGTAGATGTGAGAGGTTTAAATTTAAGCAAGGCTAATTCCAGCTCATTCCTTCTCAAAGATTTTTATTCTACTGGTCATGGTAACTGGAAATGCTTTATCAGTGTTTTTCTGCAGTCCCTGAAAAGGCAAGGCGCGAGCATAGAAGCTTCTAACAGGTGGGAACTGTGTGAACTGCAGCCCTTGAGATTGTCACCAGTGTCTCCACAATCCCCAAAACTCCAAATAAATTTCATCCAGAGCCCTAATACAGTGATTGGAAGTGGTGGAATGTCACTTCTAGTAGCTCAAAGTGGCAGCTGTGATGGAGTAATGTGGCCCTTTGAGGTTTAGGGAGGCCAAAATGGCTCAGTGTGGCTCTCAGACCGTATAATCATCATCATCGTCTCTTTACTTGGCTCTTGCCATTGATCAAGGTAAGAACAACAATTAAACGTCAGTTAAAACACATCAGTTAAAATACACATCAATTTAAAAGGCAAATGGTATATACACAATGTGAAGTCGAAGACTTTCATGGCTGGCATCCATAGTTTTTTGTGAGATTTTGGGGCTATGTGGCCATGTTCTAGAAGAGTTTATTCCTGACATTTCACCAGCCACAGATGCCGTCGAAATGTCAGGAATAAACTCTTCTAGAACATGACCACATACCCCCCCAAACCCACAAAAAACTAAGGTTATACACATATTGAACAATCCTCATTTAAATTTCATCCGGATAAGAGACTTGCCAGAAGAGACTGGTCTTTAATGCTCTGTTAAATCTGGACAGTGTATTCAGCTGTCAAATCTTTTCCGGCAGGTCATTCCACAGTCTTGGGGCAGCTGAATTAAAATTCCTCTGGCTGACAGTTGCCAACCTAGTCCTGGCAGACTAGAATAAATGTCTACCAGAGGACCTGAGTATATGGTGTGGATTATATAGGAGGAGGTGGTCATGTAGATAATCTGGACCCAAACCATGTAGGGTTTTAAAAAAGTAATAACCAACCCCTTGTACCTTGCCTATAAACTAATTGGCAGGTATTGGAGTGCTTTTAATACTGATGTAACGTAATCACTCTTGGATTTCCCATTAATCAATCTGGCTGCCATGTTTTGAACTAGGTGAAGTTTCCAAACAGATGTAGCCCAATATACTGTTCTAGAGTTTAGGTAACTGCTCCTGTCCTTATTTGTAGACTTCAAAAAAGTAGGTCCACACTTTCCATCTTTACCACTTGTTATCCCACATTATTATTATCCTCATTTCCTATTATTTCAATATTTTTGGTAATTACATCACCAAACTCTATACATGTTGTGTATCTCTTATGTGAAATGACTGGGTCCAGAAGTGTTTTTAATTTTGGGTTTTTAAATCTTTTTGTTTTTGTTAATATATGTAATGAAATATCTTGGAGAAGGGGCCCAAGTCTAAAAATGAAATTCATGTATGTTTCATATACACGGTATATACATTGCCTGAAGATAATTTTATCCCAGGTCTTTTACTTCAGCCATTTCTCCCACACACAGAGAGACACGTTTTACCACAATGTGGAACACATGGGTGTAAGAATTGGCTAAAAGCAGGTACAGTGAGGAAACAGCAGGTAAGAGAAACTGCTTCACCTCCACAAATTGCACCATTCATGTTACAGTCCTTGGTAGTTGTTTTCTTTGGCTTCTAGTCATGTCTCTAATGAATGACTATTTAATTCAGAATGTGGTATCCATGCAGATGTATGAACAGAATTCGCTCTCTGGGTAAAAGAGATGGTTTTTTTGGTTTTGGTTTTTAGTACTTACCACATGTAAATGTTAATCCAGAAAATTCATTCACAACAAGGATCTCGCTGGCATACTTTTGGAATGTAAAATAACTTAACATTTTAATCGGAATAAGCATGTCCTCCAAGCTCCTTCAAGAAACAAATAAAACTCATGTTTATGCCATCCAATAACAGTGTTTCCCACGAGAGTAGAATTCAGAGACATAGCTATGTTAGTCTGGAATATCAATATGCAAAGGTTATCTTGTAGCTGAGACTGAGAGAAGGTGTAACAGAAGCTTCTATAGACTCAGGCTGCATCTGCACTTCAGACATAATGCAGTTTGAAACCACTTTAACTGCCATGGTTCAGTGCTATGGAATCCTGGGATATGTAATTTGCAGATTCAGCAGAGCTCTCTGGCAGAGAAAGCTAAATATGTCACATAGCTACAAACCCCAGAATTCCATAGCATAGATGTTACTTAAAAACAGTGTCAAATTGCATTATTTCTGTAGTGCAGATTAGACCTCAGGCTATGAAAGCTTATTCAGGGCAGAAGAGTAATACCTGTATAAAAACATTTTAATTAAAAAAATGAAGATAAATGTTTTCAAGAAAGGTCATATGACACACAGATTTGATCTTCAACAGAGTGGCTGCCACTGTCCATGAGCATCTTGCACCTAAGCCAATTGCATCCCTTGGACTAATGGTAGTGCCAGACCTGGTTTGTGCTATTATAACAGACTTTTTACAATTTATTTAAAAATCAGAAACAATGGAGGGCACTTAATCAGATCTGTGACTGTTCAAATACTCCTATAAAGTGGGCCCTTGGTATCTGCTGGAGTTTGGTTCCAGAAGCTCCCATGGATATCAAAATCCGTGGATGCTCAAGACCCATTAAATGCAATGGTGTAGTAAAATGGTGTCCCTTATATAAAATGGCAGAAATCAAGCTTTGATTTTGGGATTTCATACATTTTTAGCATATTTTCATGCCGTGGTTAGATAAATAAGGATTGAACGGCTGACTGTAATAACATTTTTGACTGAAGACATATGACAGATGTATTTATGAATTACTTCCCTTCAGACACACTATTTATATTTCAGGGCATTTCCAAACTGATCTTTCTGTTTATGACCTGATAACTCTTATCTGATCATGTTCCTAGTTTTATTATTATTCTCTTTCATGACTTCATAGAACTTAAGAGTTGTTTTGCTTTAAGAATTCTGTTCTGCTATCTCACTCCACCAGATAAGAATGCGAAATAGTGTCATTTATTGCACGCACACCAATTTCGGTGTTGCAGATAAAGACAAACTTTGGTTTTCTATGCAGCAGATCAATTTATATAGAATTAGCATATGTACTGAATTATCTTTTGGCCTGGAATCTTTTTATAGGCAGATGAATTCTTCTCCAACTGCGTAGCACCCTGAGACCCAGTTTCATATAGCATACCCTCCAACATTTCACAAACTGGGAAACTGGGACACATGTAACCAAGCAACATTGGAATGTGGTCAAGAGGGCAGAAATTATTAATGAACAAGAACACACAATCTTGGGAAAGCTGCAGCAGTTTCTTTTGCCTGAGCTTATTGGGAAGGACACGATTCTTTCCCATCTCTACTGAGTTACTTGAGTTAAAACTGCTTTAGTACTTTGAGTCCAGTTTGCAGCAACTAAAGTAAGCTGAGAACAAACAGGGAAAGTGAGAGGAGAGAAAAAATGGGACATTTTAAAAGCAGCCAAAAAATTAGGACAATCCAGGTTCTAGTCCCCACTGAGCCATGGAAACTCACTGAGACAAACGTGGGACCAGCCACACTGTCTTGGCATGACTGCACCATTGTTGTGAAGCTAAAGTGAGAGGATAGAGAGCACTGCTTTGATCTGATTGGACAAACATTGATATTTAAAATGTAATTAATAAATAGTTGTGTCACGGTGACCAACATTTGTCCCAAGAACATATGTTGATCATTAGTGTTTTGTGTTGGTAAAAGGGAATTATATATATTTATGGAAGGTAGGCCTCTTAGGATTGGCAGATGTGTAATGGCTGGATTGGTAGAAGCATTGGATTTGTAGGATCTCTTCATTTCTCCAGAAATATCCCAGACAAAATACAGGGAAATGTTTCCCTGCCTGGATCTAGTATACATAATTTTCCTCCTTTTGATCAAAGGGCAGGATTTCCCCCAACAGAAACAGGAAAGAAGAGAAGAATCTGCTTCTCCTTTCTTTCTGTTCTACCAGCACAAATCTGGCAGAGCTTTGGATCAGATGGTTTGTCCATACAATATTTGGCTCTCCCCAGCCAGTAGGATTACTCTGACCATGATTATGAGCATAACAATGGTACAGAAGAAATGGTACATTTTTAGAGTCAGTCTAAGCATCAGTTTGCTGAGAAGTAAAAAGCTACTCACTTCAGGACCTACTTCTAAGCTTTCCACAAGCCTTTGTTTTAGGAGCTTATCGCTTGGCTGTTAAAACCGACTTACTTCTATCTGGTTTAAAGCTTAATTCTGGTGGCATCCTGATCTTATCAGAAGTTTTTTGCTTCCGAATTTGCTGCCTAAATACAGCCCAGGTCTATCTCTGCTTCCAAAAGTGCTCCGCCAGGCATTTTCTTAAGTCAAAAAACTCCCGAATCTGAAAAGAGCCGTAAGGAGTGCTCCTGGAGGCAGGGATTGACCCAGGCTGTATTTGGGCAGCAGATGCCACCCGAACTAAGCTTTAAACCAGATAGAGGTAAACCAGTTTTAATAGTCAAGTGATAAGCTCCTCAGTTAGGCAAAATGGGACTACCCAACTCACTCGGTCTGGTCCTGTTGCTGTGAGGGGTGGGGGAAGCAAGGCGACCTCCCTGGTGGTCCAGTGGTCAGCAGGGGTCCGTGCTGCAGCACCAACCTCCGGGCTCTGCAGTGCAGCGGACAGGCTGGCAGCACTTCCAGTCTACATGGCCGGTGGACTACAACTCCCAGGTTCCCTGGGAGTGGGAAGCGCTGCACTTCTGGGCCGGGACACTTCCAAGGCCAGAGACTCCAACTCCCCGGTTCCCTTGGAACTGAGGAGGTGACCCTGGATTGGTGGCTGTGGTACATGCAGCCCTGTCATTGGCCAGGAGGTCTGGGGGCGGGAGGTCCCACTCCAGCTTCCTGGCTACCCATTGGCCGGCCAGCCTATTTAGGGCTGCACAGCGTCAGCACCTGGCACCATTTTATTCAGCTCCCCCCCCCCCCCCCCCTTGTTTCAGAGTTGCTTGCGTTGTCACAACTGTTCTGGGGGCAGTAGCATAGGTCTTGGATCTGCTGGGTGTGGTTTCCTGTGCTGCGGAGCACTGGATTGGGAGTCCCACGCGGACTTGGGGGTGCTGAGAGTTTATGATGTCACCAGTGTGGGGGTGGCATCAATTCAGCATCCCCCAGTGACATGGGGCAAAGATGCACATAACTGGCTCCCTAAGTGGAGGACATTTTAAGCCAGTTACCCCTCTGTCATCCCGAAGCCTGGCTGTGACTTGGCATTTCAGTTCATCGACCAACATGGGTTGGTGGATGACAGATCAAGACCTCATGCTTTCGGGCCAACCCTCTCTGTTTTTCTAAAGTTGTGGCCTTTTCCCGCCAATTGGTTGTCCATTGTGTTATTTCTCCTTCTCCCCTTCCTCAGCAACTGGTTTGGTTGGTGTGATATAGGAGATCTCTTGCATTTTAAATCATTTTACTAGTTACCTTTATATTCCACTATGCTAGAATGAGCTCAGTGTGCCATGCACTGCTTCCTTCCTTCTAATTTTATGCTTCATATGGTTGTGAGGCAAATCACAAATCACACACTGGCTGAGTTAATGAGTTTCATGGCTTGGTGGGACTAAAACCTAAATGTTCAACATGCCACTGCAGCCCTAACTTCCTTTTTTTACAGTTTTGTGAACATGTACTGTTTTGTGAAACAATGCTATTGTTTAAATATTTTCTATAGTCTCATTTTCTATCAAATGGCACCTACTGATAGCTTTTTTATTTATATAACCACACATAATACATCATGCTTTGTCTTACCTAATAAGTCCACTCCCAGCTAAGACACCAGCTACATTAAGTAGGACTGCTGCTCCACTGACCATATGTGGATTTTGAATGACACCAAGGAAAGCAAGCGCAAGCAGTTCACCAAGTATATGTGGTGCTAAAATAGCAGCAAAAAAATAACCAAATCGAGAAACTTCTGGGTATAATCCCACAGTCCTGCATAAATAAAAATAGTTTTCTTCAAAGAACAACAAAGTTTTAAAATATTCTATTTTTCCAGTCCCAAATTCTTCAATACAGTGTCCCTTCACTGAACAAAACTTCAATGTTCCTTCATTGAAATGTTAATACTATTCAACAGTAACAAGAAGAAAATCAATACAGAGGGATAGGGTAGATTTGTTCTCTCCATGTTCCACAATCTCTACATATTAAGTTTCACATGGGTGTACATTAAAAAGGGGGCTTCTTCCTATGATCATCCAAAAAGTAGTGCTGTCTTACTGAGTGTGCACAGACCAACTCATACTTCTCAGTAACATAAGATTAATTTGATAAAAGCCACATTTTTTCAGCAAGAATGAATATATGAATATATATGAAACTCACAATATATTTATTAGTGGCTTCTTGAAAATCTGATACTCCAAAGTCATACAGCAGCAACATTAACCCTACATTTGGCAAGCACAGAGTAGTTATTCACCCTGCTTCTACTGTGATTCTGGAGATCAGGATTCAATTCCCCACTTAGCCATGGTGACCCTGGGTGAGTCTCAGCCTCTGTTATAGGTCTCCTTAGGGTCACCATTAGTCAGAGATGATTTGAAGGCACACAACAACTAAGTCAAATTTAAAGCTAACCATGATGAGGGAGATCAGGGACCTTTAAGCTTTGTGTTTCTGGTTTCAAATCACCTGTTTGGTGGTGCATTAATTTCACTGAGTTTTCCTAGGCAAGGAATACTCAGAGATGGTTTGGTTACTTCCTTCCTATGAAATATAACCTACAGCACCTAGTATTCATTCATCCAAGTCCTAGCTAGGGCTGACTCTGCTTAGCTTCCAAGATCCGATGGGACCTGGCACTTTTAGGATATTTAGGCCTTCACTCCATGAAATTACCCATTCATAGCTTTCCCGTGGACAGCAGACTTGATTACAACTCTCCCCATTATGGTGAGATGTACTATATTTCTGCTTAAACAAATATTCTGCATTTCCATGTATACATTCCGCATTTGTCATATGCAAATTTATACAAATCTGTGTCATCTTTTTGGTGATGTATTCCTTTGGTGATGATTAAGTAACCATCCTAGACTAAACAAATCCCCTTGAGTTATCCTTAGCCACTCTGAATGAAAATGTCAGAGAGAAAGATCAGAGTATCAACTGAATATGCAGCTGTTGCCCAGCTGAGAAGGTGCATCTGCCAATGTACCTACCAATATATAAGGGCACTATAAAGTGCAATACCGATGACACTAAAGGGCAGGAAGTGCACAATGTAGGCAAGCAACATTTGCCACTTCTGATATAAACCATCTTTACTTTCTTGGTCTCCAACAGCCCGTAGTGCTGGAACTGCAAGGTGCACAAAGGAGAAGCAATAATAGTTAACCAAAGCATCCAAAGGGTAGTCCTGCAAAGAACACACTACCCATCTATATTCTAAATGTACACTTAAAATCATGGTAGACAAAGTACTGTTCTCCAGAAACGGTTGGACTACCATACCTATCAGCCCTTGTCTGCACAACCAATGGTTAGGAATGCTGGGAATTATAGTCCATCAACATCTGGAAGTCTACACATTAACCAACTCTACACTAGCTTCTGTAATATTTGCTTTGTATTATATTCTTACCCATTAGGCACCTTATACAGGACCACATCAGATAGATAGCTCTGAACATGTTATGCATGTATGCAAAGTATACATGTTTTAAGAATTAGATAACTCTCTGCTTTGGAAGATCCCATTGCAATCCAAAACTGAATTCAGCCTTGCTTTGTAGACTGTGAATATGCATATTTTCTTGAAGGTGTACTGAAAAGGGGGAAAACAGACCATACTGTCATATGTTTTGCACAAACAAGTAGTACAGGAGTTAAGAAATTAATTTTCTTTTGAAAAGAATCTGTACTTCTGTAGTGTCCCTACTTTCATTCTTCAGCTCAACCAAGGTATGTTATACTACAGTTCTAGCAGTTCGATACAACTTTTAACCACCATGGCTTCATATTCCAATTGCTAGAGTTTTGGTTTAGGTGAAGTATTTTGTATTCATGGGCCTGTTACAGACTGCCAAAATAAAGCTGCTTCGGGTCTCTTTGGAGGTATGCTGTTTAAATGATGCATGCATCCTAAGAATCCAGAAGCTGCACCAAAGCTGCACTCCAGTGCTTAGGAATGGAGTGTGGCTTTGGCGCGACCTCCGGACTCTTAGGACCTATGGATCATTTAAATAGCATACCTCCAAAGAGACTCGAAGCAGCTTTATTTTGGCAGTCTGTAACAGGCCATGGGATGGCATAGAGGAACAATGCCTTAGGATTCTATAGGATGGAGCCATGGAAGCTAAAGTGGCATCAAAGGGCTATAATACTGTAAGGTGGTTAGACTTCCTAAAACAGTACTAAGTAGAAATGTCAACAGAAGATCGGAACATTTTTCGATCTCTGGTAGACATATAAAAAAGCCAGGAATTACTGGATGAAAATTACTTCTATTATATAAAAGATCTTGGGTAAAGATATTGCCCTTAGACCTGAACTGTTTTTATTAACTAAATATGGCTGATTTTGAAAATAAGAATGAAAAAGAAGATAAAAGTAGTATATTATAGGTTTACAGCTGCAAGACTAACTTATGCTAAAAATTGGGGGGAAAATAAAGGACTGAATATCTCAGAATGGCTGAAAAAGATGATGGACTTTGCTGAACTAGTGAAATTGATTAACTGTTAATGGCAATGGCATAATTTTTTTAAAGCGTTAAAAACTCTTTATGGAGTATGTCAAAGATTTAAGAGGATACATGGCAATATTAGGATTCATTTCATAAATACTGTTTGAAAGTTTATTTTTTTTAGATGAAAATAATAGAATTAGAATAGTTAGAGGATAAATTATTTCTAACAGGAGTAATACTATGATGTGTATAGATGAATGGGAAGTCTTATCATTCACTTTTGTGGTGGAATTTGGTTTATTAATAAATACGGAATTTAAATATATAGCTGTGTTAGTCTGTAGAATCAGTATGTAGAGACATTTTGTAGCACCACTGAGACTAACTGAACAAAAGAAGTTGGCAGCATGAGCTATCATAGACTTCAGTCTACTCAAAATGCATCTAAGGAAGTAGACTGAAGTCTATGAAAGCTCAGGCTGTCTTTCATTTAGTCTCAAAGGTTCTACAAGATATCTCTCTATATAATAAGTACTGATTTGCTTGTATTTTTAGATTCACATTATTTTTTATTTCTTTTCTTTGTTTCTCTTTTTTATATATGTTGTATATACAGTAACACCTACCTTTAATTCATTTTTCTTCATAATTGTTATTTATATTTCACTATCAATTAAATTAAAAAAACAGTACTTAAGGACACTGTCAGACCATTTCCGTAGACAGAAGCCCCAAAGAGAGCTAAAGGGAGCAGGGTGACTTGACTCTTTATGTAAACTACATTCACCAACTGCCCCATACAGCAGGCTGCATTTTAGATCTTCCTGTATTCAGCAGTACAGTATCTCTCTTTCTGATCATGGGAGCTCTGTAAGCATATTCAGCTGAAGAGAGTTCTTTTAGAACTTCATACGCAGGGTACAAATATCTGAAGGGCAACTGGGCATGCACAGTGATATACTGTAACTGGTGCCCACCTCTTCACATTTACATCAATTACGACTTGACAGTGACATTATCAGTTTGCCTGTCTTCCAGGTCACTATCTACCTCAAAGCTGGACCTCTTTAAAAAGAGTAGTGCTGACGGAAACTACACCAGAGGAGTCTGTATGATTCTTCCATCCTTCCCAAAGAAGGTTGACTTGCTCCAGTAAGAAGAAGAAATTGAGTGGAGTAGTGCTGGGAAACTATGAGAGGATGACTAAGGGATGACAGTATGTAAAGTCGAAACGTCAGAAAGAAACTCTGCAAGAACATGGCCACATAGCCCGAAAAACCCACAAAAACTATGGATCACAGTATCATACAGATGTATCCCCTACAGAATACTAATGAATGAACCACTGTGATTCCACAATAAATACTACCGCTAATTTCCCCATTTTTTCCTCTTTAAAAGTAATAATGAAGAGGAGAGATTAGGACCAAGACTGTGGTACATACACACAACCCAGTAGCTATTTCCCCTGGCAGGTAGCTATACCTGGTGTCATTATCAATGCCTATAACAGTTATGAGCAGAGCTGGCTGAGCTATTCTGAAAGTTTTAATAGTTGTTCCACACTATGATTTTGAGGGGACTTTTCATTGGGATCATAATTGCTGGAGTGTGGTATGGAGCAATTACTACTCACTCATTTCATGCTCCTGGGCTGCTTCTGCACTGCAGAAATAAGGCAGTTTAACACCACTTTGACTGCCATGGCACAATGGTACAGATTTCTGGAATTTGTAGATTTGTGAGAAATTTAGCCTTTTCTGTCAGGGAGTTCTGGTGCCACAAACTACAAATCCCATCATTCCATAAGATGGAGCCATGACAATTAAAGCAAGTATCTAACTGCATTATTTCTGCAGTGCAGATGTAGCCCTTGTCCTACTAACACAGACACACCCACTGTGGCTTCTGTTTTGTAAGAAAAAAGATTTTAAATGCCTCCCCACATTGATATACCCAATATACATGCTTCCAATCTAAAGCCATAAACCAGAGTCCTACTGTTCTTAATCCGTTGGTTCCCACACATTGGTTGTTTTGGACTTCAACTCCCCAGAAGTCCAGTCAGCTTGACTAACAGTCAGGAATTCTGGGAGCTGAAATCCAAAACATTTGAAGGACCAGGAATGTAGCCGGAGGGGGGGGGGTTCTTGGGGTTCAGACCCCCCCTTCCATTAGAAAAATGAATGGTGTGTGCTGCTGCGCCGCCCCCCCCAAGCCCCATTATAATGGTGGCACTTAGTCTGGACCCCCCCCCCCCTTTCCTAAAATCCTAGCTACGTCCCTGGAAGGACCAAAGTTTGAGAAGCAAGGGGTTAGACTAGATTCATGGAAGAACTTGGTCAATGGTGAATCAATACATAGGTAAATCGTGCTAATTCATTGGGTCTACTCTATCTGAGATTAACAGTAAGACTGAGGCTATCATCTCTGGGGAAATGAACCTGAAAACATATCCTTTCTAAAGTGGTTACTAACAAAACAGGCAAACTTACATAGGGACAGTGCATTGAGAATTCCTGTATATGGTAGAGCTGCTACACACTGGTAAATAAGCCCGACACGGTCTTGCACACCTCCTTTAAGAAAATCGTTGTTTAGCCTTAGAAGGAAAAATGCCACAAAGAGGCCAAAGAACACATTTTGGAAAACCCGCATGATTATGCCAATCTTATCTCTGGATAAATTCTTTGTTGTCCTCCTGAAAGTGAAGAATGAAACATTAGAAATGCAGGCCAAATTCATTCTCACTTTGAGAAGGAGCATAGATCTGAGACTTTACATACTGAAAACATGTTCTCTTTAAGACAGGGCTTACCTCAACAGAATGCATAGTTTACAGAGTGCACTGGGTGAGTCTTCACATTTAAAAGGTATTGGTGGCAGCTCTTTCACACTGCATTTTGCTTCCTCAATGGCCTCCAAAGTTGTGCGAAAAACCTCTGAATTTTTATAGGCCGAAGCAATGGTTTGAACTCTGCTGTAGGTTTCCAGTTCACGCTCCTTGGTTTGAGTGTCCACAGATGTGAGATCCACTGTGAAATTTACCAGAGAAGATTGTATTAATTCATTTCACTTTGTTTTCTCTCTGGTTTAAAACATTCACTTCTAGCTGAATCCATAGAAACCTAGGTTTAGGACTCCGCACATATTCAAGAATGCGGATCTGAGATCTGCAAATTAGGAGAGGCAGCTGTATTTAAGATTAGATGGATGGATGGATAGATAGATAGATAGATAGATAGATAGATAGATAGATAGATAGATAGATAGAT
>NC_056522.1:29288404-29382145 GCF_019175285.1 Sceloporus undulatus | reverse complement strand
CCATCCCAAGCCAGGCTGTCTGGGCTGCCACTTACATCACTGATGACGTGCAGATAATTGACATGCATTTTGAAGCAGCACAAAGTAGTGGGGATAACAACCGTGCCAAAAAAAGAAATGATTACAAGGGGATAATGAAAAGATCCATTTTCATAGTGGGAACAATGGACCTTTTGGAATCAATTTACCAACATGGAGCGAAGGTGAATCAGAAACCGGTTTAAATGTAAGTGGTAATGAGCCCAAAAAGGGTTTGCTAGCTTCTCAGAAATAAAGGCTGCATCTGTACTCCAGAAATAATGCAGTTTGACACCGCTTTAACTGCCATGTCTTAATGCAATTGAATCATGGGATGTGTAGTTTTGTGAGAGATATTTAGCCTTTTTGCTGTCTGAGAGCTCTGGTGCCACAACAAATGACAAATCCCAGGATTCCATAAAATGGAGCAATGGAAATTAAAGTGGTATAAAACTGCCTTATTTTTATAATGTGGCAGCAGCCTTCTAATTTCTTGGTTGCAGTCTCCCTTTTGATCAATGACTGAAAGCTGTCAACTTGCATTATTTCTGCAGAGCAGATGCAGTCAGCATGAGTCAATTGTTGCTGCCTTGTGTTGTGGACACAGTTTGATATAAAGATAATTAAGGTCAGGATTCCAAGGAAGGTCTGCAGTAAGATCCGCCCTTGTTTGTCTTCCCTGTGGAGAGAGAAAGATTTATGCTAGCTCCAAACTAGCATGGATGGCGAGTCTGATCTTGTAGCTTCATGGTAAAATGATGAGGCATTGAACATACATTGGATCCAAGGCCATCTCTGAAATACTCCATTTTGGAGGTCACCACCACCAGTAGATCTTCCTGAAAACATGCACCCATGACCAGTTAATTAATTCCAAACTTTTCCAATCAGTTTCAGAACCCAATTTAGAAATGCTTACCATAAAAATCAAAAGGGCTGGAATGTTCAGGACACGTATAGCCACAGCCACTAAAAAAATGTGATCATGTCTGATGGGCCTCCACAGAAAACCAGTTCTCCAAAACTCATGATGCAGATTTGATCAAAAACCTTGGCAGAAAATAAAGACAAAAATGTATCAGTGTGCAAAAACTTCTAATAAGAAGAACAGGATACTGAGAAACAGTGGTCAGAATCCTTGCTTCTTTCCAAGCCTTCTCTACCAAGACCTTTGGAGCTCATTATTAACATTTTCTGATAAAATGACAATGAAAAGTCTATGAGTTGCATCTTAAAGGCTACCAATTTTCCTTTGTCATAAGTCTTTGTGGATGTTCATTCGGAGGCATTTATCAGATACATTCATCTGAAGAATTGGACTGAACTCCATAAAAGGGTTATGGTTGTTCTTGTTTCAAGTAACTTATATGCCTTTTGTCTCTTAGAAATTCCTGTCAAACAAATGCCCCACACATTTGTGTGGCACATCTCTTGTACCACCAAAGTAGCCAGAGTATTCTTCTGTGTTCACATGAAGAGGCTACTCCATATGCTTCAGAGTGGCTGGTTTGGAGTGAGGGTCTCCAATAAATCTGGCATTAAATCTCTCACGAAAAATAAGATACTGTCTTACCCTATTTATAGATATCTCATGGGGGTATACAATAAAATCAATATAACAAATTTTTAAACAGTGTATATAATTCTCTGTTAGCCCCCAAAGGAAGAGTGGGAAATTAAATTAAAAGATTAAAAATTTATTAAACAATGTAACAAGATTAAAAGACAGATTAAAACAAATTAAAATAATTTTAAACAATTTAAAACCATGTATATGCAAGTGTATGAAAGTCAACTTGGAGTAGTGGTTTGAGCATTGCACGATGGCATTTTGTATAAAATCAACTAGGCTTCAATTTTAATGAGCAATCATATTTTTATATGGCATCAGAATGATAGCAACATTTGTGCCAATCAGGCCTCTGATTTTCGTTCCATAACTGGGGTGCCACAGCAGAGAAAGCCCTTTCCCATGTCCATCCACAGTGTATTGAACTAACTGGTGGGATACCGAGGAGGACCCCTCTAGCACACCCTTGAGCATATATATATATATATAGAGAGAGAGAGAGAGAGAGAGAGGGAGGGAGGGAGATATGCTTCTTCAATGCTATTTAGTGCTTCAAATGTCATTACCAGCATCTTCAATTCAGATTGGAAACATATTAGGCAACATCATACTAGGCAATATCTTTGATGCCCCTTACCTGAAAGAGTTCTGATCGTGGTTGATGAATTGTAATAATCACTATTCTCCCCTTATGAGCAAGCTCTGAAAGCAGCGACACAATGTGATTGGCTGTCATGCAGTCCAGACCTGTGGTGGGTTCATCTAGCAACATGATCTCTGTGAAAACAGTAAAAGTGCTTGACAGCTTGGCTAAGGGACTATAGCAGGGGTAGGCAACCTTTTTGAGCCGGGGCCAGATTGCTGTCCCTCAGACAACTGGGGGCCGAACTCAAAATGGCACCCGGAGCGGCGTGGAAGCCGTGGAAGGGGCAGCAATCGGCGGCAGGACCGGGCTGGGGCTGGTCCCAAGGCCTTGCTGGGCCGGATCTGGCCCATGGGCCGTAGGTTGCCAACCCCTGGACTATAGGAATGGACTACATACAGTATTAGCTCAATAAAAGTGAGGTTCCCAACTCTCTGTTAGCCCCCAAAAGAAAAGTAGAAATTGAGGGCTGGGAGAGGGTTTAACACTTCTCTCCTGCAAATCTTGCCATTCTCTTGATTACGTCTTCATGTCCACCCAGTCTTGAGCACAAAAAGACTGTGATATAAAACACATCTGAGCTTCTCTGGAGGAAATTAAGGGGATTTTTTTAGGAAGAAAACCAATGTGAGCAAGGGTAAAGAGATTGTGTGTGTGTGTGTGTGTGTGTGTGTGCGTGCACATGCGTGCATAAGTGTGTGTGTGTTTTGGAACGTTTTAACTCGCAAATACAATAAAGCAAATACAAAAAAAATGCAAACAAAATTGACAAAAAGACCAGGACTAGGGATGAACACATTAACATAGTAAGTTGTCCATATGTCCAAACAGTGGTGTTACGCCCTTTAGTGTAACCCAGTGATTGTGCCCCGAAAGGAAGCCAGGGGACGGAGTGTCCCACCCTCCCTCGCTCCCACTGCCTTGCTTGCCTGCTCCCCCAATCAGCAATCCTCCTCCTAGCCAGACCACTGCTGGAAATAGTGCCATGGCCTCCAGAGGTCCTGTTCAGAGTCTGGTGCAGCTGCCGTGCCAGACTCTGAATGGAAGGCACCGCCTCTTACAAGTGACCACTGCTGAAAGGGATGGCACTGCAGCCTCTGGGGGGCATATTCAGAGTGTCATGGCTGCTGGATGAGCGAGAAAGGGAGGCAATGCCCTTTCTTGCTCACCCAGCAGCTGCATCATCCCATTGGATGTACTACCCTACTGCATGTACACCCATGTACACCCCTCACCTACTGCATCCGCTAGAGACTCCTCTGTGACTGAATGCCTGAATCCAATGGCTAGACCCAACTTGAATAGACCCATTGAAATCAATATAACTTATATAAATGTTGATTTATCAAGTTCCCATTGATTCAATGTGTCTACTTCAGTTGGGACTACTCAGTGGATCTAGGTCACTACATGGAGGGGAAGAATTGAACTTTGTCTCCTAATACTTTCCTCCGGTTCTTGAATTTCCACTAGTTAGTGTGAAAATAACAGGGCATTCCACCCTAAGCAGACTTTTTCACTTTTTTTTTTTTTTTGCTAATTCATTCTTTCACCATTCTTTCAGTATTTTCCTGTATCTTAGAACTAAAGTGCTGAGATTTACTTCCTACAGAACTTGAAATGGAACATTTTCATAATTGATTCTTTCTTTTGAAAGTGAGGAATTTGACAATCATCTTGAATGATCCTAACACAAATTTAATATAATTGGCTGGAATTCATGATTGCAACTACAAATGTGTAACCTAGATTTATACATTCGTATTTATGATCCCTACATATTCAATCATATTTTATTATTTTGTTACCTGAGAAAGAAGTATTTCCCTATGAGTAGGACGTAAATCTTTAACTGTATCTGTGTTGCATGTGGGAATGGACAATTATAATACTTTTCTCCCTTTTGCTGGAGAAAATGAATAACTTTCATTTAGCATTCTCCCCATATTCAAACTTCCTGACATGTTATGGATGCTTTTTTCATTAGTGATTACTTTTATGCTGTCAATATAATCTTGATGACCAAATTGAGGCTGTCCAGACTCAGCTCCATCCTATGGGTGTTGTAACACAAGTACACTGAGATCCAGCATGAGATTCTGAAGGGCTTTTGACAGGATCATTGAATGGGTAACTTCTGGCATAGCCACTCACTCAGTTTCCCCAAGTTATTCAAAGGCCTGGATTATTATTCTAAATCATTTGCCTAAATTGAGGATTAGTCATTGCAAATCTCACCAACATCCAAATTGAGATTGTAGCTTTTCCTGTGCTAAATCTCCAGCAGGTAGGGGAGGGCACTCTGAGCTCCTCCTGAACTTTAATGAGCATCGCTAGATTAAGCCTCTGTGACAGATGAAAAGTTCTAATAAAAAACGTCGGGGAGAGGTGGGTGGTAGGTGTGTGTACCAAGTGACAGTCTAATCAAAAAGGACAGGAGTATTTGTTTTCTTCTGAAAAGCTCAGTGCCGTACTCACTGGGATCTTGTAATAGCTGTGCTGCGATTGAAACACGACGTCTTTCCCCATCAGAAATTCCCCGAAAAATACGGCTTCCAATTACACTGTTACCAACGTGACTGAGATTCAGTTCAGCCATAACAGCATCAACCTGCAAAAACAAGGACAGTTTAGGAAGAACCTGAGGTGGGGATTGTCTGTCCAGCTGCTACTTGAGCATCCATTAAGGGCTATATATATTTTTTAAAGCAACATAAAACATTACCCAGAATGATGGAAAAAAACAGGCTGGGGAAAAAAAAAAGAGTCTAAAATATAAAGGTGCCATGATACAAAATGGGTCTGAATGAATCATTAAGCTATTATCTGAATAGGGCATTCATCCAGATGGTTCTGATTTCGAGGACAGAAAGCTCCTGTAGTGAACTCTGTTTAATTCTCACAACAGCTATAATCCACCAGGTGCCCTAGATGAGGCATTATTTTCCATCCTTAGCCTGATCATTTGCCTTAATATTGACCTGTTATTCAGAGTTATTATGTGGATTACCCTGATAATATCTGTAAAATACTTTAAAGCACGGTAGGGATGCTCAGTATAAATATAAATGATCTCTCCAGCTCAAAGATGCAGAATGTCTCAGCACAAACAAGGAGGGACATGTGTCTTACTTTATAGAAGGCAGTCCTCTATTTGAAGGGCTGCCAGAGGACAGTCAAGGCATCCTCCTTTTGAAAAGCTGCCCAGGCTAAGTCTGGTTTGAAGACAAAAGAAGTATAACAGGAGAAGGGACAGACCTTAAAGTTGCCCATTAAACACTGGTGCCGGGACATATGGCTGAGGAGGTACATAGCCCATCAGAGTTTTCCCCACTATAGTGAGATATAATATATATCTATTGTAATTACAGCAATTATTTCTAAATTTGTGTCTCTACATTTAAATTAGCAGGCAAATCTTGATCAATTTATCCATTTTTTAATTGGGGTGATGTGTACCTGGCAACTCTAGCTCAAATTGGGACTAGTATGGCCATTCTTCTAAAAAAGAGCCATTTACTATCCCTGCAAAGGGAGCAAGTTTCTTCTATTTCCTGAGTGGGTAGGACCAGGTCTAATGGTTTGAAGTTATAGGAACATAGCCTTTGATTGAACATTAGAAGGAACTTCTTGACGATAAGAGCAATTTGGCAATGGAAGTAATTGACCAGAGAGATGGCGGGATCTCCTTCAAAAAGACTCTGGACAACTACCTGATGGGATGGTTTAGCTAGAAATCCTGAACTGAGCAGGGAGTTGGAATTGATCACCCATGAGGCCCCTTCCAATTCTATGATTCTATGAAAATGTGGTTGTTGTGTTATATGGAAGAACTATAAAACATCTCTTTATTGCTTACTGCAAAGAGTGCATTCAGGTGCTGTCTGAACCATTCCCTTAGATGGGAAAAATGGTGCACTTATTGTAGATATGTTTTCCTTGTAAAGGAAGGTTGCTTTGCCATTTCGTGCTGAACTACAGGTAAATTTTAATGGGCTTTAAGGAGCAATTGAGCCAGCTTAGAGATGTAATTTCCCACCCAAATATTTAATCTTCTAGAATATATTGTACAAGTTTAATAGTACAAACCTTCTTTTTTATCAAGTCACTGGAGCGCTTCTGGAGTGCTAGCAAAGCAACGTAAGTCAAACATTCTTCTATGGTGAGGTAGCTTAATAAGGTCTCATTCTAAAACATAGAGGGGGCAAAACACAGCAATGTTAGTTTCTATAGTTTACCTAAATGTACACATCCATTGACTTCTGTGAAGTAAATGCTGTGAAAAAGGATAGCATGTAAAGTTGAGATAAATGAATCTGCCCACTTCAGTTTCTCATGCTGCTGCCACACTGATTGAAAAGTCCCAGATTTTGTTCCTGTTCTTTCCAATTTTATACCCAGTCAAAATAAACCAATCTAAGGAGCTGGTATAAAAAGTCTCTGATTATGCCAGGAACTGACAGAAAATAATCTGAGATAAACAAAATATTTATTTATTTATTTATTTAATACTCCGCCTTTCAACTAGGACAGACCCTAAAGCAACTTCCAGTACAACTAATTAAAAATGTTTATAAAAGGTTTTAAAACCAAATTACAATCACCACATTAAAACATTATAAAACTGATTGAAAATCATACAATTTGTATGGAACTCCAAAATAGGATTGGAAAGTACAGGAACAAAATCTGGGACTTTCTTATCTTTTTAATCAGTCTGGATACGATCTTAAATCTGTGCTTCCCAATTACCTCATCACTTTAAGTTGCACCCATAATTCATATGTATGTTTCTCCTAATATACACATTTTTCTTTGAAGGTTTGCCCAGCTGACACGTTTTTCTACAAAGATTTGTCTATTACATGCATTTTTGCAAGATTTTTTCCTTAATATGCTATTGTGTTGATTTTTCATCAATATATACATTTCTGTGCATAATTTACTCCCCCAAAATTAAATTATCCCAGTACAGCAAACTGTGCTGTCATACACTGAAAAGGACAAACAGTGAAATATAACTTCATTCCAGTTCATATACTACTGTATTTTGGGAGTGTGTAAGCTGAACAAATTTATCATCCATCCTTACATTCAGCAATATTATCTGTCCTGTAATTTTGATAACTAAAATACTACCCATGTAAATGCAACAGAAAATAAAAAGCAAAAAACCAACCAACCTGGAGAACATAAGAAAAACATTTCTGAAATTGCTTCTGTCTCAGCTCACGTCCGTTGACATAAACCTGGCCAAGAAAGTTTGTCTTATGGTTCAATCTTCCAGCTATGGCATCCAACAGAGTTGTTTTTCCAGATCCTAATGCACATTGGGAAATTTAATATAGTGATATACTGAATTCACAATAAAAAAAAAAACCAGTTGCTTAAGGCTTGTGATCATCCATAGCACTGCCAGCATTTGAACCAATCTTTGCTAGCTGCCCTTTTAACAGCAGTTTGATCTGCAGCACATAGCAGGTGCTAAAACATTTAAATCCATGCTGTGAAATGGTTCACCTGCTGATTTCTGAACTTCAAATCTATGCTGAAGGCACAAGAACCTGCAGTGCTTTTTTCCTAAGTGGACAATTGGCAATATCAGACACAGTTAACTTGTGAAAAATGTCGCACACCTCAAGAAAGAGCCTGTAGCTGCAACTATCATTGCCATTTGCTTTGCCACAGCTAAATTAGTATTTTTCTGAACTTGTTGACTATAACAATGAGAACATGTCCAGCCCACTATACTCCAATATAAATCCAATTCTTAGTTTCAATTAGAGTTGCTCCATAGAGTGGGAACTTGGTAATATTTGAAAGGAAGTCATATTGAGGAGGGAGCAAGCTTGTTTTCTGCTGCTCCGGAGAACAGGACCCAGAACAATGGATGCAAGCTGAAGGAAAAGAGATTCCACCTCAACATTAGGAGGAACTTCCTGACAGTAAGGGCTGTTTGACAGTGGAACACACTCCCTTGGAGTGTAGTGGAGTCTCCTTCCCTGGAGGTCTTCAAACAGAGGCTGGATGGCCATCTGTCGGGGATGCTTTGATATGGATTTCCTGCATGGCAGGGGGTTGGACTGGATGGCCCTTGCGGTATCTTCCAACTCTATGATTCTATGATTCTACGATTCTAAGTCCACTGACACAAGTTCCAATGGTTCACTGGGTTGACTCCAGTTGGAACAGACAACAGGATTTAGGCTTTGACCAACAACTGTCAGCTGAGGTCAGTATGGGATTTTAGGAGGTAAGCAAGGGTGAACCTGTTTAATTTTTTTTATGGAAGACCACCAGGAAAGAAAACCAGGAATATTCAAGTATGGCTAGGAATGATTTCTGCCTGAATTCCTGTAGTGCAAATGGTGCCAGTCAGAGTTGGCATTACTGGCTACATGGTCCATTTATCTGACTCAAGACAAGGCCTCTTCCATAGACACCAACAGTTCACAGACAAAAGCTGGAACACGTGGCCAAATCAGAATGTGGTCCAGATGGCAAAAGTAATCCTCTGTTGTTCCACTTTTCCCAGTTTCTCTCTCCTCCTCCTACCTTCACCCTTTGTCTTCAGTGGATGCAAACTGAGTTCAAAGTGCAAAAGTAGTTTGCACTCAATTAATTCAGTTTTAGTGGACCAAGAATCTATACTGTCCAACTGCCTCAATTTGGCAGGACAGTCATTGTATAATCATCTGTCACACCACTTTTCAGCTGCTTTTAAAATGTCCTCGTCTTTGTTTCCCCACAGTCTCCCTTCGTTCTCTGGTGTGTTTTTTTTTTTAATTGCTGTAAATTATTAACTGCAGGGGACAAAGGAAAGGAAGGGGGAATCTTGCCCTTCTCTGCAGGTTCAGGCAAAAGCAAATTGCTGCAGCCTCTCCTAGCTTTGGTGATCCTCCTCAAAAACAAACAAACAAATAAATAAAATTAATAAAATGTATTACTAAAATTAATAGAAATAATTAATACTGAGTCTACTGAGAG
This sequence comes from Sceloporus undulatus, assembly GCF_019175285.1. Classification (NCBI taxonomy): domain Eukaryota; kingdom Metazoa; phylum Chordata; class Lepidosauria; order Squamata; family Phrynosomatidae; genus Sceloporus; species Sceloporus undulatus. Next base: position 29,372,927 of record NC_056522.1, on the reverse strand, counting down.
GGACAAGATTTTGTCCCTGTTATTATCTCCCCTGCTCCCAGAGTTAATTAAGTGCAAATTATTTTTGCACTTTATACTTAGGTCGGAAACACATGCAGAAATAGTCCACTTTTGAGACTGCTTGGACTGCCCTGGCTCTGTGCTAGGGAATTCTGGGAACTGTGGTTTTGTGAGATGTTGAGCCTTCTCTGTCAGAGAGCTCCGGTGCCACAATTAACTGCAGTACCCAGGATTCCCTAGCACTGAGCCAAGGCAGTTAAAGCAGTCTCGAACTGGATTATTTCTGCAGTGTGTTTTGGACCTTAGTTTGCAAGAATTGAAGACCAAGTGGGCAAGTGAGAGGAGGCGAGAGAAACTAGGACATTTTAAAAGCAGCTGGGGGGGAAAATGGAACAACAGAGGATTAATTGGGACAATCCTTATCAAATCAGGATAGTTAGAGTATGGACAATGCCACACACTTTGATATGTATCCCAAACATTATTCAGAATAAAATCAAATTACAACCTAATTAGAAATCTATCTGTTAACCACACCTTTCTTCCCCAAATATTTGCCCCAGGACCCATGGAATTGCACTATAATTGGACATTCAGTGCAGATGTGTAGGAATATGCTACTTACCAGAATTCCCTAAGATACCCATAAGCTGACCACTTTTGATATGAAATGAAACATCCTTGAGAATCTGTCTGTTCCACTTCTTATTATATGATGGAATATTCCACCAAGGTCCCACACGTTCCCTTTAAAAGAGGAAAGAAAAATAAAAATGTAACAAGTTAAGAATGTGTTTAAATGTGCCTTCAAGTTGACCAACTTACGACAGCCCTATCATTGGTTTTCTTAGCAGGATTTGCCAGATGGGGTTTGCTATTGCCTTGCTCTGAAGCTGAGAGACTGTGATTTGCTTAAGGTGGGTAAAGACCCAGTGGACCTTGATGGCAAAGCAAGGATTCGAACTTTAGTGTCCCAGTGTCCCAGTCCAACAGTCAAACCACTGCACCACTCATTGCTATTGCTACATTACTCTCAATCTTATTCTCATCGTCATCATCACCATCTACTTTGAAATTTAGTAATGAATTCAATAATGTGTTCAGAAGCAGAAACTTTGAAATAGGAGGCTGGGTTAAAAAGGAAGGTGAAAGGGCAACCAAGAAAGAGCACAAAGGCTGCATCTGCACTGCAGAAGTCGTCTGTTTTGACACCACCTTAACTGCCCTGGCTCAATGCTATGGAATTCTGAGAACTGTAGTTTGTGCTGGCACCAGAGCTCACAACAAACTACAGTTTCCAGGGTTCCATAGCATTGAGCTAGGGCAGTTAAAGTGGTGTTAAGACAGACTATTTTTACAGTGCGGATGCTTCACAGGAAAACTTATTGATAGTTTATTTACATTCAGCCATTTTTTTTATGAGCCCCACGAGGCTAGCCAGTTCATTTCTTGCATTCTCCCCAGTGATCCTCATAAATTTTATTCTGAAAGACATTGCCATCAAAAATTCACTGGCAAATTGCTAAATGCACTATATACTCGATGGGAAAAGGAACATGATGCATTATAGTCAATGGAAAGGTCAATACCACAGTTGTCATATAAATTATTAGTCATCATATTGATTAAAGACAGTTTAAATACATTTGAGGTTCCTTTACATAAAAACATATGTGTAATAATAATACATTATGTATGGGTGGAAAGATATCATTTGTTAATAGTGAGTGGTGATTTCAATGAATTTTATAATCTTTAATGAGGAATTCATTTTAATTAAAGTCAGTAATAGTAATAGTTTGAGTGTTGCAATATGATTCTGGAGACCAGGGTTTGATTCCCTGCTTATTTATTTATTTATTTATTTATTTGGGCAAATCACATGCTCTCAGTTTCAGGGAAGGCAATAGCAAACCTCCTATGAACAAATCTTACGGGAGGAAAAAACTCATGGTAGGTTTGCCTTAGGGTCACCATAGGTCTGAAACGACTTGAAGACACACAACAACAACAACAACACATATGTAGCCAGTTATTATGCATTCCTATTGTTGTTGTTGTGTGCCTCCAGGTTGTTTTTGACTTATGGAGACCCTAAGGCAAACCTATCATCGGGTTTTTTGAAGCTGAGAGTGTGTGACTTGTTCAAGGTCACCCGTGGGTTTCTATGGCTGAGTGGGGAACTGAACCTTGGTGTCCAGGGTCGTGGTCCAATGCTCAAGCCGCTACACCAGGGGTAGGCAACCTTTTTGAGCCGGGGGCCGGGTTGCTGTTTATTATTTATTTTTTTAAATTTTCTTTGAAAACATCACATTTTATCAAATTTTCACTTTAACTACATGAAATTATTTATATGTAAACACATTTATTCTGTGCATATGATATTGTAATTTAAAGGTATCATTTTAATTTTGCTAGTTGTTTATGTTACAACTATTACCACTACAGTCAGTGATATATGGGAATTGTGATTTATGAGTAGTATTAATGCAAAACACATTGCTAAGGCTTCTGTATGGTGTGGTGTGGGAGGAGGTCAATGGAGTGTGTGTGATACCATGAGTTACTGCACCGAGTGACACCAACCCTAGTGATGGCACTGGCTCATGGGGAAGGTATATATTTTGCTATATGTTGAGCCTCTCATATCTGAAATGCTTGGAATCAGAAATGTTTTGGGCTTTGGTTTTTTTGGGGGATTTTGGAATACCTGTAGCTGCATAGACATACATAATGAGATATCTTGGAGATAGGACTCAAGTATGAACACAAACTGTTTCCTATACATCTTATACATGCGGGTGATTTTATGCACTATTTTTTAATAATTTTGTGCATAAAACAAACTTTGTTTAAATTGAACCAGAAGAAAGCAAAGGTGTTATAATCTCAGCCACCCATGAAGAAAGTTTGGGTTTTCAGAATATTTTGGAATTCCAAACAAGGGAATTCAACTCTTGTACCAGAGTTGGAAAATGTGCAAACTGACTGGAGAATTGTGACAAAGATGAGAAAGTGCTCACACTTACATACAGGTCTGAATGTTCTCATTCAAAGGTTTTCAATGAACATCTAAAATTTACTGAAATGGTAAGGTATGAATTGTCTGACACAAAAATATTTTATGTAGCATTGTAGCACCTTTGAGATTAACTGAAAGAAGTTGGCAACAAGAGCTTTTGTAGACTTACGTCTGCTTCCTCAGATGCAATTGGATTTAAGTCCACGAAAGCTCATGCTGCCAACTACTTTCTTTCAGTTAGTCTCAAAGGTGCTACGAGATTATATTTTGTTATGCTAGTCTGATTGCACAGACTAATAACATAGCTGTATCTTTGAATTCTATAAAAATACTTTGTCTTCCCAAAAAACAATTATTTCAACCTAAATATCCATTAATGTGTGCTTCCTGGTTTAGTAAATTCGGTAAAATTTATAGAAGAATACTTTCTGTGCAATTAAATAATGTAGTATAAGTGCTACACATTCTTGTTCACACAATGTACTCCCACCGCTGACAGTAGTTCAATCAGAATGAACATTGGAAATTTCTTATACTTTAATCACACAAGTTATTAAAGTTTCTTTTGTATACGAATATGCAGAAATCCATGTCTTGGCAATGATATGTCTGCCACACCGATATGTTATTTTCAGGGGCAAGAGGGGACATTAAAATGGAAACAGCATTTATGAAGGCTGTCATTTCAGGTAACAATAAAGCAGTGTGCTATGTAAAGAAAATAGGAGTTTGATTTCTCAAATGCTACTTAAATTGTGCAAAAGTAAAATCACAGTGGCATTTAAGTTATTTCACATGTGGTATTAACCAAATGGACACCTTTCCACTTCTGGTTTAGTTGGTTTGGTTTGTGGTATGAGCCAGAGGTTTGAGCATTGGACTCTGGGCTCTGGAAACCAGGATTTGAATCCCAGTTTGACCATATAAACCCACTGACTAAACCATGTAAACCCACTCATGTCACACTCTCTCAGTATTAGGGGATGGCAATGGCAACCCCCCTCCAAACAAATCTTGCCAAGAAAACTCCATTACAATGTCACCTTGTGTGTTGTGTGCCTTCAAGTCCTTTCTGACTCATGGTGACCCTAAGACAAACCTATCAAGGGGTTTTCTTGGCAATATTTCAGCAGGAGAGGTTTGCCATTGCCTTCCCATGAGGCTGAAAACATGTGGCTTGGCTCACGGTCACCCAGTGGGTTTCATGGCCTAGGTGAGAATCGAACTCTGGTCTCCAGAGTTATAGTCCATGACTCTAACCACTACACCATGCTTGCTCTCAAAGTCACTTTAGGGTTGCCATAAGTCAGAAATGACAGGAAGGGACACAACAACAACAACAACAACAACATATATTTGACAATGTGTGTGGTGCCCAGGAGATTTGAGAACCAAAACAAACAAACAAACAAATAAATAAATGGCTCTTGGGTCCAAAAAATTTGCCCATCCTTTCATTATTTATATATTTCTTACACTGTTGCAAAATTGTGATTAAATGCCAGATCTATTTATCAGCAGAACACATACTAACTGACAATTCTGCTTCAAGTAAAGCAATACAGAGCAGGTTAAAAAAAAAACCCGCTCATTACTTTCAGTCAATTTGGGTGTCAGGCAAAAATGTTTATACACTCTCCATTATGCAACCAGCTGGTACCTAGGGCAAGAGAGTGGCTCTAACAATGCTGACAGAAGTCCTGCTGAAACACAACTACAAGTGTACTGAAATGCTCCACTAGCCATGCATTCAGATCCAACCACAAAGTGGCTACTCTCTCCACTTATGACAGGGCTAAAGGGAAAGAGTGAGAATCTTCAAGGAGACAAATTAATATTTGTAAAAAGATTTCCCTTTAATTATGAATTTAAACACACTGGCTTACATCCAATATTGCATGAGCAGACATCTGCTCCTGCAATATTATTTCCCCCTTTCTTTCTATTCTTTGTACAGTGCTCCCTCGGGTTACGAAATTAATTCGTTCCGCGGCTAATTTCGTAACCCGAAAAACCTTCGTAACCCGAATTGCCATAGGCGCTAATGGGAAAAAAAGCCGCGGCTCTGCCGCGGCTCCATTTAAAACAGCGCCGGCGTTTTTTCGTAACCCGAAAAAACGTTCGTAACCCGAAACAATAAATCCCTATGGGATTTATTCGTATCCCGAAAAATTCGTAAGCTGGGTAATTCGTATCCCGAGGTACCACTGTACTTCCTCCCACCCCCAGATTTGCTCTGGATGGCTCCCAACTAGGAGGGCTAGTCTAGCGGATCACGTTGGTTGCAGGGAAAGGGGAATTTATTCTGCCATTGATGTCTGCCCAGTTGGGTCACTGTTGGATGTATTCAGAAGCCAAGTACTCTGCTGGAATATTCAAAAATTAGAAAAGGCAGCATACAATTAATTTCAGCTCTGCACATTATTCCAGGATGTGTGGATCAGGGCAACCCATACCATAATTCACAAAGATGAAATTAGTCAAAATAACCTTCTATTTACTTACCTGACTGCATAAGATACGTTCAAAATACTGAGACAGTTGTTCGGTATTAAAGCCATCTCCTAGTGAGTTCAAGTTTCTTTGACAATCTGATAAATAATATAGATGAATTCTTCGTAATGATCACTTCGGCACTGTTAAACTAAGCCATTCAGATTGAAACTCAATTGCTCTGCCAGTATATTTATAAAAAGAGCCTGCAATTGTGTTGTTGCTTCTCACTTTTACAAAATGAGATGATGGATCAGTCATAACCACTATCTGATGAACCTTTAACCGGAGTTTGTTTCATAGTACAATGGTAGCAACAATATTTCACAACCAGGTGTGGTCTAGGTGTTTTAAGGTTAGTCTCTATTACTTTCTTGTCAACTGGAGATGGTGATTAGACGCTGAAAAGAGAAGAAAGAACTACATTTTGCAGGAAAGGAGGTGGAAAAATAATAACCACAGCAAAGCAGGACACAATGGAAATGTTTCCAATGGGACACGCTTTGGGGGAGGAGGAGTCTCAGAAGGTAAGTGAAATTTAAGGCTGAGCCTCAGAAGCGTGAGCAGCCAGGAAGTGAATTTAGTGGAGATTGAATGTTAAAAGTGTGATGATAATCATGTGAACAAAATCAAGAAATAAAATGTTATCAGCAAATGTCATTTTTTTTTAAATTTAGGAAATAAACAATGGAGTTTTATGCAAAGAAGATGCATAAAAATGTCTGAATTAGCACACCAACATGTTAATGAGTTTAAAGAAGCCATTGATGTACTAAAATAAACCTTCTGTGATTTCTCCCAAGTTACCACCTTGATTATTGAAATTTAGATTGTAACTCTTGGAGATGGAACATTTTGGCTGTTACTTTCCTCTGCGCCTGAGAGGGTACGACTTGCCAAAGGTCCCCTAGTGGGTTTCCATGACTGAACAAGGATTTGAACCCTGCCTCCCAGAGTCCTACTCCAACATTCAAACCACTGCATCACACATTGCTATTGTTACCTTATTTTTAATCTTATTATTCCCACCACCAACGTCATCGTCGTCGTCATCATCATCATCATCATCATCATCATCATCAATAATTTTAAAATGATAAATTCAATAATGTGTTCAGAAGAGGAAACTTTAGAAATATGAGTTAAAAAGGAAGATGAAAGAGAAGGTCAAAAGTACTAAGAAAGCTCCAACACAAATAAATTTCAATTCATAAAAGGTAATATCTGTCAAATGATGGAACCAATTAAAATGTGGAACAGAAAAATCAATACAGGTTTTTTTAAAATTTTGTTTAGAATTTCTGGAATTCTAGAATTTTCTAGAATTTATGGCACTGGTCAGGAAAAGTACAAAAAAGTCCCAAGATCTCATCACCATGGTAAGCAACCAGTGATGAGAAACAAAAACCATCTAGTCTGAACAAGGTGAACAAAAAAAGAACGTAAACACAAGCAAAATGTTCTTTCAAGAATATATATATATATATATACACATATACACAGTGTTTTTTTTAAATGGATCAGAAGCAGAAAATAAGTAGATAGTCCCTTAGACTGTTGGCTGATAAGGGAGTTAAAAAAACATTAAAGGAGAATAAGGAGATTATAGAGAAACTGAAATAATTATTTGCATCTGTCTTCACTGTAGAAGATCTAAAACCATGGAGATTATCAGGTGGTGGTGGGGAGCCAGAAATAAAAGGCAAAGTTGCATGATCGCACTGAAGATTTTCAGACACATTGCACTTATCCAGGACTTAACCCATGAAGACCCAGGAATGCTCAAACCATTTATGGGGAAGTCCTGGGAATTGTTTGTTGCTGGGACCTTCCTTGATCTTCATGGATTAAGTCCTGGATAAGTGTGACATCATCTGAAAATTTTCAGCACGATTACGTGACTGCCTTTTTCTTCCCCGATTTCCCCCCGTCTGATCATCTCCCATGCCTGATCTGATATATAGGATCATAGAATCATAGAATCTATGATTCTATATATCAGATCAGGCATGGGAGATGATCAGACGGGGGAAAATTGGGAAAGAAAAAGGTATACTCCTGGGGTATGAAGTTTCAAGAACTGAAGCAAAGTAGAGGGATGGAAAAATATGTTCCATCACTTTCTCCCATATCTGAATTTCATTATGACAAAAATGAATGGAAACTAAATCCTCTCACCTATCTTTACTTCAGTCCTATCTCAGTAGATTTTGGAGATGTTTACAAGCATCAGCAAGCATGTGGACATAAGCAATTCAACAAAGATTGGCATGAATTCTATTTTTAGTCCTAAACAGAATAAACACTTTGGCCTGTTACAGACAGGCCAAAATAAAGCTGCTTCGAGTCACTTTGGAGGTATGGTATTTCAATGATGCATGCATCCTAAGAGTCCAAACGCAGCACCAAAGCCACGCTCTGGTCCTAAGGACTGGAGTGCAGCTTTGGTGTGGCTTTTGGACTCTTAGGATTCATGCATCATTGAAATACCATACCTCCAAAGTGACTCGAAGCAGCTTTATTTTGGCCTGTCTGTAACAGGCCATTGAATACCTACTGGGTCAACCTATGTCTTAACTCACCCTTCAGCAACTGGGACTAGCCAAAAAGGATTCCAACCACTGTTTCCTTACTTTTTCAATTTTTGGAAAATGAAGACCATCACCGAACAATCCTGGGGTAATTTTGCAGTCCTGGGACTGGTTAAAAAATAGGAAGAGTCTACATAAATAAGTTCTCACAATGGAGGAATGTCAAAAGGGGAGTTCTCTAAGAGGCTGTATTGGAACCAGTGTTTTTTTAAAAATTGCTGATAAACAATTAGGGAAGCCATCATGCTGTAGTGGATTGAAAATTGGACTGCAGCTGTGGAAACCAGGTTTCGGCCATGGAAACCACTGGGTGACCTTGGGCAAGTCTCACACTCTCAGCCTCCAAAGAAGGCAAAGACCAAACCCCTCTGAAGAAATCTTGCCTTAGAGTTGCAGTAAGTTTGAAACGTATTGTGTACTTGAAGGCACACAACAGAAAAAAACAACAATTAGGAGTTAGAAGGGGGAATGTGAAGTGACCAAGTTGTGACACTACCAATTTATTTATTAAATTTAAATTATACCAGAAACTTCTAAAAGGATTTCTTCAGATTTGGAAAATGTACATTGAAATGGTAATGTAGTTCAATGTATGTTAAGTGTGACCTGATGCACACTGGAACAAAACAATCATAAGTCCCTATACATGCTGATGGGGTCTAAGATGGTGACTGACAAAAAAGGATTTTGGCTCATTTTCTTCTTTGCATGTTGATTCAACATGATCATGAAATAAGTGAACAGTAATATGATTAAATGAAAATCTGGTAACAAGAGGTTGTAATGGCCACCAATTGGGAAAGTTTTAAAAGGAATTAGAGAAATTCATTTCTGCTGATAATGCTGACTATATGCTACTTCTGGAAACAGAAAACTGGGAGTTGGGAAAGGAAAATGAATACAGTACATTGTTTTCTCCAATAAGAATTCTTCTCCCCCTCCCACCATAACATTTTCTTTCTAGCATTGTAGAGGTGACATTGTAAATTCTACGCACCTAAAACTTTTATTCCACCCCCAGTATTTTTGTTCAAACGCACACACAAAAATCCATTCAAAGAGATAGCCGTGTTAGTCTGTAGAATCAGTATGTAGAGAGATCTTGGAGCACCTTTGAGACTAACTGAAAAAAAAGAAATTGGCAGCATAAGCTTTTGTAGACTTCAGTCTACTTCCTCAGATGCATTGGAAACAGATTGTAGTCTGCGAAAGCTCATGCTGCCAATTTCTTTCTTTCAGTTAGGAGTTTATCATACTGGCCCTAAAACGGACTCAGTGTGTTCTAACTGTGTGTGTGCATGTGCGCACACATTTAGAACACACTGGGCCTGTTTTAGGGCCAGTATGATAAACTCCTAAGTCTCAAAGGTGCTACAAGATCTCTTTATGTACAAAAACCATGATATAAAAGCACATACAAACAAGCTTCATTTATCGTTTCATACCGCCTAAGCAGTGTCTAAGCGGTTTACAATGTAAGCTAATTTGCCCCCCAAAATCTGGGTACTCATTTTACCAACCTCGGAAGGATGCAAGCCTGAGTCAAGCTTGAGCCCTTTTGCTGGTCTTGAACTCACAACCTTGTGGTTTTGAGTGGCTGCAGTACAGGCATTTAACCACTGTGCCACCAGGACTCCTGTGCCACCATACGTACAAGGTTGGAACATTACAAACATTAAAAAAAAAGCACACAACCTATACACAACATCCTTACATACACATACACAACTACTCAGTGTAACATAATCTGACAAATAACACACCTAAAACTTTTACATTTGTTGTGTTGGCATTCCTTTTGTGACTTTGCCTGCCCACTTTCTTTGGAGGCCTAAGCTGAACAGCCAAATGAAGTTTGAAGTGACTTGAAGTTTTAAGTTACTGCAATGCTAGAAATTTGATGGCTGGAGGAGAATTTCATAGGTGGACGGAGATACAAAATTTTTATTTGCGAAATCAATGGCTTTATTTTGCCCTCTTCCCCCAGCTACACTCCCACTTCTGATCTTAAAGGTAACACATAGTCCTCCCCTCTGCTCTTCCCCAACAAGGGGTGGTGGTGGTGGGTATGGGTTATCACACTGTAACAGTGAGGGGAGGCCTTTGGGTGCAGAGGGAAGAGAGTACCAACCTTCAGAATGACCAAAAAATGCCAACAGTGTGCCAGCCAATGTCTGAAACAGCTCACATATGGATTAGCACTTCCTCACCTTCCTTTTGCTTTTAAAATTAACCTTAAACCAAAATGTCAAGCAAGTGACAATCTTATAATGATTTCTATAGGCAAAGAGGCATCTCCAAGACAGTATTTTTTTGCGCAGAGGACAACAGCCTGTATTTTACATACAATGGGAAATCAAATGTTCTAGAAGTCAGAGACCTCAGCTACCAGGTAAAGGGTGACATTTGTTTATATTCATCTTGTTCTATCAAAGACTTAAGTTGGAATGCTTGTTTTAAAAAAAATGCTTGAAATGCTGAAGCCATTCTCAAAAGTTATAAGGACATCCCTGAAGTGACAGCTAATGGTCTGCAAATCTTTCACAATATAAATAGTTCTGGGTTAGGAGGAAAGGATTGAAGAATGGGGAGGGAATAGGAATGGCAAGCAAGTATATAGGTGTCGGAAGAAAGATCTGGAGGTACAAGGGAGAGATATACACATGAAGATGTGAGACTATGGGTCAGACTAAATTATGCAGGTAACATATAGTTAGAAATGGGAATTCCTTCAGAGCTGAAAGATATTTGCTTGTCATAGCACAAGCTTTTCACACTTCATGTCCCCTAGATGGCAAATTCAGTTTGTTTTGTGACTTGCCATTAGGAGGTAAATACAGGCTTTTTTTTTGTAAGTCTGATTGTTCAGGAAACTTTACTAGAACATTTTCTCTGGAACATTAATACTGTATGCTCTCAGGGTCCAATGACATTGTATCCATGGCATATAGTTTAACCCTTATATATAGTTTAACCTGTTTCGTAGCAAATGTACTTGTCATACTGTAACATAACTCAGCCTTAGATTCAGAATATAAAACTCAATGGTAGCAAGTGGCACACACCTTGTGTATTGTTCCTAGGCTTTTTCATCAATTTATAGCAAGGATTACATACACTAGAGTTTAGCACAGCAGCAGACATGCTGGCTAGGGAATTCTGGGAGTTGCAATTTTAAAAAGTGCCTTTTATAAGCTCTACATGTTGCCACAAATGTGACTTGGGTCCAAATCACACTGCAGAAATTAACCAGTTTCAGACTGCTTTAACTGCCCTGATTCAGTGCTAGGGAATCCTGGGAATGGTAGTTTATTGCGGCAGCAGAGCTCTCCAACAGAGAAGGCTAAATGTCTCACAAAACCACAGTTCCCAGAATTCCCTAGTATTGAGCCAGAGAAGTTGAAGTGGTCTCAAAATGGATTATTTTTGCAGTGTGTTTTGGATTTAAGGCTGCAATCCTACACCATCAGAAGATAATCTGCAGCCTGCAGGTTACATATAGCCTTCAGAATCTGCGTGTGCCTCCTGTCATGGATGCTCCTCATTTTCCTGAATCGCTTTCCTATGTACCATCACCGCTAGAGATTAACATGTCAGGGAATTACTCCAGTGCTAGAGTCCTCCACACAACCTTTTGGTAGGTTGTCAAAAGCCTGATAGAGATAGGAAACATAACAACATAATAGCAATAAGAAGCACAACATGATAAAACAATCTTCACACGCCTTCTTATTTAATTCTAGTCTGGGATGGCCATATGTCCTACTTTAAAGAGGACAGTTCTCTAACTAAAGGAATTTTTGAAGGGCTGTTCAGTCTACATCTTATTTAAAGAGAAAGACTCATGAGAAGAAAGAAGAGCAGCAAAGGACATGGTCTTTAAAAAAAGGGTGGACTGCTACCTGCTAGGGGTGGTTTTGCTGGAGATTTTGCACTCAGGGAATTGGATTCAATGGCCCATGACCCCCATTCCCACTCTATGACTATGAATTCTATGACCCTAAGAGGTCTAATCTACACTGCAGAAGAAATTATGCATTTTGACACCACTTCAACAGTCATGACTCAATGCTATGAAATTCTGGGTTGTGAGGTTTTGTGAGCTATTTAGTCTTCTCTGTCAGAGCGCTCTGGTGCCACAACAAACTATAAATTCCAAGATTCCCTAGCATTGAGCCATGGCAGTTAAAGCAGTGTCAAACTGCATTATTTCTGCAGTGCAGATTGGACTAAGGAGTTTATCACACAGACTTTATAACCCAACTGCACCCTAATGGGATGCAGCCAGGATGCAGGCGGGAATGATTGCACTTAATTCACATTTAATTTCTGTGGCCGAGTACAGTCCAGCTGCATCCCAGGTCCCAGGCACTGCTTTTCAAAGTTGGAAAGCTCCTGGCTTTGAAAAGCAGCTTGCTGAGCATGCCTGGGACCCGGGATGCAGCCGGCTGTACTTGGCCGGTGAAATTAAATGCGAATTAAATGTGATAATTCCTGCCTGCATCCCGCATCCCAGCTGCATCCCATTAGGGTTCAGTCAACTTAAATGTCCATGTGATAAACTCCTAAGACAGCAAATGGAGCAGGTCCACAGGTCACCTGGTCATATCCACTATGGGGAGATTGATTACATTTTCATTTAAAATATAATAATTGTCAGAGATCCTGCACTGGAGCCATGGTGCTTCAGTTCCTTGATCCAACCCTTGAAACCCACCTTAAAATTCAGTCACTCATCCCAAGTGATGGAGTTCAGTGATACAGGGTATTGCAGGATGATGAAACCAATCCCCTCTTGCCAATGAGGGGGCTGATCACATCATCCTGCAATGTCCTGCTCACCAACAGAACTCCATCTCATGGGATAGCTGACTGGCTTTTAAGATAGGTTTCAGAGCCATTTGTGATCATAGTAATAATGCCATGATCGTGAATGTGAATACTAAGCAGTTATAAGACCGTACAAGTCTTGGTAAAAAACAAATAGTTTCACAGGATGCCAGACACCATTTCTAAATCATTTAAAAATTGAAATTTAAGTATTTAGGGAAGGGTCTCCTCTGTATGAGATATTGAAGATTACTGTGATGAACCCCATGAAATTGTTGGACACTTCACTTGGGAAGAAACTGGGGTAGAATTTGAATGTAGGTGTCACAGGTTGTAAGGACTATCAACTAGACCACCATGGCTCTTGACCTGTTTAAAAATACACTGGATTGTCCTCTTTCAGACAAACTTTAGACAAACATTTCTCCTTTATTTTTTGCTAGGTTAATGTGGCCCCACAGATTCCCTGGTTTGAAAAACTAGCGGAGCTGGAAATGCCATGGACATGTGCCACAGACAACGAATCCCACAGAGTAGCCATACAAAACCTGAACTTCAAAGTCAAGAGTGGGCAGATGCTAGCCCTCATAGAGAGCTCTGGTAAGGATTATACCTACTACTATGTCATAGAATTGTAAAGTCACAGAATCATAAACTCATAGAGTTGGAAGAGACCACAAGGGCCATCCAGTCCAACCCCCTGCCATGCAAAGCATCCCCGACAGATGGCCATCCAGCCTCTGCTTAAAGACCTCCAGGGAAGGAGACTCCACTACACTCCGAGGAAGGAGTGTGTTCCACTGTCGAACAGCCCTTACTGTCAGGAAGTTCCTCCTAATGATGAGGTGGAATCTCTTTTCCTGTAGCTTGCATCCATTGTTCCAGGTACTATTCTCTGGAGGAGCAAAAAACAAACTTGCTCCATGTCACCTCAGTCTGTGCCGTAGTCCTACCTCCATCATCCCTTGAGAAATAAGGAATGTGTGTGTATGTTGTGTGCCTTCAAGTCATTTCTCATTTATGGCGACCCTAAGGCAAACCTATCATAGAACTGAAATTCTTTTATTACGGTCAAAGACCAGCATCAATATAAGATATAACATAACCTGTCATAGAGTTTTCTTGCCCTGTTTCTTCAGAGGGGTTTTGCAGATGGCTGGCTGACTTGTGATGTAGTTGGGAAGGATTGCTTTGCTATGTCTTCTGCATTTTTGTCATAACTTCCAAAGTGCAGTATCTGAATTGGCCACATGGGGAAACAAATTGGTAACAAATAATAGTAAACTACCTTCCTTAAATGCAATAACAGAAAAGGGTAGTGTCCTGCAGTAACACTGGGTGATAAGTAAAGTAAAGTAACTAGTTTTTAAAAAGTAATATTCCAAGCTTTCTCACGCATGATTTTTAATCTCTTTTATTCCCAGCTTGTGGAAAAACATCTTTATTTGATCTGATAACATGTAGAGACCATGGAGGCAAAATTACATCTGGTGAAATTTTAATAAATGGAAAACCGACCACTCGCCAACTGGTGAAGAAATGTACAGCCCATGTACGGGAAGATGACAGACTGCTACCCAACCTGACAGTCAGGGAAACATTAATGTTTATTGCAAAACTGCGTCTTGCAAAGATTTCAGATTCAGAAAAAGAAAAAAGGGTAATTAGAATGAAAATTAAGTTGTCAAGAATGTATTTAATAACATTAGCTAAGAGACTGTGTGAGTTGTTGGATAAAGAAAATCTCATCATCTGAATGTGATTATTTGTCCTTTTTATCAATAATGAAGCATGTTTTGCCTAATATGTCCTGTTTTCATATGGCTTGCTATTTTACTTGTTCTGTGCTCTTTGATAGAAAAATATGAACTGGCATCTTGTCATGTAAGTGTTTATCTGATTCTTGAAGGAAATGCAAAGGAAAACGAATGACAGGCATTTTTATAAAACAGCTTTTGGGGGGATAAAAAATGTAAATGGCAACTGTCTATGTAGGCTTGAGCAGAAAATGGAAATGTTACTTTTTAAGACTGTAACTCCTAGAATTCCTCAGCCACCATGGGGACATGCTAGCTGAGGAATTCTGGTATCCATAACCAAAAAGTAACTTTTCCAAGTTTTCTTAGAAATCTGGGATGTGATGGAGAAAAATCATAGAATCGTAGAGCAGGAAGGGACTACAAGTGGGAAAGATGTTTTTCTTGCTTGTGCAGTAATCACAGCCGTCCCTTTGGGTATACTGCCCCACCAGGTGACACCTCCATCTGAGGTGTCACCTGGTGTGATCCATATCCCCTCACTCCTCTAATGCTGCCACTGGCACACAGGGTGAAAAATAACCGCCAGCCCCCCACATCAGACAGTCTGAAAAGCACTGCTTTAGAGTCTACCTGATCTTAGTCACCAGCCTGGAACTTTCCTTTGTACAGAACTATTTGTGGAAAACGTAATTTAGTTCTACCCACTAATATATGTATATTACATGTGATATTTGATTTAATGCAACGAATGATAATACTGGCTTGTCTCATAAATTCTTCAGGTCGAAGATGTTATAGCAGAACTAAGGTTGCGGCAATGTGCAAATACAAGAGTAGGGAACGAATATATCCGTGGTGCTTCTGGGGGAGAGAGGAGGAGAGTAAGCATTGGAGTCCAGTTACTGTGGAATCCTGGTAAGAATAAAGAGGGAGGTTGCTATACAGAAAATAGATTCATGTGGGGAGTCTAAATATATACTGATGGCTTCATTGTTGTGATGTTCACTCTCGTCCTGGTATAATCTTTTAGTGAATCTTAATGTTTTTTAATGTTTAGTGTTTTAATCTGCCAAATTGTTTAACTGCTTTTTAGAAAACTTCATATTTATATTTTTATCAATATTTTTGTATAGTTTTTAATCCGTATTGCTTTAGATATGTTGTTAGCTACCTTAAGGCCCACTGTTGGTAGGAAAGCAGGATATAAATGGATAAAGAAAACAAGCAAACAAATCTCTCTCTCTCTCTCTCTCTCTCTCTCTCTCTCTCTCACACACACACACACACACACACTACACATGGATATAGGTCATCACAAAAAAGTACAGATATGATATAAACATAATGAATAAATGATATAATATTAAAACATCACATTAGGTGTGATATTAAAACAAACTTAAGCATTAAAAGCATCTTGATTTGGGGTATCACATATGTTCTGCTTGTTATGGAAATACATGGTTCATTCATTTTCAATTGAGTTTACTTTATAAATTAATATGATGATGCATGGTAGATGACTGGTGAGGACACTGCCTTGCAGATGGAGTTCATGAACATAATCCCCATCTTCCTCTCAGACGACTTTAATAATGTGATGGATAAGTGCCCCCAAAGGTTTGTTGTGTGCAGCTGGAGAAAAGGTAGTCTGGAGGCCACATGTAGCCTCTCAACTAGTTTCTATAGCCCCCAAATTCTTCAGGACCACTCCAAAGCTACCAACATTTCAAAAATATTTTGTGGTGAAAAGATGGCCCCAAGTGGCTGAAAGATGTCCCAAATATTACTAGTTGGAGTCAATTTGATCCTCACTCTCACCTCCCTAAGAAAGCTTTTAAATCCATTTTGCTGCTGAAAAAATAAAACTGGAAGTTATGTGGTATTAGTTCCAGTCACACACACCAAGCATGTGTTGTAGCCCACATTGGAGGTGAAATATGACCTCCCTGCCACAGCTGTTTCCCACGGTGTGGGCCTTTAGGTATCTGTAAAGGCATCACAAGTCAGAAGGTATGTGCAGATGGATTGTTCTTAAAGGTTAAAGTGCTACTGGAAGTCTGAAGGACTATGGTTGCCAACTGAAAATTAGGGTGATGTTTCCTGTTGTGTGTCTTCATGTCATTTCTGACTGATGGTGAACCTAAGGTGAACCTATCATGTTTTTTTGTTTGTTTGGCAATATTTGTTCAGAGGGGTGGTGGTTGCTCTTGCCTTCCTCTAAGGCTAAGCGTGTGCGACTTGCCCAAGGTCACTCAGTGGGTTTCCATGGCCAAGCAGAGATTCAAACCCTGGTCTCCAGAGTCATAGCCCAATGCTCAAACCAGTACAGCATGCTGACTCCTGCCGCTTTAATGATTGTATAGAAGGATTTTCAGCAGGTGTTTCTTGTCATGCAACCCGTGCAGAAATTCCCTCTTCTACTCAACCATTAAAGGTACAAGAGCCCTCTCCAGTTTTCACTCTGGCCTTTAGCATTTTATATAAGGGACACCATTTAACTATGCCATTGTATTTAATGGGGCTTCAGCATCCATGGATTTTCGTATCCTTGGGGGTTCTGGAATCAAACCCCAGCGGAAATCAAGCACCCACTATATTTAATTTGTTATCAAATATTGGCTGCCAGGTATAGGGGCAGGTGCTTGGGAGATTTTCATCCTGATGCATCAGAATAACTTGATTGATTTGGTCAGAGCTTGGAAAATCAGTTTCCAGAAGAATTAATATGTAGAAGTCATCCCAAACTGAGCTGTGGTGCAAGTAGTAGAATGAATATAAAAGCATGCTGAAGCCAGCCCAAACTGAGCTGAGCTATGGGAAAGTTAAAAATTATCTGTCTAAACTCTGGACTTGCATAGACGAGAGATGCTAATTGCTCTTTGGCCTCAGTAGCATAATACCTTCAGGTAATTTTGAGATTTTTTGACATGATCTGAACCCCTGATCACAGAGGCCTTCGTCTTTAACCCTATATCTGCCTGCCTAAAGACATTCATGCTGTATACATGAAGAAGGGTTGCCTGTTTTCCTATCATACTTCTGTTCAACATGTGAAGAAAATGTTTGGACAGGTCTGTCTTCTTCTCAAAATCTGGATTACTATTATCTCCGAAGAATTGCCCTGCATATTCCATGTGATAACCTGTTTTTCCTTCCAACCTGTTTTTCCTTCCATAATGGGATCTTCTCAGAGATATGTGTCTCAGTGATGAGTTGCAAATTAAGCCCAAGTTTATCTTTCAAGAATCAATCACAACAAAAGCATACATAGGTGAGGACAAGCATGTCCTGTGACAAATAGACATCTTCCATAACTTAAAGAGTTCCTCTACTAAAAACATGCTATACTTATCATAAGATGAACGGGGAAATCGACTAGCTTTATTTGATACAGGAACAGACTGTGCAATTTTTAATTTGCTTTTGTTTTTGGAAGGAATTCTGATATTCAGTGATCCTACCTCAGGACTGGACAGCTTCACTGCTCACAACCTAATAATAACATTGTCCAGATTGGCCAGAGGAAACAGATTAGTCCTTCTGTCGGTTCACCAGCCACGATCAGATATCTTCCAGCTTTTTGATTTGGTGCTGTTGATGACATCTGGAGTCACAGTCTATTCTGGTGCTGCCCAGGATATGGTCAAATATTTCACACAAGTGGGTTATCCCTGCCCGACATACAGCAATCCTGCAGATTTCTATGGTTCGTATACTTAGTGTTGTTAAGAGAATACCTTTTCTTTGAGCTTATTTCTCAGAAGCTAAATGTTTTACAAAACTACAGCTCCTGGAATTCCCTAGCATTGAGCCAGGGCAGTTAAAGTTGTCTCAAACTGGATTATTTCTGCAGTGCATCTGGTACCTTGGCCTCCTAGAGTCTTAGCCTAACAGTCAAATCATTATATATACTGACCCTCAGATTTCTAAATAAAATAATCAAATCAAAATGTATTATTCCCCTAACAGCTGCTCTCTATCAATTCATCTGTTGAAAAGAGTGTTTCTTTTAAATATATTTTTGGCATCCCCTACCTTTTAAACAACAACAACAACAACACCCCATTCCCATGTGTAGAAAAATAGCCTCTTCTTTCTGACACACTTCCATGAATTGAGGTGAACTTACCTGCACAGGGGAACATTTGACGATAAGGGAGAAGTTGGCTATTTTGCACACTTTAAGCTAAGGAAAGCTTTACTATTTGTTTCTTCTGGTGGTAGCTAAGGTAGAGTTTATTTCAATAAATGAAGAAGAAGACTATAGATGTACTATTCCAACTACAGAGGAGGCAATTTTGAGAAACAGTTTTTAGGCAATTAGAAAAATGTTAGAGTGGAGCTTTGGGGAATAGTCTTGGTTTCCTATAGTCTAAAAAGGATAATTGTAAATGTAGAGGTAAAACTATGCACAAATGCAGTGGTGATATGTGGATTGTATGACTTTTTGTTGGGTACTCTTTTACAGTTGATTTGACAAGCATTGACAGGCATACTGAGGAAAGAGAAATGGAAAGTAAGCGAAGAGTTAGCTTGCTTGCTGCCATGTTCCATGAAAACATCAAACATTTTGACGATTCGTTGTGGAGAAGCAGCCGAAGGGAGAGCGTGACACCTGTTTCTGAACCCAGGTTAAAAAAAAATAGCATAAAAGGTTTTCTCTGACAATGAACTTTTGCACAAGTCTTGAAACATTCCTGTTTTCTTTTTTTCTTCAATTTCTGACAGCTCGCCATTCACCTTGGAAGAGGTGATTACTATCAACACCTCTACAGATGATCAGTTGCCAGGATGGTTACAACAGTTCACTATTTTACTAAGGTACTGTTTGAAGTATTGGTCTGATGCCTCTCCAAGGTAAGAGCCAAATAATAACTGAGGTGGGCAGTGGATGGAAATCTAATTAGGATGCCAAGAAGCCAAGATGACTGAATCGAGACTGTTGCATTATGGACAGTCAAGCTTGGTGAGCTACAAGACAACAGGTAAAGAGGAAGATTGCGCTGCAGGTGGAAAGACTCGATCAAGGAAGCCACACATCTGTAAGCTGGCAAGACCTGAACAGGGCTGCTGATAACAGGGTGATTTGAAGTTCTCCTATTCATTGTTGTTGTTGATGTTGTTGTCTAGAATCATAACACAATGCTCAAACAACTACACCACAATGGCTCTTCTCTCATTTACAGGACTGAAGTTGACATGACAGCAATT
Source organism: Sceloporus undulatus (assembly GCF_019175285.1). Lineage (NCBI taxonomy): Eukaryota > Metazoa > Chordata > Lepidosauria > Squamata > Phrynosomatidae > Sceloporus > Sceloporus undulatus. The sequence continues at coordinate 29,353,017 of NC_056522.1, read as the reverse complement.
AACAACAAATGCATTTTGAAGAACAGAAAAACATTATTATATGGAAAATAGCTTGCAAAAATATAAAAGAGTTGGGACAAGTGGGAAAAGATGCAGACATTTGGAAAAAATATTGCACAAAATGTGTACATTGAGAGTAGTGTGCATGTACAAATACCTGTATTGAGGGTTTTTTTTAATGGATTTTTCTAGACTGGTCTGAAGAAGCATGAGCTTTTGCAGTACAGCTCATTTGTTTTTGCCAGAAATTGGCAGCTGCTGTTGCATCCCTGTTCATCTGTTCCCTATCAATAGACTCTTTTCTGCTGTTGGGGAGCAGGTTTTGTTGTTGTTGTTGTTGTTGATCACCATGAGTTACAACTACAGAGGTTGTAGGCACACAACAACATCAACAACAGCAATGAATGGGAGAACTTGAAATCACCCTATTATTAACATAGTACTTTACTGGGTCTGCAACAGAAAGTTCTTTTAAGATGGCGGTATGGTGTGTTTTCTTTCTTTCTTTCTAGAATTAGTAAGCTTCTATGCCTTGCTATCAAACTAGCTAACAGGATAGGTTGGAAGAGTTGGGCAAATTAATACATCTTCATCTGATGCCCAACACATATCAGGTTCAGTGCAAAATGGCAGGTCTTCTTGGGGGAGGGGGGTGTTTTGTAGGCAAAGTGCTACTCATCAGAAGGCCATCACTGAGATCAGCTAAGTTTAGAAAGTAATGGGACCTACAGATATACTTTCAATGATGTTTTTATGTTCAGTTTCATAATAGGAGAAAGGAGTGAATCAAATGCCTGGGTCTCATGGTATTTTGAGTGGGATTCCTGATCTCAATAATTATGTATTCTAAAATTCAAGGCATTTTGGTTTTATTTTTTCAAAGTTTATAATCAATTTGGTTTTTTGTTTGTTTTTTGTAGTCGTCAGATCTCCAACGATTTTCGAGATCTCTCAGCATTACTAATCCGTGGATTTGAAACTCTTCTCATGTCTTTACTAATCGGGTTTCTTTATTACAACCATGGAAATAGCAAGCTGTCTATTCAGGACTTGTCAGCTCTTCTGTTTATGATAGGAGCCTTGATTCCTTACATTGTGGTTCTTGACAGTATCACAAAATGTAAGTTTCAGTGTTACCAGTGCAATCACAATAGGAGTTAAAAAGAAAATTTTGGTAGACAACAGTATAAAAAAACAACACAGTGGGTCCATTCTAACAAGAAACACTTTCTATTGTAGGTCACTCTGAAAGAGCAGTGCTTTATCAAGATTTTGAAGATGGGTTGTATTCTGTCAGTTCCTATGTCTCTGCCAAGGTAATTGGTTTCAGTTCTGGTAAGACCTGCTGTTTTCCTCTGAAATACAGAAAACTGGAAAGTACAACAGAGACATGGGGAGCCATGGCTCACAGCTTGAAGAGCACTGACTTCCCTGCTAGAGGAAAGCTTGTTATTTTAACATTGTAGCTATAATTAATTGTAGGGTTGTTGTTGTTAGAGGTTCTCAAGTTGACCTCGACTCATGGTCTCTCTGTGGATGAGACATTTCCAAGACCTTTGATTCAGGCCCAAGGCCTCCCTAACTGAATCTAGCCATCTGACATGCGGTCTTCCTCTCTTTCTACTACTCTACCTCTCCCAGCATTATTGTCTTTTCTCAAGAGTCCTGTCTTCTCGTGGTCAAAGTACAACAGCCTCAGTTTAATCATCTTGTCTTCCAGGGAGAGTTCAGGCTTGATCAGTTCTAGGGCCCATTTGTTTGTATTTTTGGCTGTCCTTGGTATTCTCAGCACTCTTCTCCAGCACCACATCTCAAATAAGTTGATTTTCTCTTTAACTGCTTTCTTCTCTGTGCAGCTCTCACATCTGTATATGGCAATGGGGAATGCAGGGGCTTGGATGATTCTAACTTTAGTGCTCAGTTGTACATCTTTGCTCTAAGAACTTGTCTAGTTCTTTTATCACTGCCCTTCCTATTCCTAGTCTTCTTATCTTTTGCCTGCAGTCTCCATTCTGATCAATGTTTAATCCAAGGTGTGAGAAATCTTTAACAATTTTAATTTCTTCATTGTCTAGGCTGTATTTATTTAGGTTCTCCATGGTCATTATTTTTCACACGAGGCCTAAAAAGCAATTGCTCTCATTGAAGACCTCTATCGTTTCTGCAGCAGTAACAAATACTAAGGAAAAGGCAAACAAACACTGGGCAAAGCTCTTGAAATGATATGCTATCAACTTTTCTTTATGTTCAGCGGCAAGCCTCTTTAGGATCTGTCTAGTGCTGTCATTGCTGCCCTTGCCAATCCCAGTCTTCTGTTGTTGTTTTTTTACTGCAGTGTCCGTTCTGATCAATGTTTGATCCTAGGTAGGAGAAAGGTGGAGTCTAGTAATATACTGTTGCTTTGTTGCAGTGAATTACCAGATGATGATGATAGAATCATAGAATCATAGAGTTGGAAGAGACCAGAAGGGCCATCCAGTCCAACCCCCTACCATGCAGGAAATCTCAATCAAAGCATACTTGACAGATGGCTATCCAGCCTCTGTTTAAAGACTTCCAAGGAGGGAGACTCCACCACACTCTGATGATGATGATGATGATGATGATGATGATGATGATGATTGGCTGGAATTCTGTATGAGCTACTTAGTTAACTTCACTAAGTAATTTCTCTTTAGGCTTGCCATTTCACGGCAGTGGGCGGGACTTTCCCGCCTCCTGGGGGCGTGCCCGGTCCCGCCCCACCCTCCCCCCATTCCCGGGTGGCTGCCCGACTCAGGGCTCCTAGGGCTGCTGCCTCCCTTTCATACAGTGCTGAGCAGCATGTCTGGAGCAGCAGCAGCGGTTGGAGCTAGCAGGGGGCAGGGTCTGCTGCTCTGCCCTGCCCCTATTGGCCAGCCCTCTCAAGGAGCCAGCCCTCTGCTTCCTTATTTGGGCATGCTCCAATGTCGAAGCGGAGGGGGCTTTGCAGGCAAGTTGCTTTTTGTTCTTCCTCTCTTTCTCTTTCTCTTTCCCCTCCTTCTGTTCTTCTTGTTATTCCGTTTTTTTCTTCTCCTCCTCTTCCCCTACTCTTCTTCCTCTCCTTTTTCTTCCTTTCTTCCCCCTCCTCATCTTCTTTTTCTCTTTGTGCCTATTCTTCTTCTTTCTCCTCCTTTTCTTCTTTCTCCTTCCCCTTTTTTCTCCTCCTCCCCCTTCCTCCTCTGCTGTTGCTGTTGTTATTGTTGTTGTTGTGTGCCCAACTCCTTTCTGACTTATGGCAACCCTGCCTCTAGTCCTCTTATTTACCCCCCTCTCTCTAAGCCCCCCTCCTCTTCTTCTCAGGGGTCCAGGGCTTCTCAAGGCTTTGTCCCCATTAGAAAAGGAAAAAGACTTTGCAAGGGATCTGACCCATAAATCCCCCCTAAGTTGAGACATACCTGGGAAAAAGAGGGGGTGAGGGGTTTGGGGGGGGGGTTGGAGGAGGCAAGGAAAAGGAGGAAGGGGGGAATTGCTAAGAAGGCTTGGGAGTGGGACTTGTAGTTTGCAGTGGCAAAAGGGGGAGCCTGTGGTCTTTCAAATCCTGTGCCTGCTTGGGAGTGGGATTTGTAGTTGTAGAATGGGGCGGGGGGGTATTTGGCCAGAAAGAGAAGTACATTTCTGCCATCTGTCTAGGAATAATGCCAAAATGTCCTCCATTTTGAGCAGCCAAAGAAACATGCATTTATATTAACATTTTAAAAAAATTATCAAATTTTTCATGTGTCCTCCATTTTTAAAAAAATGTGTCCTACATTTGAAAATGTAGTCCTACATTTGTCCCGGTTTGGAGGTCCTGACTTATGGCAACCCTATCTTGTCCCAACTCCCCCCCCCAACCTGATGCAGCAGCAGGGGGCGGGGCGGGGTGGGGGGAGTATCATGGCACTGATGTCACAAAACAGTTACAGAGGAATAGATCTAGGTAGCTGTTCTGTATTCCTGGTCACTGCTTAGTCCTGATCATGACACTATTGCACTGTTAAAGTCAGGACAATGTTAACATTTCAAAAAGTTTAGAATTTAAAATAGAATAATGTAAACAGGCTAAAGGCATATTAAGCAACTGAACAAATTAAAATAGGCTAAGACATTTAGAACAGTTTAAAAACCATGTATATACACTGTTTTGATAGACTCTCCATGTTGTTGCAATAAAAACCTAGAGAAATAAAGTCCAGTCTTGAATGGGCTCCAGAGCTTGGAAAAGTTATTTTTTGGACTATTGTTGTCAGAATCCCCTGCCAGTGTGCTAGTCTGGAAGAGCAACTTTTGCAAGTGTTGCATTGATCTTGCTAAGGTATTATTTTAAATGTTAATGATGTTGCTTTTCTCAAACAGATATTAGGAGAACTTCCTGAGCAGTTCTTCCTTGTCATAGTTTATGGGATTCCCATCTACTGGCTGGCAAATCTCAGGCCTGATCCGGAATGTTTCTTTCTGAACTTGCTGCTCCTTATGTTTTTGACATATTGTGCCCGGGTAATGGCCATGTGGATCTCTGCCCTGGTGCCAACATTGCAGATTTCAGCATTCATTGGCAACATGTTATACACAACATTCTTCCTGAGTGGAGGTTTTTTGATAAGCTTGGAAAACCTATGGACAGGTGAGTTGAAGATATCGGAAATACAAGCAAAAGACTATTAGGCAGAATGAGTCAGCTACCTCAGGCAGCAGATTTTGAGTGTCATGAAAGGGCAGCAAATTGTTAGTTATTCTGTTTTTAGTGCTGGAAGCTGAAGAGGGATTTTACTGAGAGAAGGGATTTTTAGTCTCTGGTATATAACTCTGTGCCCAAATAACTTTGGCTTTGGGTACTATGCACCTTGATCTGAGTGGGTGGTATTTGATGGGTTGCCATTTGCTACTCTGTCACAAGAATGAACATGTATTGAGCATCCTCTGTACACAATGTGTGGAAGGGGAGAAGCCTAATGCTCCTGGTTTCTATCTGGTTATGAAGTGCAGTGTGGAATGCCTGGCTTGAATGACATGTTTGGTCAAGGGTTTACATCTGGCCCTTCATCAACCAGAGGTTAAATTGAGCTCCTCTCCCAGAAAACAGCAATGCCTTGAAGGTCTATGAATTATCTTCAGGGAGTCTGTGAACTTGGGATAAAAAGCTGATAAACCCTATTGGTTCCATAGCTTTCATTGGATTCTCAGAGGGGACTGTCTTGCTGTTGTAGCCCTTCTCTCAGAGGTGAGGTATACATAGACCTCCAAATTTTGTTGATCTGCAAGTTCCATCTGCATAGCCAATAGTGGAGTGTGATGGGAGCTGAAGGGCAGAATTCTGGACATGTACATTTTCACCATCTCTTCCCTATCCTATTTTAATGTTCTTAACTTATCACATAAACTATATCACTGCTATAAATTGTGTTGAAAAGCTAATAATTCCTGATGAAAAGTGTTTTCCCTTCCCCGCACTGAAATTGTAGCTTTCCAGTTTTGGATGACTCGTTTTAGATACTCCTGACCCATTTTAGTAATTTGTATTGTACTAAGTTATTTCTATCTCTTTTCCAGTTCCATCGTGGCTATCTAAAGTAAGTTTTGTCAGATGGAGTTTTGAAGGTTTAATGCAAATTCAGTTTAGAGGATTCACTTCTGGGAATTTAACCTATCCAGTTCCTGAAACACTTGTAAGTCACATTAATTCTAGATATATTTATTACACTGTATTATTTCAATTAATATAATTTGTCAGATATAACTCTGAATTAATGAAAGAGAATCAGTCTTACTGCAAACTTTTGACACTAATGCAAGTTTTGCTTCAATGTTCCCACTTATATAGCACAGGAAGTTAAACCTGTAGAACTTCCTTCCAAATAAATATACATAGGATGTGTACTGTTATTTGTTCTATGTAGATCACTAACATAAGATTACAGTTTATGGGGGATCCGTTCTGAGCCTCCCTACAGATAAGGAAAAATGTGGGACGTCAAGTCTCATTGCCCTCAATGGCGGGTGTGACATATGTGCTGCTGAGTGCATGCACTCCCATTGAAAGCCATCCACGGTTGCTTAATCCGCAGATGGCAAGCTTGTGGATATTGAGAGTCCCCTGTTTAAGACTGAGGAGTCTGACTATGAAGTCCTAGGACAGTGCTACTCAAAGTGGTGGTCCATGGACTGGTGCCAGTCCCTGAACCATTGGCTGTCCATCCTTGGTGAGTTTTCAGGAAAGAAAGGAACAATTGTAGCCAATGGGCACAAATATAGTACCAGTCTCAGACCTATACTGGCCTGAGTACACAAAAACTATGATAGCCCTAAGGACAAACTGTCAATAGTCATAATGCTGAACCCCAAGCATCTCAAGCAGGTTTCTGATAAGAGGTTTGCCTTGTTTATTTTCATATTAATCAGGAATTCGATGTGATTGAACTACAATTCTTAACATTTCTCACTATTGGCTATGCTGGTTAGGTATAATGGTACTTGCAGTCTATCAATATGCAGTCAGGCCACACATTATATAAACAATCATAGACAAAACTGACCATAACTGAAGATATGCCACTTGTGAAAACTGAGGCACTGTGTGTGTTTGCGCGCACATACATATACACATGCATACATATATATTGGTTGCATTACAATTAATCTCTCTGAGATCTGCTTTACATGGGGATGAGGAGATTCTTGTTTGGTGAGCTAAGAGCATAAACCTTGGGCTCCTGTTTTATTTCCAAATTAAAATAATATATGTCTTCAATATGAGGTTCTCAAGGTAGCTTATAACAGATCATATGTCACTTTCTCACGTCTTGTATGGAGTTTTTTTGTGTGACATAAGGCATCATCACCCACATTCAGAAAAAACTAGACAGGTTAGAAAGTCATGCAAACTGTCAAGGAAGAACTACAAAGCACCATGATCTATTATCTCTTGCTTTTCTACTCCTTCATTTTCGCAGTTATTTTTGTCCTGCTCCACTTCTTTTCTCTGAATTCTTCGGGGAAATTGTTAGCAAAGAAAATAAACTGAAAGGATGGAGAAAGACTACCAATGTTTTTTCTTCTCTCTGTATTTTGACTGCAGTCTTTTCCACCCTTCTCTGCCTGTTGATGGGAAAACCTGGAGAGGCTGGAATCCTCTTTTCTCCACCAACATAATTATATTGGTGGTAAAGCAAAGTTGGCTTTAGAGATGGGAGCAAGTTGAAAAAGGCTATGGTCACAAGTGAAAGACGCATTTGCCAATGATACAGGCAATTTTCTAAGCTACCTTTTCCAGAGCACCTTAGCTTCAACATGTTGCTCCCCTAAAAGCCATGCATTGAGAAATAGATGGCTCACAGTGAGCATATCCACACTGATTTGACCAGAAAGTCCCAGATTTAGTTTCTGGAGGCACTTAGCCACAACTGCTGTCACCATCCCCTTCCTGTGTGAATGGGGGAAGAGTTCAATTGCTAAAGTAATGGACCAACAAAATTTTGCCCAGGCTGTAGTGTGCATATAATGTACAAATCACTGACCCAAACATTCTTACCAACTGCATGTTGGCAAACACAGAAAACATCTCAACTGATTCTTCTCCCCTTCATTGCCTCTGCTGCAGCAGAGCTGCACAATGCTTAGGTCTGAGTACCCCTCAGGCCAAAGACATTTAGGAGTCAACCAGCTTTGGGATGTTGCAGCATTCAGATAGCTGGAAGGCAGCTGGTGCACCTCTCCAGAGTAAAATAATACTTTGCTCTGGAAGTGGAGATTGAACATGTTCAAGATGGAGTAGGTGCCACAGAAAGGAAGTGGATAAGAAAACTCACTGGAGTGGAGGCCTAGGCAGACTATTACTTACCCCTAAGCTTCACTGTTTGTGTAATTTGTGCATTCCATTATAAAATGCAGGGGCAGCTGTAGTGGTCTGTAATTTTGTTTTTTATGGGGATCCTTGATAAATCGTTCTTGGGCTGAGATACAATAATGTGTAGGGTAAAAGTTTTTAAGGTAGAACAGCACTAAGTCTCATCTCAACCTACTGGGATTCAACAATTAGCACTATAGTTTTCTTTCCATGACTATTCAGTAGCTAGTCAAGAGCATGGAAGGGGTCAGAGTAGTGTCTGGCTATGTTCTCACAGCAAGGTGCAGAGTGATTAAATCATCTGCAGAAACCTCAAGAAGTCCCTAGCAGATCTCAGTGGATGCTGTCCATGGTCTGTATCTGAATATGGGCACAAACAGTGAGGGAGGAGGCTTTGGTTTTTGGAAAGGGAGAAAGAGAATACCAGCCTCTGCAATAACCAACAAAAGATATGCCTACATAGGGTTGCCACATTCCAGTCCCTCATATCTGGGCATATAATTTGCATATTATGCCAATTATTATAATCATGTATATTATTAGTTTGCATTCTGATTATGCAAACTCAACACATTAATTATTGCAGTTTTTCTAACCTCAGTATCAGTACCAAGTTAAGAGCTTTTTAAAATTCTTATTTCCCAAATGATGTGAAGAGAGGGAGGCTTCCAAGGAGCCCCAGAGAGTAAAGGGACTCCCTTTACCTTCTTGAGGCTGTTTGGAAGTGAGGTTCTGCTGTGCTCCCTAGCCCTAGGTTCAAGCCGTTGATGCAATCACCACACAACACAAGGCCATTTCTCCTTTCCTTTCCTTTCCTTTCCTACCTTCTGGGCCTGTTAGGGGAAGGAGAGAGGGAATGGAAGAATAAGATGTCAATGCTAAGCCTGTGCAGTAGCAGCCGGAGCCTGCAGGGTGGGATGAAGCCATTTCCAAGCTTGGGGCCCGAACAGACAGACAAAATAAAGCTGCTTCAGGTCACTTTGGGGGTATGCTGTTTAAATTATGCATTCATCCTAAGAGGTCGGAGGCTGTGCCAAAGACACACTCCAGTCCTAAAGACTGGAGCACAGCCTCTGACCTCTTAAGATACATGTCTAATTTAAACAGCATACCTCCAAAGTGACCCAAAGCAGCTTTATTTTGGCCTGTCTGTTCAGGCCCTTAATCCCCAGCAAGGTCTATTCTCACAGCCAACATTCTCTACATATTGTTCTTGAATCTTGGTTGGTGAGAGGGCCATGGAAGGAGGAGGGAGGCATAGTTTTCATCCTGGTCAGCCAAGCTGCAGATGGTTTACCCTCCCCTCCACCTACCTCCATTATCTCTGCTTGTGTGTGCTTCACTATAACCATGCCTGTCAAAAGAGGAAACACAAACTCTCCCCCCCCCCCCTTTTTCTGGCTTTGTTTTGTGAACAGTAATTCCCTTCACCACACCTCAGCAGTGAATTTGCTGGAAAACAGTGTTTAGACATTGTGTTGCACCACCTCCCAAATGATGCACTCGTCAAGAGAAGTGTCACAGTTCTTGTTATGTCTGTCAATCATAACCGAAGAGCCTCTTCTCTGAAACTTATAGATAGCTTCCACAAACTGCGGACGTGAAGGGAAAGAAAGCAAAACCCAGAAGGAAAAACAAGTTCGTTTCTTTGCAGAACTGTGCACCAAGGAAATTTTAAACATAAGGCTGTGATATTTAGAAAGTTGATTAATCAATTAGGCCAAGAGATTTAAAAGGGCTGCTCTTTTACAAAGTAAAAAGTTATGAACTTAAATGAAACATTTATCCTCTTTTGCATCCCTGCCTCTACTAAGATGGACCTTGCTGTAACATAAAAAAGCATGCTTTTATCATCAAACGTTTTATTTGTATGTACATTTAGAAATTTAATGTATCACTTAAAGTTCATGTATAAATAACTGAGTAGAATTCCTTTCATTGTATGTGAGCCTCCCCTTTTCACAAGCTATTGTGTAATATTTGTGTTTACAGGTGCTCCAAACCATGGGTTTAGATTCCTATCCCCTCTATGCAATTTACCTCATCTTGATTGGGATGACCACAGGCTTCTTGGTTTTATACTATTTATCACTACGGTTCATCAAACAGAAATCAAATCAAGACTGGTAGCAGCATCAGAGAAGGAACAAGGACAACGAAGGAAGAGAGATAACGTGTCAATATTAAACATCAGATCTGACTCGAAGGCAACACTTTAAAATGTCTTGTAAATGCTATCCATTTTTATTAATGTGCTACACAGAGAGGTACATTTTGTCTTATTTACTGTACGTTGTGGGGTCAGATTGGTATGATGGTTTGAGTGTTGGACTATGACTCTGGAGATCAGGTTTTGAATCCGCACTTGGCCATGGAAACCCACTGGGAGACCTTGAGCAAGTCACACTCTCTCAGCTTCAGGGGAAGGCAATGGCAAACCTCCTCTGTACAAATGTTGCAACGAAACCCCCATGGTAGGTTCATTTTAGGATTGCCATAAGTTGGAAAGGACTTGAAGGCACAAAAGCTCTCTATTGTGCAATAATTTGGAAGAGCCACCAGATGGCAGCAAAATACAGCTGGTTGAATACTGAATTTTTCCTGTCTTTTTGGCACATTTTTCTTGTAGTTGAGGAAGAAACTAGCTTTTAAGCCAAGACTTCAGTATTATATTACATAGTTATGATATGACAATGGTTAGATCCATGCAGCCTGCATATAACAGTATATTTCAAAGACTGAGATATTATTCTATGAGCCTTCCAAAAAGCTATGAACAAATGAAAGTCCTGCATAAATTAACTGCACCAGGGAATACTAACAATTAATATGCCTATGCCTTATCTAATTAATAGACCTTACTATTTGTATAGCTTTTGAATAATACAGAGAATTAAAACAGAAGTATAGACCTCTTTAAATAAAATCTAATTGCAAAGTGTTCTTCCTCACAGTGTTACATTCTGGGAAAGAATGCTTTGCAATTAGGTTTTTCTTAAAGAGAGTTAGTGCATAAACTGAACTTCCATTGCTTTTTATTTAGTTATTGTTTGATGTTTTTATCACAAAACCGGATTTTAATGGGCTAAATCCAAGTGTTAGCTCCAAACAGAGTTGAACAATTATAACAGTGGAAATTTGTTGAGTCAGCACTTTCATTGATTTAATGGTTCTTAATCTAGTTGGGACTAACAATTAAAATGTAGCCCATTATATCTTCATCCCCCCCCCCCCCCCAATGTGCTTTAGTACAGTCAAAAAGTTTTCGTTGTACTATCAAAATTTCACTGGCAAGCAAAATACAGACCAAGGAGGAGAAGGAGAAAGGATGAGGATGTTGTTGTTTAACACACTGTGTTACAATAAAAACCAAAGCCGATGTTGTTAAACTGCCCTATAATTACTACTTTAAATTAAAGACAAAAACTGAGACTTAGTATGTCTTCTAGAGATCACTATGTAGAGATCACTATATTGTTCGTTTATTATTAACGTACATAAACACTGTTGGCAATCTAAGGGGAAAAACACTCCCCGAATAATTGTAATATACTTCTGAAAACATTTGTGACACACACATACACACATATATGGATTGCTTGTAATGGATTTGTTACTGGTAATTGCCATCAAGTCAGCTTTGACTTTTAATGGCCCTTATGTATGAGAGACATACTGTCATCAACAGTCCTATTTAGGTCCTCTAGATCCAAAGCTGTGGTTGATCCACCTGTGATGGAGTCTTCCTATTTTCCTATAGCCACCCACTTTACCAAGCATTACTGTCTTCTGTAATGAGTCTCGTCCCATATTTTCAGAGTATGATAGCCTCATACTTTCAGTTCAGGCTTGATTTGTTGGTCATTTTGGCCACCGATTGTAGTTGTAGAACTCTCCTCCAGCGTCACATTGGTTTTAATAGGGACGTGGTGTGCTAAATCATTTGTTCTCACAAGTGAGGATAAATAATTTAATCAGTTTTATGCCTGCTGCCAGATGATGCAGTTTTGAAAGGGGTCTTGTAAGATGGAGGTGCTCCCTTCATCCAACCCCATGTGCCATGAGCAGAGGATGTTAAGATTGCAAAGATTAGGAGGCTATAGCCTTCCAGAATAATCTCCTGCCTCTCTTCTACCTGTTTCATATGCAACAACTGAAGGGTGTAGAGGGAAGCCAGGTGAGGATCTCAGGGCGAAATCTTCCAAGATCCTCTCCTAGCTAACACTCCACCTGTCCCTGAACATTGGAGGGGGAAGCCAAGCGAAAATCAGGAGACTACAGTAGGCCCTTGGTGGATAGCAAAATCTGGATTCTCAAGTCCCATTAAATACTCTCTCTCTCTGGGTTTGCTTCGCGAACGAAGATTCAGGAAGGATTCATCCCGCGCTTTGTACAAGCGCATTGGTAACTAAAAAGGCCAATCCAGGACAAACAGGTCCGGTTGCAGAAAGCACAGCGGAAAGTCTCCTTTGGTGATGTTTCCGGGTTGTGGTTCTTTCTGCGTTGTCGTTTCTCTTCGAGGCTCATTTGGCCTGAATTTTCAAAAAAGGCTGCAGCATTGTGGATAGTGTGTCTCCATGCCTCCCGATGCGAGGCCAGGGCAGACCATTGTTGGTGATCAATTTGGCCAAGCCTGAGATGTTGTTTCAGGGAGTCGTATCTTTTCTTTGGGGCGCCCCTCTTATGCTGACCCATGGTGAGTTCACCATAGAATACTATTTTGTGGAGGTGATGGTCCTTCATCTTAGAAATGTGTCCTGCCCAGCGCAGCTGCGTCCTCAATAGCATGGCCTCAATGCTGGTGATCCCTGCTTGCTCAAGGATACAATGGCATAATAAAATGGTGTCCCTTACATAAAATGGCAAAATCAAGGCTTGCTTTTTGGAATATATATATATATATATATATATATATGTATATGTATATGTATATGTATATGTATATGTATATATATAATGGAATATTTTCAAGGCATGGATGGTTGAATCAGTGGATATAGAGGTCCAACTGTATAGCCTTGCCACTTGTTAGCTGGTTCAAGATGCTGTTATCATGTGCTGCCTAGTGGATCATTGTGCCACCAATTAAAACCATCTGGGCAAGAGAAAAGAGGAATTACTCAAACCAAACAAATCAAACAATAGAAAACCAAGGAAGAAGAAGCACAGTGTTATACTAATCTGCAAAGAAGGAAATCCCATGGCGTTTAGATGGTAATTCTCACCAAAAAGTCTTAGGCTGGCCTTGTCACCTTCACAGTAGCAATGGCAGAGCCAGTCTGTTGGTTTGAGTGCTGGACAAGGACTGGGAAACCAGAGTTCGAATCACCACTCAGCCATGGAAACCCGTTGGGTGACCTTGGGCAAATCACATTCTCTTGGCTTCAGAGGAAGACAATGGCAACCCCACTCTGAACAAATCTTGCCCAGAAAACCCCATGATAAATTTGCCTTAGAGTTGCCATAGGTTGGAAACAAACTGAAGGCACAGACCAATAAGAACAACAACAAGAGGTTGAAGCTGGTGATTTCCATGTCAGTAGCCCTGTGACTCTGCTCTGGGGTCTAGTTTGAATCTTAAAAGAATTATCTGAAGGGATGAACCCAATCACTACCATAAAGGTTTGGCACTGAGGGTTCATCCACATTGCAGAAATAATCCAGGCTGACACCACTTCCATTTCCATGGCTCAGTGTTATGGGAACTGTAGTTTTGTGAGACATTTAACCTTTTCCTCCAGAGAGCTCTGGTACCACAACAAACTACAATTCCTAGCATTGAATCATGACAGTTGGTGTTAATCTGGATTATGTCTGCAGTTTGGATGCAGACTGTGATTGCTTCTTTAAAATTCAAGCTGAAACCTGGAAAGGATACACCACCACCACTGACATAGAAGCCATCATGAAAGAAACAATGTTGGGGCACTAGGGGTCTTTTCAAGAATTTAATGTGGCAACTGTGCACTTGGCATGTTCTGCCTAAAACATAAAATTTATGTTGGAGAGCAATCTGAATGCTCCTTTGGAGCAAGCACAGATGAAACTCCATATTGATAGTGGCTTGAGATACAATAGGGCTTGTCAGGGGCTGAATATCCTGATGAATACTTGAATTTGATTCCTGAAAGCCAAGTCCTCTGTAGATGCATCCCCTTCTATTGTCTTTTCAGTGTGTGTGTGTGTGTGTGTGTGTGTGTGTGTGTGTGTGTATCCATAAAGTTTGATTCCCATCATGGACATGAAACTCACTGGGTGACCTTGGGCAAGTCACACTCTCTCAGCCTCAGGATGCAATGACAAACTTCTTCTGAACAAATCACGCCAACAAAACCCCATGATAGGTTCACTTGAAGGTACACAACAGCAAACAACAAATTTCCATAGATAGAGAGAGAGAGATGGCTGGCTATCCGGACAGATGAGAGAATATAAACAAAACAAACAGCTCAATGAGTTTTGAAATTGCCTTAACTTCTTTTATTTTAAAATGAGGTAAAAATCCAGATTTTTTCGGTCTTTTGTGGCATCATTAAACTGTCAGGATGGTGGGCTCTTCTTTGATTCTTAATTATTCATTTTTATTATATTTAAGACACTTAATTTTTTTAAAAAAATGATTTATTCTTTCACATAATGATCTGTTGTGATTAGGATCTCTTTTCTGCGGCTCCTTAGTTTCCAGACTGTATATTGGCAACTACTTTTTTAAAAAAATCCTTTAAAAAAAAAAAAGAAAAACCCATTTTTAAGGATTAAATTCCAGGCTGACTCTTTGTTTTGAAGGCAACGTGATGGGTCCTCCCTCCCTTTTTTGAAAGAGGGCAAGTAGGAAAAAAGAGGGATGATCAGGAAAAAAATTAAGACCATTCTTCATTTAAGGGGCAAAATACATAAGAACGTATCCTTCTCCTTTACTTCCTCCTTGAGCACTTTCATCCTTTTGTGAAATTAGTCAGGCAGTTGACATTGCTTAAACAAGCTTTTTAACGTTTTAAAATTCCACCCTCTAAACGTTCTCCAGAAGGGACTAAGCAGTGTGAGCGTTTCAGAGGTAGTGTTATGACAAGGGGAGATGCACATACAATAGGACTCAGGGAGAGCAAAGCTACAACAGCGTTAGAGCAGAGGATTCTGGTTGGAGGCGGCCAAGCACATACAGTTTCATTAAAAAGATATCTTTTAAGCCTTATATTTCCTCCTTCTCTGTCTTTAGCTGGACAGAAAGACATATGGACAGAAAGACTACAAGATCAGGAACCAGGTCTACACATCAGCATCACAATCCATGAGAGGAACACTGCCATTGTGATATTAACAGCAATACAGTCTTAGACATGACTGTAGTGGTATCACTTTAACACTTTACATTTCTATACCGCATCCTAGTGAACTAGCACTCCCTAAGGGGTTTACAATATATCGGCCAATTGCCCCCAACAAGCTGGGTACTTACTTTCTCATCCTATGAAAAGATGGAAGGCTGAGTAAACTTGGAGCCCTGCAAGTTCAAACTCACAACATTGTGGCTACAGTACTAGCAATAGCAACAGCAATAGTGGCTTCATTTATATACTGCTTCATACCACACTAAGCAGTCTCTAAGCGGTTTACAACTGTAAGCTAATTGCTCCCATTTAACCAATGCACTACCAGGGCTCATTTCAGAAGAAATTCCCATTATTTTCAATAGGGCTTCCTCCCAAGTCAACTTGAGGCTTTAATATCACTCTACTGGTTCTGAAAAAGTGAGTTTATATCCATGAAAGCTCATGCAAAAATAAAAACCAGTTCGTCTTAAATGTGCTGCCACATTCCTTTTTTTCCTCTTCCTTTCTACCTACTTTTTATGCTATAAGGGACTAAGGGACTAAGGCATCTACTTTGATGTTACATTTTTGGAAGGCCTTCCCATTAGAGGCCTGACTGGCAAGAACACTAATGTCGTTCCAGCTTTTTTCATCCATTGAGGTCTAGTTGATTTAATCCAATTCTCTACACATTTGTGGTTTTCAGTTATATATATGTGCTGGAGATACATTTCCCAGTACAGGATTTCATCCATTCTTTGTTTTTTTCACACACCAGGCCCTCCAGAGGCTGTTCAAGGGCTGGGGGATTCCTTGACCTATACCTTTACTCCATTTGCTTCTTCTCATAGAAGGCCCTACCTCAGGCCCACTTGCCACTAACCATTGACACCAATTTTCTGCCAATGAAACACCTAGAAGATGATCAGATGGGTGATGAAATGCCCTTGCCTTGTCCTTTCCCCATTATCACAGTGCACTCGTGAGAAGATTTTCATACAACATCGTGCTTATCCAGATATTATCCTGTCCGGAAAACTTGATTGACCACAATCAAGTGAAAACTTTCAAAGGATGTCACTCAGATCTCGTCATTGTCCTGTTATTGAAGCGGCATTGCCCAGCACTTTGCATTAACAAGAGTTCATGTTAATGCAATGCCACCTCAATGATGGGAAAATACCACTGCGATCTGAAAGCCTTTCACAGGATCGCAGTCAAAGACGAGATAAGGATAGAGGAGCAATCCTGTCCTTATCTTGTCCTCATATGATAATCTCCATAGTAAATGGAGACCTCTACACACAGGTACCACAGCCACCATGTTGTAACCAGGCAACATTTGAGGTGAGGGGGACATGGATAGGAATGCCTTCTAAATTAACAGATATTCAGAAGTATTGCCTTAAAAAAAAAGAAGAAAATAAAAAAGAGCTAACACTGAAAAAAAATAATAGACAAAAAATAAGAAATACACTCTGGAATCTGATAGCCCAATGATTGGTGTGCATTCAGCAAAGCTGTTTCACAAAATATTGAAATCACTAGAACCCACAGATGGTGAAGAAAAGGGAAAATACAATAAATGTTCATGAGTCCTTCCACATAATATTGCACAAACCATTATAAAGTCAGTAGTAAAGCATATCAGTATTTGGTAATGAATGAAGCCTTGGGGAGTGAGGTCTGGAACTACACCCGTTTCTGGAATGGAACAACAATGGAAATGGACCCGAGGACAATCACAGTGAACAGGGCCCGAGTTTGGACAAAACATAGCTAACCAGAAAGCTGTACCTGCAGGAAAGCTGCACAGTACAAAAGAGAGGTATATATTTCTGAGCAAGGTGCCCCAAAAATTGCTAAATTTGCCAGTTTCAAATTCATGTGATTAAAACACTAGGACACATAAAATAGCTCTTTGTACTTTGATACCGTGATTCAAAATACGATGAGAAATTTGGATAGAAGAATGCTTATATATTCAGTTTGCTGCAATCCTTAAATGCACATCTAGGAGCAAGAATACACAAACTGTCAGAGGAAGACTCTTTTGAATGCTTTACTTTTGTTTGCATTTAATGGTTTGTTTGGCCAAAGTCCTGTAAATCAGCTTGTGTTCCTATTTTGAATGCATGAATTTCACTATACATTTATCTGAGCATGCTAAAAAAAAAAACACAACCACAGCAACAGACACAATCTTTTCTAAGGGCAAGATTACTTGTGGATTATAGAACACTGGCATCTTATTCATTCTGCGTGTCTAGACTACTTTCCTCTGTTTCTTGTGACCCTCATTCTAAATATACATCATAAGAACTTGAATTTAACAACAAACTACATTTGCAAGAGTTCTAGCTTTGATGCTATTGTGTGGTCTTGGTGAAGAAACCTCCTCTAATTTATTATTACTTACTGTAAAAGGACAGACGTTTAGAGTTATGAACTGTTGTAGATTATGAACAAAGGTTAAACATTTCAGCTTAAAATAAAATGAACTGAAACAAAACAGAACAGGTTAGACAGAGTGAGTAGCTCATCTTGGGTGGCAAATGCCAAGACTGTTGGGGACAGAGTTCTGTGTGATTTCAACAACTGTTACTAAGAATACTCATGTGAATTAGACCATTAATTCATATTCTCTGCTTCCTCCTCATTAACCAGTTTTCAGCACAAAGCCTGAGACTGCTGCTGATAGTCAGAGAAGACTGTATAATGTGTAGCCTATCTTAGTATGAATTCACCAAAGTAAAAGGCAGTGGTGTCACTAGGAGGGTACGGGGGGTACGGACTGCGCTAAATGTCACCTCAGAAGAGAGGTGATACCCGTCTGCCTCCTCACCTCCGTGCCATCATCTCGTTCTCCTTATGAGAACAGTATCATGAGGAGAACAAGGCAGCAGCACCAATTTACCCCCACCTCGCTGACATCACCTTGGCAGGACATGTGGTAGCAAGGGGACAGTCGCGGCCCCTCTCCCTGCCATGTGCTGCTCTACACATGAGTAGAAGGAGCAAGGCAGAGAGGGAGCATACCTAGCCTCCCGCCATGCACTGTTCTATTCATGAGTAGAGCTGTGCATGGCAGCAAGATGAGCAGCACACTTTTGTCACTGCCCCCAGAAGCCCAGTCCCCCCACTGGGTGACACCCCAGGTGGCAACACCACTGGGAAAAGGGGAGGAGTTATTTTTAATTAGTTTGCTTGACTTGAAGGTGGAGCAAACTTGTTTTCTGCTGCTCCAGAGAATAGAACCCAGAACAATGATTTCAACAGAGAGAAAAAAATTCACTTCAACGTTAGTAAGAACTTCCTGACAGTGAGAGCTGTTCAGCAATGGAACAAACTTTCTCAGACTGTGCTGGAGTCTCCTTCTTTGGAGGTCTTTAAACAAAGGCTGGATGGCCATCTGTTGGGGATGCTTTGATTCTGTGTTACTGCATGGCAGGGGGTGTGGGGTGTCTGGATCGCACCAGGTAATACCCCAGAAGAGGGGTGACACCCGGTTGACCCCCCCATTTCCGTGTTGTCACCTCATTCTCCTTATGAGAATAGTATCATGAGGAAAACAAGGCAGCACTACCAATGGAGCTGAGCACATCTCCACCTCCCTGCTATCGCCTCGGCAGGGCACATGGCAGCAAGGGAACATAACCAGCAAGGGAACATGGACTGGATGGCTCTTCCAACTCTATAATTCTGAGTCTATGACTTTTAAGTAACAGCTTTCTGTTACTGGGTACCCACTCTTCAGATATGTACAAGTTCCATCATGCCCAATATTCACAAACCACATTGGCTGGAGATAGTGGTGGTTGTAGTCTAACACATCTGGATGGTATCTGACAGAGGAAATGGTAGTACAGCTTGTACCTACAGTGTTG
Source organism: Sceloporus undulatus (assembly GCF_019175285.1). NCBI lineage: Eukaryota > Metazoa > Chordata > Lepidosauria > Squamata > Phrynosomatidae > Sceloporus > Sceloporus undulatus. The sequence goes on along the minus strand of NC_056522.1, from coordinate 29,333,977 downwards.
CATCTCTGTATCATTTATCAAGAAGTTATATTTTTCAATGTATGGTTTCTGTGCTGCCAGAAATCTACAAGCCATTCTACGGAAGGGTCGATGGCTTTGGGTTACACAACAGAAGGGGACTTGAATAGTGTCCTGCATCCTTTATCCTGGGCTTCAGCCTCATACTGAGTTGTGGGTGCTATGGTGGGTGGAAAAAGCAATAGTGAATACATTTCTCTGACATGTGGCTTTGAAAAAATACCTGCAAGCCAGAGATGAACAACAACAGCTCATACCATGTCAGCAACCAATAATTAAGGAGGGAACGCTTAAGTGGTGGGTTGAAATATATTTTTTTAAAGCCATTTAACTCTTTCAATGGATTATATAATTAGCTGCAAATCAACAGGCAAAAGTTTCCAATTTTATATAATGCAATGCTACTTTTTGAGCATCAGGGTATTTGGAAAAGGCAGTTGAGCTTGGTATTTTAATGTAGAGTGCTCTCAGCAATGCTGAAAAAGCTATTTATCTTTGTTGATTTTTCCCTTGACTAAAATTCAGATCTTACATATTTACTGCAAACTGTGGCTCAGCTTGAAGTGATTTGACTTGCACTTCCTTAGAGCATATGCCGTATTGCCATTCCTCCTCTTGACAAGAAAGTGAGCCTTAATAGGTTTCATGTGCCTGGAAGATTGACTCAACGTCCAAAGATGTATTTGTTGTATTGGTTTTTGGTTTCTCTAAGTTGCAGCCATCTCCTACCATCTCTAATTAATACTGGATGACTACCTTAAACATATTTTTTGCAACAAGTATTTTGCTTGAATGAAATGCCATTTCCTTCAGACTTCTTTTCACATTTGCTTATCCATAAATATTCTAGCAAATGAGTTTGCTGGCAGCTGAGGGAAGAGAACTGGCATAAATATTCATTCCAGGCATTACGGTTAACCAATGGGGAAAGGTGATCTATCAAAACGCCTTCCAAGGTGCACAGGATGCATATTCAGAGTCCATTGTATAAAGAGGTTTTAAGAATTCATTGCAGGGAGGATTGGATGAATTTTAAATAAGTTAGGATTGCCAAGAATGGCTATATTCACCTTCATGCCCAAACTGTAAATACTTACAATGAGTTTAGAATTTCTCTGCTATAAGCAATTTCACAAGAGTTACAAGGCAGAAAAAAAAATCCATCAAGTCCAACTTTACCCATAAAGCAGAAGCTATTCCCACAGTAGCCAACCAGCCAGAGCCTGAAACATATGATCCAGACCATAAGCACAGAGCAGAGAATACGGATTTTCTGCTCTGAGAAAGCAATTAGTTCCAGATGACTCAAGTTAGCAACTGAACGGTGCCATATGCAGCAACAACAACAAAAAAACTGGTCTAATTTGATCCTAGAATTTTCATGACCAAAAACTGCCATCACGGACAATATCTTCTTCTATCCTAGGTCCAGTTCAGAACTTGTCTGGACACCAACAGTCTTTGATACCTAGCGGGTGATGGGTTGATGCTTCTTTGCCACCACGTGTACAGAGTGTGATACACCAGCAACATGGAAAAACCCAAATGCCAGGCCACCAAACCTACAAAATTCTCTTTAAACCAATGAGAACACACACACACACACACACACACACACACACACACACATTCTTTGGAGAATTATTTCTCCATTGTGATAAATGGGAACCACTCACTCAGTTTGGGATACCAAAATCATAAGCAGACATGAGAAACAGAAGCTGCTGCCAATGCACTGGGTGGCCTTGGGCATGTCACATGCTCTCAGCCTCAGGAGAAGGCAATGGCAGACCTCCTCCGAACAAATCTTGCCAAGAGAACCCCATGATTCTGTAGAGTTGGAAGAGACTACAAGGGCCATCCAGTCCAACCCCATTCTACCATGCAGGAAATCTCAGTCAAAGCATCTCCGACAGATGGCCATCCAGCCTCTGTTAAAAGACCTCTAAGGAAGGAGACTCTACACTTTCCGAGGGAGTTTGTTGCACTGTCGAACAGCCCTTACTGTTGGGAAGTTCCTCCTAATATTGAGGCAGAATCTCTTTTCATGTAGCTTACATCCATTATTCCGGGTCCAGTTCTTGGGGTTGCCATAAGTCGGAAATTACTTGAAGACACACAACAACAACAAAAGTAAAGCACTGTTGAACTCAATAACGGTAAACAGGTGACAAGCCAGTATTATAGTAATTATGTAATATTTGTTGTGATTTTATTGAATAATTGTAATTTGTATTGTTTTTATTATGTAGTAATCCCGCCTCGATCCATAGGGAGAGGCAGGAAATATAAATAATTTTTTTAGTATTATTAATAATAGGGCTTGAGTACCCAAGTAACCAGACAGCAGACTGTACCACTTTCTAACACCAATAGTGTAACTGTATACATAAAGCTAATTGCATGTAAGTGTGCATAGATGTAGAGTCTTAGAAGAGAATATAAATGAAAACAACTAGCTTAGAATCAGGGATGGATGATAGCAATGAAATACGAGGGAGGGGAATTTCATAGTTCTGGAGAATCCTGTAAATAAAAAGCGGCGCTAGAATTCCTCTTTGTTCACGGGATAATCGCAGGATAATAGCAGTATCGCACAATGTCATGTGATAATCTTCACGTTATTGTGCAATATTGACAGGAGTATCCCACTATGCTCCCATCTTTTTTGCCCATGTGATAAAGTCCTATGAAGGGAGACATGTTAATTTCTAACAATATTTTGCCAACTGTCCTTCATTTCCTGGCCACTTTTAAGACAGCATCAATTACCCATCTTTTATTTATTCCCCCCCCCCCCCCCGAATATTTCTAGAAGAGATTTCAGCATATTATTTATGGAGTGAGAGCTGGCAGCCTTTTCTCATTATACTGTCTTTCGAAAGCAATGCCACCTGCAGAAAGATCTATTGATTGAGAGGGGAAACTACCACCCGGATGTCTCTTTCTCTCCCTCAGAGTTAGGTCTGTTAAAATGGGTGCCCATTCTACCATCTCTTTCTCTTCCCTGTTGTCCTTCACCACACAGCACTTCTGATACAGGGTGTGTGTTACATATGTCATCATCATGAGATAGCAGAGTCCTGAGAAGGCAGAATGGGTTGACAGTGAGAGATGCCATTATTCCTTTGACATTAAATAAAACATATCCCTGCCGGTATAAAACTAAATGTAGCATGAAGTAGACTGGATATAATATTTTTTTTCCTAATATGTGTTAGGTTTTACTTGCCAACAGCCTTTCCTATGGGTAAACATTCAAAAACTGTATCCATCACTGAGCACTTGACATGGAATACTATACAGTATTCCACACCTCAAGATTCTGCTGAATGCAAAAACCAAGTCCCAGTGTACTGATGAGAAGATGGTTTCAGAGTCTACCTTTCCACTTTTATTCATCAGGGAATACTTCCAGACAGAATTTTGGCCAAATGTAAGGAAGTGCTGCCCGTTACACATCCAGTTTTTATTTATGGGTTGTTTTATGGCAATATCCACTCTAGGAAGTTAACTAAAATACCAATTCATTTTTTAGATCATATTTGTTGTGATTATTTTGTGTTTTCTTTGCTGTTTATCCCATCCTTACCTTTCTTAAATAATGTTCCTATACAGTTACGAGGGAGGTGATGCATTTCCACACAGTCCTTCACACATTTCCTTTTAGAGGTCTGGTTGGGTGATTTTCTACCTCACAGGTAGGATATCCTGATGATAAAGTGAAGGAGAGGAGACTCATTATACAATCTTGAGCATCATGGTGAACAGAGGGATATAATAAACACTTTAAGAAACAATAAACAAATAATTTAATCCTTCCTTCTCAGTGTTCCATAGGGATGACAAAGAAAAGATCACTTCACATGTACACACATACATACTCAAACACAGACAAAGTGCCATGAAAGCTGACAAAGAATCCAGCTTGTGCTATGTTATCAGTGTAATATGTTATTTATTTACTTATTTATTTGGAGTATTTATACCCTGCTCTTCAGCCAAAAAGGCTCTCAGAGTGGCTTTTTTTTTTGGGAAATGAAACAACAGACTAAATAAATAAATAAATAAATGTTATGTTTTTTCACTGGAGAGGAGAAGCCATCAGTGATTGGGCTGTCTGCATTTGCACAACACTCCTGCCAAGACACATGTGAGTATGTGTATATAATAAGTGTTTCTAAAATGAAACATCTATAACTGTCTGGCTAAGGGTGGATTTTATGGGAGTCATTGATCCTGTAAGTAACCTGAACCCAAACTCTGTAGGGTGGTCAAAGCCATTATTATAATTGCAACTACAACTAATTGCGCTACTTATTCTGTGCTCTAATAAGCAACAGGATCTAAGTCAATAGTCATTTTAATTTCCCCAAAATATCTCAGTGAATTTATGTGCTTCTCCTAAGTTCTGATTCTCTGATCACTCACCTGAGAGTAAATTTCACTAGGCCTGAAGTCCAGATTTATGAAAACAGCATTAGGCCTGTAGGACTGAAACCTTAGTAGAAGTCACTTGTTAACCCAAGGTCAGGCCCATGATCACCTCTCTCAATTGCAGTATCAGTTTAATATTAAAAAGGATGCTGAGGTGGTTGACCTGGAAAGGCAACCTCACTGTGGAGACTTGGCCACACCATATTTGCAAATTCAGATGGCTGCAGCATGGAAGTGAGATCATCCAAAGACACCAGCACAATCCCTTTGTTTATGGAGGGCAATGATGGCATCCCTGTCGGAGAACATGGTTGTGCATACACAGACACAGGAATCTTCTCCAGTAGCAAAAGTTTCCTTTGTCTGAATTATTCACACCAATTGTCCAAACAGTTAAGAGCAATGCACAGCTCTTTTGAATGTATATATTAATAGTATTGGCCTATAAAATATTACAGCTCAGTAATCAGGATCTAGATCTCATAGTGAACAAAAGTCAAAAGCGAAACAAATACCGCCCCAGGAGAATAGTTCGTGTTTAAGATCAGTGGAAAGCTACTGTTTCTCTTGTATGTTTAATACAAAATTAACTCATCTGGCCTTTAGATTCCTAAAATGGCAAGCCCAGAGGTTGCTATTTTATTGAATATGGCTTAGTTTTTTGGGGCCATTTTGCAACGATACAAAGCAAATATTGGCATACCATTCATGTCATTCTGCCTGCAATAGCCAAGGCTTTTAAAGTCTAACAGTATAACAGTTTCACTGCTTTCTGAATGAACAAAGCCTTCAGTGCTAGTAATCATTTATAGTGATAGTTTGGCTAAGTATTATCTTTATTCAGAAAGGCAATTCTTTCCTTTCCTTTTCTTTCTCTCCACTGGCTACAATGGGTCCTAATACAGTCAACTGTTTGGGATGTGCATATCTCTGATTTGCTCCTTTTAAAAGAGAATAAAGACGGTGGTATGAATATTTAGCTTTGTGGATTTCATGGAGAACTCATCAGCACTTCCATATAATAAAAAGTACATTATAGCTGCTTTGTAATATGTTCAATGGCAGAAGCCTGATAAATTTCCACTGAGCACACTCATGTGCATGAGTAACAATAGCAAAGCTATAAATTACCATAATTTTTCTGCCCCCCTGCAGTTAGTGGTACAACACATACATTTCCAAGGTTGTTTTCACATGCTCCATTTAGACAAATTCATAATGTTATTGGCATAGCTTAGAAAAGACATTTATACAAATGCAAACACACACACACATACACCTCATTTTTGCATTCAATGCAGTTTTCTTGGAGCTATTTGTATGCCAGACATCTGAAGTTTGCACTGGTAGTTACAAAGGAAGAAAGGAAGAAAAAGGGTACTGTTAATTCTTTATAACAATTTCCAGCGTTGTAGTTGTGTCAGTCTGTTGCATTGAAAGCAACAGAGAATTCTAGCACCTTAAAAACTAGCAGCTTTCCTATGACTTTGTAGATTGGTTTGTCTGTCTTTAAAGTGCATAAACTATTAATTTTAACCTACCTATAAATGTATCTTCCTCGCTCAACAGCAACACAGTAAAACCTTGTACATAATGAACCTTCATCAGTTCAGTGAGGAATCTGGGGAAAGACCTTGTGTACTCTCAGAAAGATAAAAAAAAATACCAGCCACACACTGCTGCGTTTTTGGGAATAGCCATTCTAAAACCGAACTGTTTTTCTAGTCTAACTGCAAAAGTGGAAACTTGGGTGAAAAACCCATTTCACTTTTATATACTGTTTTAATTATAGAGATGCAGTGAAAAAAAGAACTAGTCCTCTTCAATCATATAGTCAATCAGGGTAAATTGGGACTTCCAGTTACTGAACATTCAGCCGCTGTCCTTCATGTGCTTTTCCACCTCCATGTTTCTCATCTACAGAAAGCAGAAAGATGTATATCTACACTTCATCATTGTATTAGTTTGATACCTTAGCTACCTTGATTCCATATGATAGAATCCTGATATTTGTATTTTGGTTATGTACTTGAAATTTACAGCTAGAGAAACTCTAGCAAAGAACCTTATCCAGCTACAAATTCCAGGTTTCCCTGGGATGGAGCCATACATGTAGTGTAGATACCCTCAAGATAGCTTAATTGCGGCTATAACCTATTCAGTTAATGCCCACCCATGGATCCCCTCTTCAGTTTTGGCTGTAGTTCCAACCTTTTAGCTCCTATTGTCCTCCACGTCTGGTACTCTGGGCCCCAGATGACCATTAATTATATTGGAGAAGCAGATGTGTTTAATGTTGGGTTCAGTTTGGTAAAGGATGACTAACTCCCCCCATTAATTCTTAAATGAAAATGCATCCAGGCAGAGATGCAGGAAATATATTAGTATTATATAACAAGCAATTTGGATATCTAGGGAGTCCTGGTGGTGCAGTGGTTAAATGCCTATACTGCAGCCACAAGGTTATGAGTTCGATTTCAGGGCTCCAAGATTGACTCAGCCTTCCATCCTTTCATAGGCTGGTAAAATTAATACCCAGCTTGTTGGGAGCAACTTGCTTACAGATTGTAAATGGTCTAGAGAGTGCTGAATTCACTATTAAGCGGTATAGAAATGTAAATGCTATTGCTATATCTAGCATATGCTGGCCCCATACTCAGTAGAGTATAAAATGTTAGTTAAAACAAAACAACACTTTTCCCTGAACTCTTTTCACATTCTCAGTTCCCATAAAATCAAAATCCCTATCTGATCTGTAACCATCCCTTGCTCTTTTCTATCCAGCCTTATTCTAATTCTGTTAGAGTCCTATTGAAATGTGAAATGAAGAACCAGGTTTAAAAAGGGCTCATCCTCACTGTAACCTATGGCAGAACTTCAAGATCCTGGACAAAGACTTAGATCTGAATCTAAATTTAAGCCTGATTAAAGTGTGTTTACCTTCAATTCATAAAAGAGACTCCCAGAAAACTAAAGAAATCAATAGAACCAGAATGCTGCCATTTTAAAGGTGCTTCTATGCTTGCCGTCCCTCCAGTGCTTGTTTGGCAAAACTTTTAAGACAATAAATGTGTGTTAAATTACCTGTGAGAAAGAATTCATTGTATCTAGATGCTGCAAATACCCACTCTGTCGGCTGAGTTCCTAGAGGTTAGACTCAGATACTCATTGTTTCTATAATGCAACATTTTCTGTTTGTAGATCTAGATGAATTTTGTGGAACAGAATATTGTCCACATGATAAAAAAAAAGCATAGCCAAGATGGACGTTTTTTCTGACACATGTATGTGAGTTTAGATCATTTTGGCCACAGGGGAACATTTGACCATCAGGGAGAACTTGGCTATTTTGCACAGTTTAAGCTAAGGAAAGCTTTACCACTTGTTTCTTCTAGTGATAATTAACATTGAGCTTATTCCGATAAATATCTCCAAGACAACAGATGTACTGTTCCAACTACAGAAGAGGCAATGTTGACAACCAGTTTTGTAGGAAGTTAGAAAAATGTAAGCGTGAAGCTTTAGAGAATAGTTCTGGTTTCCTCTAGTTTTTAAAGGGTAACTGTAACTGTGGAGGTAAAACTATACATAAAAGCGGTGGCGATATGTGGATTGTAGGACTTTAATACTGAGGAAAGAGAAATTGAAAGTAAATGAAGAGTTAGTTTGCTTGCTACCATGTTCCGTAAAAACATCAAACATTTTGCAATTCATTGTGGAGAAGCTGCCGAACGGAGAGCATGACACCTGTTTCTGAACCCAGGGTAAAAAAATATTGGCATAAAAGTTTTTCTCTGACAATGAATCTTTACACAAGTCTTGAGACTTGTTTCCTATTTTCATCCATTTTTGACAGTTCCCCATTCGCTTTGGAGGAGATGATTACTAAGAACACTCCTTCAGATGATCAATTGCCAGGATGGTTGCAACAGTTCATTATTTTACTAAAGGTAATGCTGTTTGAAGTATCAGTCTGATGCCTCTCAAAGGTAAGAGCCAAATAATAACTGAGGTGGGCAGCGAATGGAAATCTAATAAGTACGCTGAGACGTTGTAGTGGTTCAAGTGCTGGACCACAACTCTGGAGACCAGGGTTTGGTTCCCTGTTCAGCCATGAAACCCTCTAGGTAAATTAGGGCACCTCACATGCTCTCAGCTGCAGGAGAAGGCATTGGTAAACCTCCTGTGAACAAATCTTGCCGGGAAACCCCCATGATAGATTCGCCTTAGGGTTGCTATAAGTTGGAAATGACTTAATGGCACACAACAACAATAATCCTTTTCCTCTCTTTCGTTCATAAATTCCTATCTGCTCCCAGTCCCTATTTCTAATTGTTCCTATCTGACAGCTAAACTGTCCAGCCTATTTCTCCATTCTCTCTTCCACAGCCACATTGTGAAGGCTGTGATTAGACTGGCTTTTTCTTAGGCTTGCCAAGCTCCTCTTCACTGCCACCTTTCTCTCACAAATCAAATGTGATGGACTATGGCTATAAATAATAAAGTTACATGACATGACACAAATCAAAGTCACAATGGTTTATGACACAATACTGAAATTTGAATGCTTAAACTGTATAAAAGTGCAACAAAATTAAAAAAGGTTTCCATGGCCAAGTGGAGATTCAAACTCTGGTCTCCCAGTGCCCTAGTCCAACACTCAGACCACTACACAACATTTTCTTTCAGGAGAAGACAGACTTTCAAGCATACTATATTCAATTCATATAGGGCTTTATAATTATCACTTAGTTGTTTCTGGAAACAGAACAGTCAAGCCAGTGAAATTTTTAAACAAGGGAATTATATGCTCCCTGTAGTAGCCAGAGCCAGTCAACAGTCTAGCTGCAGACTTTGAGCCACTTGAAGTTTCTGAACTTTTCACAGCACCCTTTATAAGTTAGGTTATAGTAATCCAAATGCCATGTAGCTGAGGCATGTTTCCCTATGACCTTATGAGACATCTCCCAGAATGGATGCATTTGGTGCATAAGATTTACCAAGGCTGATGGTTGCCACCTTTCCCTGTGAACCCAGGTTCAGAAGTAAATCCAAAAGTACATCTTATTACAAATCTAAGCCTTCAGGTAACATGTAACCCCATCCAACACTTCTTGTATCTGCCTTTTGACCCTTAAGTTACAACCACAACATAAGCTTATTTTTGCTTAGTTGTTGCTAAAAGGAATTCTTTACAAGTAGTAGTTTTAACTTACTTGCTGTTGGTTTCATATTCAAAATCACAGTCCTCTTCCATAGATTTGAGATCGTAAAATGCTTGCCCATAGAGATCAACGTCTTGTTCTCCATCTCCAGCGATTTTTCATTCCATTCCACTTTCTATAATGTATTCCCTTTCCCAATAATTCTATAGGAGAGAGCCTTCCTTCTGTTGTTATTTGGGAGTCAGAAAGCCTTGGCGATCTACTGCAAATTACCCACAAATCTACAAGAATCACATCCTGTTCATACCTTGTTTGCTCAATGCAGAAGACACATGATGACTTTAAGGTAAACATAATGATACCGTAGGTTCTGTTTAGGATCATATGCAGCTTAAACCAATTGAGAAGCCCCTGTCCCCTAAAAGACCACATTGGAACATGGTATACAAGCTGTATCAAGTTTCTAGTAGCAAGTTTTTAGTCCCCACACCCATATATCCAAGCTGTGTGTGTGTGTGTGTGTGTGTGTGTGTGTGTGTGTGTGTGTATATATGCAAGCTATATGCCTGGACTGGTCAAGAAAAATCACCTCAACTACCATCAGATAAGATTAAAAACTTTTCACCTCTTGAAATGTTTGTTTTGCCATCTTCTCTTTGTGCTTAAAAAGCTCTCTTATGTTTTCCATGGCAGACTCTATTTCAAAGCTGTCATGTACAATGTACCAAAGGGGAACTGGCACAAATGCTGATGGTAGGAAAACCTTCCCTGCATGCAATGTTGATTTAGAGTGAACAGATCACATTTCATAATGGTACAGAATTGCCTGCAGTGACATATTTCAAATATAGGAGTCACCCATTAACTCTGTCTTAGATGGTTACCACTGAGCCATTGAAGGGAAGTGAAAGTGCAACAACATGACACCTTAGCATGTGTGGAAGGACATTGTATTAGGCGTCTTTGGCTTGCTGGAGCTTTTGGTATGTCAGAGCTAGTGGACCTAAATGTATTGTGAATCAATTTTGTTGAATACCCCTGAATTGTAGCATTATAAGAAAGAAAACTGAGAAATTCTCCTTAGTGTGCATGGTAGTGAGAGATGGAAGGGCAAGTCCTACCAGCAAAGACTGAAATAATTGGGCACATTCAGTCAGAACAATTTGTCATTATTATTTTATTAATTTATATCTTGCCTTTTTTCTTAATAGTGGAACTCAAGGTGTTTTTTTTAAAATTAAAACTACTACAGACTAAACACACACACACACATATATATATTGAGGCTGGCTACAGGGAACACACAACTCCCTTGTTGCAACATCATCATCATCGTTGTCGTCATCATTGTTATTTCAAGGGTTTATATCCTATCTTTCTCCCACACTGGGATTCAGGTTCCATTAGCCACCAGTCTGTCCCCAGACACAATACAAAATGCTGGGTTTTATACATAAAGCCTGTACAGTTCAGGCCCAAGTTATTTGAAGGACTGTATTCTTCCTTGTGAACCTGCTTATGTTTTGAGATCTGCTGGAGAGGCTCTTCTCTGTGTCCTGTCTTCCTCACAGGTACATCTGGTGGGAACATGGGAGAGGGCCTTCTCAGTGGCTGCCCCCAGGATCTGGAACACCCTTCCCAAAGAAGTTACACTAACAACCTCCTCAATCTCTTTTCATTAGCAGCTGAAGACTCTTTTGTTTCAACAGCTCTTGGAGGACTGACTGTTTAGGTAAGGCAGCCTTGTACAATGTGGTGGATTTTCTATTTGATATTTTGGCTGTGCTGTTGTTTTGTATTGGTTTGTTTTTTAACTGATGTTAATTTTTGATAGTTCAATTACTTTTTAACTTTTCTATTTTTTTGAATCTATTATAATCCTCCTTGAGTCCCAAACTGGGGAAAAGGCAGGATGATGATAACAATAAAGCACACTAACCCAGCTATCTCCTTGAAAAAAAAATATGAATATTCTTTCTATGCTTGTCTTTTATTCTGCAGTGGAACATAGTGGGCATAATCTTCACCTTGCCAATGTATGAATAGTATATGCCTTAAAAACAACTAAAAACAATTGTAGTGTTGGAATTGAAAAGAACCTCTGCATTGCCCTTTAGCCTATTACGTAGATCAGGCTCTCGTGATCAATTCTGATTTTGTATCTTAGCCATGGCATACAGATTCTTACCATGCTTTGCATCTCAGCTTTGGCTTCTCAAGCACGCGAGATTTCTCTTTCCAATCTGTAGTTTAATATATTTTGGTTTCCTCTGTGCCCCTCTGTGGAATAGTTCTTCCAGATGACCTTTAGAAATAAGAGCTGTGGCCTTACAGAAAGGATTTCGAACATGACATCGTTCAATTATGGTGATATTATACTGCAATATATTTTCTGGAGTTGCAGTTTAGGAAATGAGAAATGCCTCTGGGTTCAAAATAAGATAAGAACTGAAATAGATTTCGAGGTAGACAGGGCTCTTGAAGCACAGTCTCTCTCTCTCTCTCACACACATATACACCCCAACCATGCATGGAGTTATCTTAATATATACAATCACAGGGGCAAAAGGTGCAAATAATGAGAACATGTCAGGTAAAATCTGAAGAGAGTAGAGATTTTCCTTATGAGGGGACCTGATATAAGGCTGCCATTAGTCAGAAAGAGTCTCCTGACACATGCTAGTTTGTTCAACTAGGGAGCTCTCCAAGTTCTCCTGCCAAATATAAATAAAAAGGCATTTTGGGATCACCTTGTTCAAAGTCCAGAAGCAGAGAACTAAATCACGATACAGTCTAAGACTGTGAAATATTCAAGCTTGAGCAAACTTTGACTCAACTCCTTTATAAAGACCCCTGATTCCAAAGGTAGTTCATCTTCATGCTTGACTAAGAAACTTTCTGGGGGAAGGATCTATTTGAAATGTTCAGGTTCATCCAACAGCTCTGATTGAAAAGGCACCTGCCTCCTGTTTCTGCAGACCTCTTGCTGAATCACTGGCTAAGACTTGGCTCATTCCTCTTCCAGCTGAAACCACTCGTTCAGACCCCACCTTTCTCCCATTTTGTTTTGGGGGAGTATTTTCTCTGCATGTTGTAGTGGATCTGGTAAACTGGTACCCTGATAAGAAACCCAAATAAGCTGATCTCCCTTTTTGTTCTGTACAGACTGAGGAATAGCGCATGAAGGATACCACAAGAAAGTGAAGGATGTTGCACTACTGCAGTTCAGTTCCCGCTAAGGAGCCAGCTTTCACTGAACAGCCACAAAAGAGCTAGCTAATTCTTGGTCTTCTTAATCGCATCCAACTGGAGGCCAACTCGCCTTATCTTAAATCATCAGCATGTTCAGAAATCCAAGACTCTATTTATATAACTGTCCAAGCTAGATTGACTGTACTGATATTATATGGAATACATTTTGTGAATGGTAGCTTTTCTTTGTTCTTCCCCCAGTTGTTTTGTGGTTTTATATCTGTCTTTTGTCTGTCCAGACATTTGTCCATCCATCTGCCCATCTTTTTTAGCAATTGGTTATATTAGTTCAAAGGGAATTTCTGCTTAAATCCTTCCCCATGAAATGTTAAACAGATTTCATAGAATCTCACCTGAGATGTTACTGCATTTTGACTAAAAAAAGGAGAAATGCTGAGTTCACCATCCTTTGCCCTAAGATTGACCCTTCTTAGTCTGATTTCCTGTCCATAATCCTTTGAAACCTACATTATGTCATACACGAACTTACAGAAGTTTGCCTAGGGGTATTTGGACAAATTAATCAGTATTCTTGACAAACCTGATAGAAATTAATGGATTAATTCTTTCAAAATGCATGCTAATTGCAGGGTTTGACTGGAAGGGCCTTCTGAGCTAACCCTTCTGTCCTGAGCCAGAGATGATCCACACTGAACTCACAGACTTGCATCTTGGCAGGGATATTTTCTCTCTCCATTGTGGCAACTGATGTTTTGTTGGGTGTTTGCTGTGATGCTATGCATTCATTCGTTATGTCTTAGATATGTTGGGGCGGGGGGGGAATCATTTCTCAGTAAGACCCTAGGTGGGAAAGGTCTTGGTGCCAAGCACTTTTTTTTGTTCTCTTGGATATCTGCAGAGATGGTTGTTTCATCCTGAGATTTAGGATTGCAGTCTATTGTGACTCAATACCTCTCCAAATGAGACCTGCATATTTCTGTTGGAATGAAAGGAATGTTTTGATTTTGACTTGTGTTTATCCTCCTCAGATGCATCACTTCTCTCTTAGCCTTGTTTCCAAGGATTGCTTCTAAAATTTGATAAAGAACAGATAAACTGGCCACACTATGCCAGATGGTGACCATATTCATTACTGTAATCTTGGGCAAGTCACACTCACTCAGCCTCAGAGGATGGCAATAGCAAATCCCTCCTGGGGAAACTTGCCAAGAAAACCTCATGATAGGTTCACCTTAGGGTTGCCATAAATTCTTCCTAATGATTTGAAGGCAAACAATAATGAAAGAATATAAGAGTTCTGCTGGAACAGAACAATATTCTGCCTAGTCTGCAACACTGGGAAGTGCACAACCAAGACATGATGACATCCTCCTACTAATGTTCCTTAGTAATTTGGGTTTAGAGGCTACTAATATGGGAAGTAATATTAAACCATTGTAACTTGCTGCCATTTTCTTCCCTGAATTTGTCTAATTCCCTTCCAAAGGTGTCTTAGGTCAGTGATCATCACATCTTGTGGTAGCAAATAGTACATGTACGATGTGAACTACTCCTTTTAAGTGTTCTGCAATTCAAGTTTCATCCAATAATTCTGAGTTCTAAAATTATGAAGGAGAAAAACAAACAAACAGCTTCATTTATATACTGCTTCATACTGAACTAACAGTGTCTAAGTGCTTTACAACTGTAAGCTAATTTACCAATCCACATGGATGTATATACCTCTGTTAAGTCAAAGAGTAATGCATTTAGGTATGTTCACATCTTTTTCATAAGCTAATGTGTTCAGTACTTTTGGGCTGCTTGGTGAATATACAAATAATTGAGCTGACTTTCATGTTTCCTACATTGTGAAAGGGGGAACAACAACAAAAATAAAGATTTTTTAAATATACACAGGGAAAAACTGTGGAACATTTACATATTTATTTGTTTGCATAGAACAGGTATAATAAAATGCAAACATGGTTCACTCAAATGTCTGAAATTTAACAAAGACAACAGCAAAGATCTGCAGGATTCATCTGAATTGTTTGTTATATTTTACTATTTCCTCAGTGCTGTATTTACAAATCAAAGAAACCTTAAGGCAGGAAAGCTCCAATGTACATCAGTGTAGTGGTAGTGAAGATTATGGGTTTTCTGAAAAGCTATCATATGTTAAGAAAATTGTGTTTTCACATATAAATATTCAGTTTAATTAACATTAAAGGCCTTGACTCTTGACACTCACATAGCATGGGACAGTGCAAATTCAATATCTGTGTAGCAGCCAGAGAAGCGTGAAATCTGACAGTTGATACTGCATTTGGCAGCATATCAATGTTCATTTTATCACTTCCAATTGTGTGGAAAAGTATGGCGCTTCATAAGTAGAAATGACACCGGAGAACAGACAGAGTTTCAGTGATCTGAACGGATGCTGCAGAGATAAACACACTGTATGCTTCTGTATGTCAGCCCCATAGGTAAAGCTATTTATCATCTTGATTCTACAGCAGTGATCCAATCCAAACTTCATGTTCTTTTGTCATTTATTGAAGTCAACTCATTTTGGTTAAAACATTCGGATTTTTAAATATACTTGGCACACAAAGCAGGTACTCATGCTAGTAGGTACCAGCAATTTGTATATAATTTCTTTAGGAAGAAAAATGCTATTTCAAGCTGCTTCAAGACATAATTTTATACAAGTTAGTCTTCATACACTGAAGAGTCCCATTTTCAATTTTATTTTTTCATTCTGATAATAATACATTATTTAAAAAAAATCTTTTCACAGTCCCAATATTACAAAGAGCAAGTAAACCATTAAAAAATTAATCTTCATCTGATGAATCTTCCTGTTGTTCATTCCTTAGCTTCTCTGCATAGAATCTGAAGCTTTCCTACAGTTGAGTAACAGAAGAAAAAGGGATGGGAAAGAGACAAAACATCACATTCTTGTCTGCATTCAACTCTGGTATTCTATATTTGTTCTGCTAGCAATGATATCTTTTACAGCACAGGTGGCCCAACTTTCCGCCCATCCCTTATTCTAGCAAATATCATCTAAAGAACAGGGATGGACATCCCCCATGAACATGCACTTACACTGTTTTTTTCTTCTTGTTTTAAAAAAAGGCCATGCATGATGTCAACCTGAATGTTAACCCTTCATGCATCTAAATGAAGAGTTAATATTTCTTTCTGTCACTAAACAGAATTATCTTCTAGGATATGGCACGCATAATCCTATCCCCAACTACCATTTACAGCTATATTAACAAGTCTGTGCCTTCTTTTGTACATTTTCATCCTAAGGCAACATACTTAAGAAGTTATTTTAAGATGCAACCACATTTTAATATAGTTTTCCCCTCAATTAAGCAGATTTATAGAGGCCAAAGTTCATGTTTTTGTTGGCAAAATTTGTAAGGATAAGTCAAGCTGCCTGAGAAAATTAGTTCTTGTGTTTTACATTTTCATCTTGCAAATGGCATTTGGAAAAAAAAATCTTTACATTTAAAAAGTAGCAATTAGCTGACACCTTAAGCATTCTGAACTAAAGCATGCAGAACTCATTTAAAGTTTAAACACTGGAGATAAAACACTCCAAGGATGCTTGATAAATTCACACCTAAACATGAATGCTCAATTATGAACTTATACTTTAAACACAATAGCCCCAGAAGGTTTCCTTCTCCCACCAGTCAAGTGTAATGCCAGATTAATACAATGCCTACAATATACTCAGCACTTCATTTGTAGACTCCTTTGAGGGTTTTCTGTGAAGCCTTAATCCCAGCATAATTAAGCATGCCACATTTTATTAACACACACAAACATGTTTGCAGAGGTATTTCTTTGAAAATAGGTAAACACTCACTGGGGGTTCAGTGAAAGGAACAGCCTCTCCTGCTTTCTTGAGGAGAACTGCCAAACGTTTCAAAAATAACTCATCTGGGTGCAATTTCTCCACTTTCATTTTCTCATACAGAGCTTTTGCTGAAGCTATATCCTCATCCAATGCTGGGAAAGAAAGAAAAAGGGTTTTTTTAAAAAGTGCATAAGATATAAACAATTTATCTACAAGCCAAAAATTTCTTGTTCCATTCACTTCAGAAAAGGCCTACATTTCATTTGCAAGTGGCCTCCAAGTTCAGTTTGGTCGTGGTACACTCACCCCAGTTATAACCGTGAAAGAATGCCAAGCTAAGTAGATCTGAAATAGGGCTGTAGGCTTTAATTGATTAATTGGTGTGATAAAATGAACCAAAGCTTCATAATTGCAGATTAATTTTGCCTCTTGATTAATTACTGGGACTGACAAACAGGGATGCCAAATCTTAGGGACTCCTGAGGGCTCTGCTGCAGAGCAGGCTTCAGAGATAAGCCAGCTCTCTTGTCACTTTGCCAGTTTTGGAAGGTTCCCACTTATCCTAAGGTAGCAGACATCATATTTTCCACAGCGAAGCTTTGAGAGCTTTCTTTCTAATAATAACTGAAACAGGCAATGATCACGCAAGATGAACACCAATGTATCATGCCTTATTGGCCTATGTTATTCTGAAAGACTATTTTTTCTCATATGAGTCTACCTGTAATTTGAGAACTTCAATGAAAGTCCTTTTTCATGACTTGTCACCTCAAAAAGGTTAGGTTGGTGAGTATGCCAGAGAAGGAAGGTGCTTCATCTACCACAGTGATTCCCAATCTTTGGTCTTCCAGGTGTCTTGGATTACAGCTCCCAGAAGCCCCAGACAGATTGGCCAATAGTCAGGAATCCTGGGAGCTAAAATCCAAAGGAAGTCAGTCTGGTTCTATTTTTACTGAGTATTCAACAGAAAATAAAAAGATGGCTTTTAAAATGGCTTTAAAAATGAACAAACAACAAAAAGGAATACACAATAAAACCACAATGTCAAAAATGGCTTTTAACATTATGATTTTACAGTGGTACCCCGGGATACGAATTACCCAGCTTACGAATTTTTCGGGATACGAAAAAATCCCATAGGGATTTATTGTTTCGGCTTACGAAGGTTTTTTCGGGTTACGAAAAAACCTCGGCGCTATTTCGCCACCGGAGGGCAGCAGAGAGCTATTTTTTTCCATTAGCGCCTATGGCAATTCGGCTTACGAAGGTTTTTCGGGTTACGAAATTAGCCGCGGAACGAATTAATTTCGTAACCCGAGGTACCACTGTATTGTCTATCACTTTACAGATCTTGGTGGGCAGGAATTAAACTCCTGCTCCATTATTTACATATACCACTCTACAGGTTGCTTGACCACCAATAAAAGATTCAAACAATGCACATGTATAAGGAAACTCAGGAACACTTTGAAGGCACCCAACAACATATAAGGAAGAACCAATTTAGAG
The DNA here is from genome assembly GCF_019175285.1 of Sceloporus undulatus. Classification (NCBI taxonomy): domain Eukaryota; kingdom Metazoa; phylum Chordata; class Lepidosauria; order Squamata; family Phrynosomatidae; genus Sceloporus; species Sceloporus undulatus. The sequence continues at coordinate 29,315,776 of NC_056522.1, read as the reverse complement.
TGGGCCCTCTATACACATGAGTTTTGGATCTGCAAAACTGACCATCCACACTACACCCCATATTATTAAATAGTGGCAATGTAAGTATGGGCATGCTGAAGTGTGCGTGTTCACGTTGCCATCCCTGAAAAATACAGGGCTTAACTATGTGCAGTTTTTGTTATCGGGGGGGGGGGGGGGGGAGAACCAACCTCTGCAGATCCAAAGGGCTCACTGTATTTGTTTATTTTGTTTGGATGCTGCTTTTCTCCCAGAGTGGGACCCAAAGCAGTTCCCAGACACAGTAAATTAACAAACAAACAAAAACACATTTCACAATGAAGCTTTAAAAACAATTAAACACCACCACTTAACTATATTAAATCATTTAAAAGGAACACAAAAGTTTAAAAATATAAATAAAAAACATCTCAATAAAACGTTCTCCTGGTTACAAATTAAAGGCCTTCTTGAACAAAAAGCTCTTTGGATGCCAGGAAAAGGAAAGCATGGAACGGGCTGCCAGCCTAGTCTCCCCCAAAACTGAGTTCCAGAAGGCTTTCTTTTGTGGGGTTCTACTCTGATCATTGTGTGGCAGTCACAATGAGCTCCTATAAGTCCACTGAGTACAATAACAGTATGGAACAGTTGCAATCTTTACGGGTAAAGGAACTGCTCTATATGTCTTAGGTCCAGATTATGTGAAGAACTGTGCTTCCCCATATGAACCTGCCAGAACACTAAGATCTTTGAGGGAAGACTTTCTCTCAGTCCCGCTACCATAGCAGGCTCGCTTGATGAGGACACAAAAGAGAGAGCCTTCTCCGTGGCTGCTCCCACAGAAGGCTAGGCTGCCCCCCCCTTACTGCTTAAATTTCATCAGCAAAATAAGATGTTTTTATTTAAGCAGATGCTTAATATATAATCATGCCAGGGTGGTTTTTGTGTGGTGTTTGTGTTTTGGTTATGCCTTTTAGCTTTTGTATATGTTTATGTGGTTTTTTATTGTCTTTCGATTATTTTAACTGTTTTGAATTTTTATTGTAATTTTTTTTAAATCTATGAGCTGCCTTGGGTCACATCTGGGAGAAAGGCAGCAAAAATGAAACAAACAAACAAACAAACAAAAGTCTATGCAAGTGGAGTGCAACCTCTGGGAGATTTGATTAAGCTGGTTCAAACATGGTCCCTATGGTAGGCTGGATGTTTCCATCCGAGTATTAGCTTGGATAGGTATGGAGAGGCTCATCACCAGAAGGTTATCTATGAGTTGATAAACAGTCACAGAAACTATGAATACAGTAACAGTGTGAAACAGTTGCAATCCTTATGGTTAAGGGAGCTAGCTATTGATTCATTATTTATTTATTGCATTTTAATGCCACCTTTCTCTCCACAAGGGTCCCAAGAACTACCTGTTTTGAGGAAATCACAAGTGTAAGAAAAAAGTAATTATATATTCTGTTAACATAGGAGTAACATTTTCATTCTAAAACAGTTCCAGGACAAGAGGCTCAAAAAACTCAAAATTGCCTCAAGGATTACTGGCAGCTAGTCCAGGTTTTCAGACCAGACCTTGTCAAGCCCTGCCTGGAGATGGCAGAAACTGAATTTGGGATTGTCTGCTTATAAACCATGTGTTCTGTCACTGACCTGAAGCTTATCATCTCTTCCCCCACCCAACAGTTTGTAGCAGCAAAATCTTTTACAGTGGACCCTTGTTATATGCTGGGGTTTGGTTCCAAGATCCCCCATGTATAACAAAATCTGTGTATGCTCAAGTCCCATTAAATATAATGACATACCAAAATGGTGTCCCTTATAAAAAATGGAAAATCAAGGTTTGATACTTGAAATTTATACGTTTTTTGAACATTTTCAAACTGTGTATGCTTGAATCCATGTATAAAAAATCTGTGTATAAGAAGGGCCGACTGTGTGCTGGTTATGACCTCTAAAGCCCCACACGGCTTAGGTCCAGACTATTTGAAAGATCGTATCTTCCATATGAACCACCAAGAGCCCTAAGATCTTCAGGAGAAGGCTTTCTCTCGGTCCCATCACCATCGCAGGCTCGCCTGGTGAGGACCCGAGAGAGAGCCTTCTCAGTGGCTGCTCCTTCCCTGTGGAACTCCCTTCCACGGGAGACTAGGCTGGCCCCCTCACTGCTGGCCTTTTGTAGGCAGGCAAAGACATTTTTGTTTAAACAGGCCTTTTGAGATCTGGCAGGCTTGGTTTTATTGGGAGATGAGAGGGTTGGACTTGGACTTTTGAATTTTAACTCTGTATGTTTTTTAAAAAATTATATTTGTAATTTTTATATTTTTATGATTTTAATTGTACAATTTTAACTTATGTTTATACAGTGCGCCTGCACCATACGCAGGCGCGCCATACGCAGCCTTGAGCATATGTGCTCAAGCCGCGGCGCGCGCGCAGGGCGGAGCGTCCCATTCAATTGAATGGGTGCGCGCGCCTGTTGCGCCCTGTGCGCACCTGCGCCGCCGTGCACGAGCCCCATTGTTTCCAATGGGGCTCGAGCATAGGTGGAATTCGCCTTACGCGGAGGGATCCGGAACGGATCTCCCGCATAAGGCGAGGACGCACTGTATATGTTCACCACCTTGGGTCCCATTTTGGGAGAAAGGCGGGATAAAAATAAAATAAATAATAATAAATAATAAATACTATCTTTGCTCTCACAGTGAGTGACAGAACCACTAAACAGGTCTTTCTTCAGGGCTTTGCAAATTATACTGAACTGATCTGATTTTCATTTACCTTTTAAATATCTGCCTTTTCAATGGGAAATACTTAATGTTACACACAGTAAAGAAATAAAAAGCCATTTTGTAGAGATGTCTCTTTCAGACATCTCTACATTTGCCAAGGAAAAACTTCCCACTCACAGCTGCAAGTGGATGAGTTGCTTACTAACTGTGGGAGGCTTCAGGACCTGCACAAAGTGATGAGTTAATGAAGGTATAATAGAACATGTTAACTTCCCATTCCTTTAAAATAGAAGTATCTATTGTATAAAAAACAAAAACAAAAAAGAATACTAAGATTATGCTTAATGGACTGCACAATTTAAACTTTTTAAAAAAGGTAATTCTTTATTCTTGGAAGTATAACAGTGGTGAAGGTTTTTTCTCCCCGCATCCTGGACACAGTCCCAAAAGTTTACATCGGCAAGACTGAATGAATACCCACAAGTTCACTGGCACTTCATTTTCCTTGTGCTTCTAGAATCTAATGCTTTCACTGTGAAGTCGAAAGGTTTCAAGGCTGGCATCCATAATTTTTTGTGGGTTTTTGGGGCTATGTGGCCAACTCTTCTAGAACATGGCTACATAACCTGAAAAACCCACAAAAAATGAATACTTTCACTTTTTATGCCTTAGCAAAATCACAACAAAAATGTCCCAGTGAAACACATTAATTGTCCTTTACCAGTATTGTACATACAACTAGTGGGCTGGATCTATGTATACGCTAACCTATATCAAGAGATCTCAGGGTGGCATAAAATGAAATCCATGTATTTTATTTAAGACAATTTGAAATAGTAAAAAATAATTTAAACATTTTAAAAGTATATTAAACAATTTAACAATTCACAAGTTTAAAACCAGATAAATCCATTTAACACAGTATAAAACCATGCATGTGTACCTCACAATTGGACTTAAGTCACTAGTCATTTGTCCTGCAAATTTTATTGTGACCCATGTTCAAATAATGATTCAAACCATTGCCTCCCCCTTCCTGCAACACAGAAAGGGGTAGGACACACAAGAATATCAATGGCTAATATAGTTAATTAACAGCAGCTAAATCTAGTAGCTCACTGGCATTCAAAAAGTGATTTTGATGACACTGCAGGTCTCCCTATCTTCATATGATCCACTCTGACTTGCAGTGGCCTTCTGAGCTCTGGGACAGGCATTTTGTTCAAATCCTTTCTTTCATACCAGAGATTCTTTATGTGGGAATAACCAAGAATGAACTGAGATCTTATGGATGTTAAGCACATAGTCTGGTACTGAGATCATCTCCTTGCTTTCATCCCATACCATCAAGTACTAGGAACATTTCACTAGTGTTGTTTCTTTAGCCTGTCCTGTTCTCTTAGAACAGCGTGTTTGAAACAGGCTTAAAACACCCAAGGCTTCCCAGATAAAAGCAAAGTTCCAAACACTTCCCAGTTCTGATTTCACTATCATCTTGTTATTATTTTGTTTTATTGTATAAGCTGCACTGTCAATATTTACAGAGAAAATAACACAAGAATGTGATGTAAAATAACATGGACAGCCTTACCATAGCATTTCATGAGGTAAGAGTTAACAGTCTTGATATCTGTGAAGTCAGGAACCAGAGTCAGCAATGCCTTAATTCTGTGAGCCTATAAAAATTAAAGGCAAGGACACAGAATTTCATTTAATAAATATCAGAGAGACACTACAAAAATCTAGGCCCAAAGAGTCAAAATATATTATGGACATGATTTAGAAATATGCCTCTGATTGATTTTTTTAAAGAGAAGAATTATGGGAAAAATATTGTTAAGATTATAGAGGTTTTCTTTTTTCCTGGCTAATATTGTCATACATGCTCCATTAATAATACAAGAAAGAAAGGGAAAAAAACTACAAGCTGACTTATATCAAGTCGAAGAACTGATTATCTACCTCAGTAAAGACCATCAGCAGGTCTTCTGTTTCAGGTAATCCTATAGGAGATGGCAGAGAGTAAGCCTGGAATGTTCTTCATGCAAAGCATGCCCTCTGTCACTGAGATACAGCCATTTCTCATTAGTGTAATACCACCATGCATTCGGCAAAACAGTTTCCTTGCTTCAAACCTCTTAACTATTTCTAAACCCAGAGACTAATGAGATTATCGCACTGCTGAAAAACATGTCTTTCTGACTTTGAAAAATGGCTGTCAAAGCGAGTTCAGGGACCCGCATTGGAGCTGGGCTCTATTCAGATGGCCTTTTGGGAGAGAAAAAACATGCGATAACACTACAGTACAGCCCGAATGAAGCTTGAATTCGGCAGCGGTAAGACGCTTTATTCAGTGGTGTAATCTCCTAAAACACTATCATGGGCTTCTATGAAGGTAGCTGCTTAGAAGGGACCACTAAAGAAAAATACATATGCATTTGCAGATGCTTTCCAGGCTTGTAAAGGCCCTGGATTGTAACCTATTTAGGCTTACTAGAAAAGCACCAAGCGCCAAGAATATCCTGTAATTATTTTGAACATGCACACATTTCAAAAGAAAGAAACTCCAACTGGATCCATCAAAATTACTATGATTTCTACAGCTCCTACTCCTCCAATGATAGGAGGCTTTCTTGGTGGACTGTGTCCTTAGAAACTTTGTAGTTTTCAAGCTTCATATGCATCTTGAAACAGGGCAATTACTAGCACTTAAGCAGAATACCATTTACCACATAAATATTTTATGAATGGTTTTCTGACATGCAGATCTTATAAATAACAAAAAAATTCAGAGAACTCCCCTACTTATCTTATATTAAAGAATTCAAATCTTCTTAAGTTTTCCTCTTTTCCTCTAATACTCTGTAACTCACAAGGGAAGTGCTTCTGAGTCTGCCTAATTACCTACTCAAATTCCTCAATAAAGTAAACTTCCTTTTTGGAATTTGGTGGTCAGCTCCCACCCCAAGTTTGGAAAATTTTATTTTCAACTTTTAAAAGCATCCAGTTAGCATGGCCACTGTAGTGCAAACCAGTAACTTCTCCATGCTGTGGTCAGCAGCTACTGTGAGTACCAGCAAGGATATGCCCTGGAATGGGCAGGATGACCCATTTCACTATTATGTTAAAGCAATTTTGAGATCCACAACTTTAATTTAGAAGTTAAGTGGCAAGGCTCTATCTCTCAGTTCTTGATAAAATTTAGGAGCTGTCTCAACCAGTGCATTTCTATGGATTCACATGGGAAGGCTAGCACCATTTTCTGAATGTGATGATTATGATGGTGCACAGCAAGGTTCTCTTTCAGGTGGTACCCACCTTTCAAAGCCTTGCACACAACTGCTGTCTCAACAAAGGTTTCACTTACACAGTAAATAAAATTACCACCAAATTTGTTTTGAGATAACTGGAATGTCTAATGTTCCCACTACAGTTCTGAAGAGTTGCACTGTGTTCATGAGACCAGTATGACTGATTCAACCCAAGCATTTAAAAATAAAAAGGTGGAATGATGGTCCAAAACACACTGCAGAAATAATCCAGTTTGAGACCGTTTTAACTGTCCTGGCTCAGTGGTAAAGAATTATGGGAATTGTAGCTTTGTGAGACCTTTAGCCTTCTCTGTCACAGAGCTCTGGTGCCACAATAAACTACAATTCCCAGAATTCTCTAGGACTGAGCCAGAGTAGTTAAAGTTGTCTCAAACTTGATTATTTCTGCAGTGTGTTTTGGACCTGATAGCAAACAGGCCTTTCCTCAGTACAAGAATCAAGTGAATTGGATCTCGGGAAGAGCTTGATATACATCACTATCTTCCAGATACTGCTGCTTGTTGTTGTTTTGCTGACAAGAGTAGCCACAGTTCAATTTGAACATCCGCGTTCATCAAAAATTTTCTAATTACACTGGCATGTAGGCATGAAACTATCTATCTATCTTGTACATGTATCTTGCAGCACATCTCCTAACATTATGTGCCATTTGACTTTTGTTTACCCAAGTTTATTTTTCAGTTTATGAAAAGAAAATAAAAAAGTGAAAATCAATAGGATAAAAACCGTAACTCAACTGCTGAATCAGTTATTTTTTGGAAAAATGCTGTATTGCAATGATATCTGAGGCATCACTGATAATATGCTCCATCTCCTCCCCAAGTAAAAAGTAAAAACAAAAAAAAGCACAAAACCAAAAAGAAACCCTCAACAACAACACAGCAAGCTCGCAGGCTTTGGTGATTCAATCTGAGTATTTTCTTGTTTTGGTTCTGCAGCTGTTGAGAAAGTGCAAGGTGTCAACATCTATTATGAATGGCACATAACATAAGCACTGACATCAGGCCATGCTTACATGAAGATGATAGAAGAGCACATGAATTACACTCAGACCAAAAAGAAAAAGTTGATATACCTGTCCCGGTTGCTCAGCTGTCTTTGCCAAGAAAGCCACCAGAGTCTTCTTCTGTTCACCTATTGCACCGCATCTCTTGAAAGACAGAAACAAGGTTGGGACATGGTGGGGTAAGGTGAAATTAAATGATGTAATATTGTTATCAAAGACCTTAATGGTTGACCACTTATTTCAAACTCACAGAAAGGAAAACAAATGGGATGGCAAGCTGATTTTCCTTCTTTTTCTGGCAAATGCTGTCCTTGGCACAATAAACATTAGGCTTGCTTAAAAGAGGGGAGGGAGAGAAATGAACAAATGCTTTAACATCCCACAGAAAAGAGATTTAGGGCTGTAAAAGAAAGAAAGCATGTGTGTGTGGGGGGGAAAAGAACACTATTCCTCTCCAATTATTCTGCCAAGCATTCACAAGTGAGCTAGGGATCATAAGGTTAATTATACATTTAATAAGGTGTCAGGGAGATAACTGCTCGTTTCTTTATAAAAATTAAAATGTACAAAGCAAGTTCTCTTTAAAGTATAATTACCTACACTTATGCATACAAAAGGACTGATTTCAATCTCTCTGTTTTATAAAAGGCTTTTTCTGCAACAGACAGCCAGTGCTCAAGAGACAAAAGTTAAACTCAAAAAAAGTTTATATGACAGACCCGACAAATCAAGTGTCTGTCCCACTGTAGAAACCAGAGGTTTTTTTTTAAAAGGCAAGATAATATTTTAGTTTATGCTCAACAGTGTCATATTGAAAATCTGAAAACTGCACACTGATTTCTTTCTCTAGAAAAGCTTAAAACATTCTGTCAAAGTTAGAACTTCAGTGTATCAGTACATTCCACTTGGCAAAGCATGTATATACATAGACACATCACTTTGTAAGCAAATGCTGCAGATGGCTGTGAAAAACAACAACAACAACTAATTCAGCAACCCAATGGTCCATTGCAAATTCTCACTGCGGTAGGACAAGGCCTGTTATGTTTTGATTTGTGCATGTTCAGAGTTAATACAATTTTTACAGGGGTTTACACAAAAGGGTTGTGCAAGACACTGCACAATTGCTCTGCACTATCACTTGCACACTGAACTAGTGCAAATGAGCTGGTGTGAATTTTCACTCAACAAGCATTAGTTGGATTTAGGCCAAGGCATTTAAAACTGTCTTGTCAAGTTCTTGGAGATGCAAATGAAGTTTATTGTTGGGAAGACCTAATGAAGAGCAAAAGGAAGCTATCTGACATCCCTCTACATCATTTACCACTTTCTTTCAAGGAAATGACTCATCACACATAAAGAGAAAGACAAGCCATCCTCTTTAACAAATTGTAAACTATGACAACAAGTCACAAAATACTGGCTTTAAAGCTTTTTAGTAAAGGGTGTAAATAGAACTTGACAAATAACCTGATTCTAAATAAATGCAAGAAAATATAGAGCTGAGAATTGGATGGCACATATTACAGCCTCTCTAGTGTTATGCACAATCTGTATTAAAGGCTATTGAAAATGAGCGACCACTGAAAATGAGCTTGGAGTGCAAGCTAAAAAACTGAATGTAGTGACTGAAAAATATTTCTAGGGAAATAATGAAAGGGAAATAATCTCCCTTTCATAAAGGCATCCAAAAGGTATAAATTCTATCCTTTGAGTAGTAGGGGTTGTATGTACACTATTATCTATTCAAATTTGTAGTCCATTAATGCTTATTTAGAAAATAACCCTGGAGAAACAGGACTCACAATTATGTGAAGAAACTCCACACTTACAGGGAGCTTTCTGCTCTACTGTTAAAAATAACTGGGAAGAGTGACAACTTCTTCCTTAAATTTTCAAATGGTAAATCGTAGGAATGGCTTGAAAAAATTTCATGAAAGCAAAACTTAGTATACATGTCTAATTCTTATTAATTTAAACATAAAAGTCTTACTTCTCCAATCTCATAAATAATAGTACATTCTTGTAATTTTGAATAAAATACAGTTGGTCTTTGGTATCTATGGGGGATCCAATCCAGACCTTCCCCTGTGGATACCAAAATCTGTGGATGCTCAAGCCTGCGTTGTCCCCAATGGCAGTGCAGCGGCATGGCTGTGTGCACGTGCCGCCATTGGGGACAATGTGGGCTTGCCATCTGCGGATGCTTGAACTGGCAGATGGTAAGTTTGTGGATACCGTGGGCTGACTGGAACAGGTACTTTAAAATTAATTGGAAGTTATGCATACTCATACTCTATGCAAGATCACAGCATCAATAAGGTGACACAATAGCTCACACTTATCCATTATTTCGCTTTCCACAGTTTCAGTTACACATGCTCAGCCACGGTCCCTTGGTATTTGTTGGAGTTTGGTTCCAGGAACCCTCCCCCTTCCAATGGATACAAAAATCCATGGATGCTCAAGTTCCATTACATACAATGGCGTAAAATTATATTTAAAAAATATTTTCAAGTTGTGGATGATTGAATTTGTGGATAAAGAATCCATGGATACGGTGAGCCGACTGTAGCCCCCCCCCCCCCATTTGCAGTTTTGATCTTTGTGGTTTCAGTTACCCACGCTCAATTGCAGTATAAAAATATTACTGGTATAGAGTTTGGTACAGTGGACCCTTGTTATACGCTGGGGTTTGGTTCCAAGATCCCCCGTGTATAACAAAATCCGTGTATGCTCAAGTCCCATTAAATATAATGACATAGCAAATTGGTGTCCCTTATAAAAAATGGAAAATCAAGGTAAATTTATACTTTTTTGGAACATTTTCAAACCGTGTATGCTTGAATCCATGTATAAAAAATCCGTGTATAAGAAGGGCCGACTGTACTATCCATGGTTTCAGGCATCCATGGATAAGGGCAGGCAATTACTGGACAATCAAGGACATAGCAAATAGCAATAGCAAGTACAGTGGTACCCCGGGATACGAAATACCCACGTTACGAAATTTCCGGGATACGAAAAAATCCCATAGGAAATAACTGTTCCGGGTTACGAAGGTTATTTCGGGTTACGAAGAAAATTTTGGTGCTTTTCGGCGCTATTTCACACGAAATCGCGGCTTTTCCCCATTAGCGCCTATGGGTTTTTCGGCTTGCGAAGTATTTCGGGTTACGAAAGCGGCGGCGGAACGAATTAATTTCGTAACCCGGGGTACCTCTGTACATTTCTATACTGCTTATCAGTGCACTTAAGCACTCCCTAAGCGGTTTACAATGTATAAGCTAATTGCCCCCAACAAGCTGGGTACTCATTTTAGCAACCTACGGAAGGATGCAAGGCTGAGTAGACTCTGGAGCCCTCCCTGGGGTCGAACTCACAACCTTGTAGCTGTGAATGGCTGCAATACTAGCATTTAACCACTGTGCCACCAGGGCTCCTCACTGCATAATTCTCTTTTTCATTTGGAGTGTAATAACACTTTTCATCACATCCAAGAAAACACTCTATGCAGTTTTATAACTAGCATACATAAAGGATTGCTTTCCATGCCATTGTATATATTCCCCAAAAGAAAGTCATTATTTTTTAAAACAGATGCTCCGATGCAGTTCATTGTTCCCCCCCGCAATTTCACATGAAAAGAAATACTTATTTCACATTTTGCTGACAATAATTTAGAATCATCAGTAAACCAAGTTAATCAGAGCTTGTTCACCATATAATTACAGTGTCCATTTGAAAATAATTTTGATTGTAAGAAGATGCCCCAAGCACTGAATATACATGTTTTCTTAAATTATACAAAAGCAGCAGACAAGAACTAAATTTCACCACCACATATTCAATCACCAACCTCCCTGGAATGCCTTGGAGCCTTCCAATGATTTGAGAGATGATTTTTTTTCTTTCCTTTTAACCTTTAGAGTATTTAGCAGCTAAGCAAGAACACAAGTGAATGTAGCAGTATTTACTAGTAGAAACTGGTAACAGGCCTCAATTTGACACAGGGACTTTTTTTTGTGTAAAAGCAGCAATTTGAAGGATCACTGTGATTGTCTGACTGCCGCCTGCTGGGAAAGACTCCCCCTTGGAGTCTGTTTGTGTACACTGCCAATGGCAGCTCTTATTCTTTCTGCATATTTCTCGGCTTTCTATTTATTAGCACTGTTAAAGTGGCATGAACACTGTCGTCTCATACCCTAAAGATTGCCAATTTTAAAGGAGAGACAGACTGGGCCACTGGAGACCCATACTTGTCAGTTAACATGCCAGTGACACATAACTGAACAGAAAACAATACTTTTGGTAAAACCTTTTGTAGAGCAGTGTTGGCGATTCAAAGGATGAGACTATCATACTGGATGGGGGGGGAAAACCACATCACATTTTCAGTCAAGGATTTGCCTTCTCTTCTAATTTTGGCCTCTACGCTGACTTGAAGACAACGCGTGTGCACACACACAGACACATGGCTTGGTAAGCAAGATTTATGTTCTTGCTTACCTGTGATGCCTCCTGGAAAACTAAGGCTGTTCTGCTTCTGTTTGAGCAGGTAAAACAGAAGGATAGGCTCTTGGACCAAGGCATCTACAGCATGGTGTAGTGGTTTGGTGATCAGGGTTCGATCCCCTACTTGGCTATGGAAATCCACTGGGTGACCATGATTGAGTCACACACTCTCAGTCCCAGAAAACCTCATCCATTTCACCTTAGGGTCTCTATGAGTCTGAAATAACTTGAAGGCAAACAATAACAGTAGAAGAGATTGGCATTTTATTAAAGGATGGACAGGGATGTTACACCCCTAAGGACAGTGTGCTAATAAAACTGACACTGCTTAGTACATCTGAAGTACAGATTACTCTTTGTTCCAGATTTCAAATGAGCAAAAAAAAACCCCTACTGCTTCACACCCAACTCTCAAAAAACAATCTAGAACAAAGCCAAACACTCATAAAAACAATAACATTCGACAGGCAAGGAAATGTTAGTTAAATACATTTTATAATAACACTTCTTTAATACAAATTCATAAGAAAATACACACAAAACACGCTACCTACATTTAGTAATTTTTGGATTTATGTTCAAGACCACTGCTAAACTTTTTTTTCTGGTATAGTATTACCTCTAGAAGAAGTCTGGCATCTTCCATTCTTCCTGCATCTATATACTGAAGAAAAAGGTCTGTGACAGGTCTGTATATTCCAAACTGATTAGCCAATCGTTCAGTCATGGCACTCACTGAAAAAAAAATAGATGTAATTAATCATTGGCCTTTAAAATATATATTTCACTAAGACTTATTTGTGTCTACCAGTAAGATTTACTAATTTAGCAAACACAAAAAACAGGGCTTTTCTGTAGTAGAACCACCTTTATGGAATGTCCTATCAAGATATATGCACAAGGATCCCTCCTTTTTTAAAAAAAATTGGGCATTAAAGATCAGGATGTTGTGATCTAATTTTTATTTTATACAACTTCAAAAGACAGTGTAAAAATACATGAATCAGTCTTAGCTAAAGATTTAAAGCTAAGGTTAAGTATCTATTTAAATGAAGAGCAGATTCACATAAAGCCAACCGCAGGCTTGAAAAAGCTACGGTACTTGACTGATCTTCTGTGGGAAGATTTACAGAAGCTGGTATTCTCCCCTTTCCTCTAAAAGTGAGAAGGTTACAACTAGCTAAAAGCAGGTATCTGAGGGCAGGCAGACTAACGGAAGTTTCTATCAGTGATTTCTGTGAACATATTTGCTAGACAAACTCACATTTTTCCAAAGCTGGTTCCAATTTATCTTCAATCAACTTTCTAAACACAAAGGAGATGCTTGTACGTGAGGAATCAGACTGTAGTGCTCCAGAGGTAAACATGGGCTCTATGTATTCTACAGCACCATCAAGGTTATTACTGGGAAAGAAATGGAAAAAATGTTGTACCAGTTTAGTTCCTAATGTTAGGGTTGCTAAGACCAATAAAACAGGTGCATGAATGTTTAATTTTATTACTACATTAATATTACACAGAATAGTAACGTTAAAAGTACCTATGACTCCATTCATGCAGATATCTGTCACAACACAAAGTGAAACAAATGTATGGCTGAGTGCATAAAGTTGGTGCTAAGTCAGTTTCTTTCAGGGATGAACTCTGACCTTTTCTATGGCTGAATAACTTTGACATAAATGGAGGTTTTCTTTTATTTTTTTGGAGTGGAACAAAGATGTCTGCTAGTGAATTACCTCTGAAATCGTAAAAGGGCAAAAACAAAACATCCAGGGATAACACCTGAATAATTAATGCAAAAGAAACCAAAGAGTATTTTAATAATATTAAATTAAATATTTTCCTGAATTTTTCATAGCTGTCTTTCTAGATACAAACACAGTGATATTAAATGTGATATGTTTAGCAGCATTGTCTACATACTTTCTTGTCAGAGAGCAATGTGGCATGTGACAGCAACACTGTTAGGGGAAACGCTGTAGAAATGCACTTTCCTGTACTTTTTTGACATAAAAATGATCCAGAGCCTCTTTGCAAGATTTTAAAGAAGATCCATCTTGATCTAGGATCTGTGCTTGAGATGCTCATGGCTGTAATAACTTCATCACATTCAGAACAACTTGCCAATGAAAAGGATGCCTAACTACCAAACAGCATGGTATTCTAAAAGAAGCTAACAAGGAACACAGCTGAGCTTACTGATACAAATGGAACCTGAATAAATATAGTTTTTGATGCTGACAATAGCATGCTGGGCAAATAGGCAAAAAGTGTACAGATAGATACCTTCTTCAATACCGACTAAAGAAATCTGTGTATAAGGTTCAGCCTAATCTTGCAAACATTTCCACAGTAAGATGCAAATAATTTTTAATGAAGATTGAGCACAGCTGTTTTGGACACTACAAGCGTTTCAAGAATTGGGCTCTTTTTAATGAGGCTGCTTTTTAGTGTCTGAAAACAGACAGCATGGATTTGAAAACTGACCTGCTCAGGTAGTTCTTCATTCTTTTTACTCTGATCATTTTTATCATTTTAAATTATCTCACAGCTATTCAGCAAAGGTATTCTCACTCAGCCTATGTCCCTAAGGCAGAGACACATGCAATGCCCCATAAAGTCTACAGATCTACTGAAGCAGGGAAAAAATTGTAAGATTGTACAAAATTTAAACCAAGGAATGGCTCAGATCTCCTAAGGATTATTATTCACAGAGGTATTTTTGAGAGGTATGTTAAATCGTATTAAGCACATTATCAAGGGAGGCAGAGGCAAAGAATTTCAAAAGGACTATATGAATTGATACATACCCCAAAATCAAAAGTAAAATGAAGTACTATCAAGCCATTTAATAAACCCAGAAATAACATGGACCACTAAAGAAACAAATCAAATAAATGGAAAAAGTATTTGTAAATTTTATGCATAGTATGCACATGTCTTTCAAAATAAGATTTTGCATGTTGAACAGTACATTTATAACCCCAAAAAAACTATGCATTAAATTAAAGCACTAAGAAAAGACAACAGACATCAGCCCAAGCCAAGGCTCCACTTAGGTAGGCAGAATCTGATAAGCGTGTATGTTTGACATCATTAGCCTACTCAAAGTTCACTTATCCAGTAATAACCTGCCAGCTTCTGCATTTCATTAAATGGACTCCTGTCTCCATTGTTTCCAGGATAAAAAATCTCAACAGCAACCAATTCTAGCATCCATTTAACTATTATGGAGAAAAAGGTTATTGTTATGCAAGGCAAATAAGGTCACTATATTCCCTTTCCCCTTGCTCATACAATAGAAACAATATCCACCACAGAGTGCTTACTTCTTGATGTGAGCCAACACTGTGTTATTGATGAAAAGCATATGCGACAATTTAATAGCGTTGCGGAGATTTTCCATCATCTTCTCAACTGTGCATATGCTCTCTAGATCTCCCTTCTTAGCCAAGGCTTGAACAAGCCGAGTAACCGCCAGTGGAGAGGGTACCTTGTCACTTTCAAGAAGTGTCTTCAGGGTAAACATTGCATCTATTCAGGAGAACATGGAAAATTGAATAAGAACACCTCTTTTATTCAGAAACAGAATCTTAGACCTTGACTTGTATGATATTTATCTGATGAATTTAACTGATAATAGGAAAATTTCCCGAACACTTTTCCTTTAACTTGTTGTAGCTCTTTTGTGTGACATAGTTAAAAACACACATACATTTGCTTTACATTTCTCTCAGTGTCACAAGACCACTTTTGTTTCTGACCAAGGATGGGTATGACAGCTGAGTCAGACACTCTGATCTCAAGACTCTCCACTTGTTGGTGTGGAAGATCCTACCCTCAATGCTGTAGTGGTTTCGATGAGGGAGGTTATCAAGGCTATGTCTCAGCCTTTAACCAGATGGTACTACAAGTGGAAGAGGTTTGCTGGCTTCCGATTTCCATGGTCAATTGATGATGAATGTTGACTGTATACATCTTTTTCAGTAGTTTGATTGTCTGCACTGCCATTTCTGCCTCCTGCTTCTTGTAACTTGCTAGTCTCCCATATGTCTGTCACAGAGATTACAAAGAAAAGGTGTAGGTTGCATACCTGTGACTGTAAGTTTTCAAGTGGTCATCTGTGAATTTACACAAGCCTGCCCGTTCTAACCTCACTGTGTCTCGTTGGTTCATATGGATCGCTGCGCTGATAGGTTTCAGCAGGAAGCCCCTTAAATAGGGCTGGTGGAAGTGAGTGGGTCTACTGCCCAAACTCTTTAGAACACTATACAGCACTCTGAAAGAGGCATTGCACAAATGCAGGATAATCCACGTGTGAGTTCACAGATTACCACTTGAAGAACTACAGTTACAGGTATGAAACCTGTACTTTTTCTTTGTGGTTTCTGTGACACACAAATGTGAGACTAGCATACTACAAAAAAGTAGGAGGGGGAAGTGTTGGTGCAAACAATAAAACTTTATTGAAAAAACATGTATAGAGTCAACAATAATAATCAATCAACTGCAATTTGTCCTTCTCTCAGTCTACTCCTCCATGCTAAGCATGATTTTATATACCTCTGTCAAATCCTCTATTGACTTTTTCCTAAGCTATTGATTCCTAAACATTGTAACCTTTCTATTCTACACTATAGTGACCAAAACTGTACACAGCTTTGTACAGATGTATTGCATGAATCCCAGCAAAGGAGTAGTGATATGTAAAAACATGGGAAGCATGACTACTTTACAGGCAAGATTGATTATTTCCTAGAAATATGTAGATTTTCCAAAAAATTATTAAATGGATATGCAAGAGCCAAGAAGCAAAGTCATGTTCACAGTATCCCCTGCAATGCTTGAAATGGCTCAGGATGGCAAAAGTGGATATATTCAGATAATAAGCCCTGGATTTTTTTTTCGTTATAAAAACTGCATGCTTGTGCATAAAACCCCATTGTGCAGCTGGTAAACAAACCAGGTAAGGATAATTAGGCATGAAATCTGAACCTGGGATTGTGGTTTACTGTGCTCAAATATTTTTTTTTTTTAAAAAAGCTTTAAAGCACTGATTTAGTAATTCTTGCTTGTTTCAACAGAGTAAGCCACAATCCGAGGTTCAGAGCTTGTACAAATTGCTTTTCTGTCTAAAAACTACCAGAACTCACATGCCAACTAGTCATTGGCAGATTCTAAAAGCTGCCATCCAAAAAAAGCTACTCTGCCAAGCTCTCATCCCAGGTTTGTCATGGCTGCCATGCTAAGTTGTCCCTGAAGTTGAACCAAGCCTGGAAAGGAAGCATCTGGAGGCTGGTGTTTGGGGTTACTGATGGAGTCAATGTTAAATAGCCCAGAGTGACTTAACTTGTCCAGCCATGGGACGTCGGTACTAAAGGCAACTCTGCAACAACTTGTATAGATTGTTGAAATAGTTGAGAGGAAGAAAAGTGGCCTGGACCATGGAGTCTAGAATCACCCAATGAATCAAATTCAACATGTCAGTTGAAGATTAGACTTTTCCTTGTTGACAAAAAGTCCCACTCTGTCTAAAAGAGCCAATTATCATCTGCACATACAGTAGCAAGAGGCTTTTGGAGGAGGTGACAACTAATTTAGTCATCTATGTATGAGCACAGGATGACACCTTGCTGCTGGCGAAAAGCGACCACAACACTCATCAAAAACATTTGAGGAGCTATGCTGAGGCCTAATGGCAGAACTTGAAACCAATATACAGTATAAACCAGTATATGTGAAACACAGGAAATGTCTGTGACAAGGTCAAATCAAAATTTGAGAGTAGGCATCTTTTAGGCCCAAAATGTCATACCAATTGCCCTCTTGCATCAATGGAAGGATGAATTATAAAGTTACCACCCCACCCTAAAGCGCCATGGCTAAATGTACAGGTTCAAATCTCTTAATTCACATATGTATTAGGCAGAGTTCAGAGAAGCACCAGAATCGGCTTCACACTGTCATCATTCTAGGTGATGATAATGTACCAGGATAACCCCCTCCCAGTAAACCTCAGAGTTGGAAACAGGCTTGATTGCCCCCTTTTGAAAAAGGGTATCGACTTCTTGGAGTAGTAAAGTGGAAAGATTCACAAGTTGAAAGAGGCCGTTGAAGAGTAAGACTCAAATTTGATGATATAGCCTCTCTTCATGGTATTGACCATCCATGAATCGGAGGTGATGGGATCCCACATTTGATGGAAATTTTGGAGCTGATCGTACAACTTAGGAGAAAGAATTGGTGGAATAGTGGTTAAAAGATCCAAGATGGAGATGCAGGCTGGAGAGAGTGGTCTTGGGGGATGGAGGCACTGATGGTCCAATGGATAAAGGCTTCAGGTCTTTCAGGATGGAGAGTGGCACAGAGTCTGAAAACTCAGCTGCCGCGGTGTCTTCCATCAGTAAGTCAAAGCCAGCACTTGGAGGCATCACCAGGCTTCTTCTTCATCTTCCCGGACTTGAACCTCTGGCTTAATGCAGTTAACTTTGGAGTAATCAATGCAGCCGGTTGGTAACTGCACTGAAACTGGGATCTTGATGGCCAGTATGACCTTTTCAAGTAGTGTTCATATTTGTGGTCTCCATACCAAATCCTAGAGAAGGATTGGACAAGAAGATTGAAGCCAAACTTCCTCACAATGGACCACACATCTTATGAATGTGCTCCATACTGAAGTAAGGGCCTGAACAGACAGCCCAAAATAAAGCTGCTTCGAGTAACTTTGAAGGTATATCGTTTAAATGATGCATGCGTCCTAAGAGGCCGGCAGCCATGCCAAAGCCATGCTCCAGTCCTAAGGACTGGAGCGCAGCTTTGGCGCAGCTTCCAGCTTTTTAAGATGCATGTTTCATTTAAACAGCATACCTCCAAAGAGACCCGAAGCAGCTTTATTTCGGCCTGTCTGTTCAGGCCCCAAGTCTCTGAACAGGCCTGCATCACTAAACAGATCTTCTATGGGCCTGGTTATAAAGACCTGATGTTTGAAGACAAAAATTGTAATGGAGAGCTACTGCCCCAGCCTTCACCTTGCTCTCACAGTCAGCAATATATCAAACAGTGATGATCTGCCAGCTTATGTGCCTCCAACTGCATGAGAGAAGCCACTCATCTCCAAGCTTGTTTAGTAGAGGTGTCATATTCTCTCAAAGGAGTTGGTTGTGGACCCCATTCAAGACAAGCAGCTAGAGGTCTTGAAGATGAGAGTAGCCAAAGAGTACAATTTCCTCCCCATAGCATCAAGCTTCTTGCCCTCCTTTTCTGCAAGTGCAGACAGTGTGAAGCAGGATTGGGCAGTATGAATGAATTACAGATTAATTAAATTTCAGAGGCTGCCGTAGAGCAGGAATGGCTGAATTATCAACCTTGAAGAGTCTCTAATTTGCTGGAAATGGATGGAATGAACAATGCTGTTGACCAAGACTTCTGGATGACTTGCATGACATACAGAAACATTGGCAAAGCTGCAGGAGTGGTTGCTTGCAACTGGACTCACTGGAAAACTGGATCCTCAATCAGAGTGAATTGTTGGATTGAATTGTCAATTACTTGGGTAGTACCAATATGAAGAAGCAGAATCAGTGTCTGAACCATGACACGGGATGGCATGACACGGGATGGCACTGACACTGGTGTTGATGTGGAGATGGAATTGCCAGAAGAGGTTTCCTCAAATGGAAACCTGAACCGGAGAAGGAGAAACTGTAAATCTAACTACAAAAGATTCCTGATGATTGTCTGACCTTCTGTTCTATATGGAAATGATCTTTGTCACCACAGTACACTGTATTAGAGAAGCTGGCAAGGGAGACACTACTGCCTCATGAAAACCTATCTCTGAAGCAACTCTGAAGGGGAGTAGATGGCTCAGCTATAGCAGTAGTTTCAGCCAAATGTGAAGAGAGTTTGAGCGATGAGTGTTCCTTCAATCTTTTCTTCTTACATTTGTGCTTTAGGCCAGTCTGTATTTCCATCTTGAGAGACTTGTCAGGGTTCATTGGACTTTGTGGAAACTTGTCTCCGGTACTGTCTCTGGCTTTCTTACCAGGGGTACAGATAGTCTCCACCAAAGTACTTATGGCCTTCCTTTTAGAGGAGCGGACATCTTTAGAGGAGCTAACATCCGTCAGGACTGAGGTCCCCTTTTCCGTATCCGATATTGTCTTTGAAGCCAAGGATCGATGTGAAATGTCTCCCTTGTCCCTTGTAGTTGAAGGTTGCTGATGACACCCATACATTTGTGGTTTCAAAGCCTGCTCATACAGAAGAGCTTTAAGGCATCATTCTCTGTTGTGTCTGACCAGCTGTGTGATGCCACACAGTGTACACATGAGGTAACAGTATCACCACATTTGCCACATTTCTTAAAAGAAGCCAGTAATACCAAGAAAGCCCCGTGGGCTAGAGTGACTAGAAAGCCAACACTCATGATTGATCCTCAGAAGACGTCTTTCAATTCGAATACACAAACATTGTTCCTGATGATGCAGCTGCAGTGGCAGACAAAAAGGAATGGCAGATTTCAGTGAGCAGCCTGATACAGGGCTGCCGGAGGTGAGCAGGGCTAGTATAAAAACTCTTAGAATGCCATTTGTGTGAGTCATAGAGATCACAAAGAAGAAGGAAGCATGTCTTGATCTATGCGTATTTAAACTATGAAATTTGCTACTACAAGATGTAATTTTAGCTGCCAACTTGAATGGGTTAAACAAACTAATGGAGGAAAAGAGTATCAATAACCAGGAATAGGGATGGTTATATATTACTTCCAGGATCTCAGGAAACACACTCCTGATTTGGAAATTGCTAGGAAACGACAATAGGAGAAGACTACTGTATTCATGTCCTGGCTACAGGTTTATTATACACATCTGGCTATCTGCCATGGAAACAGTATGCTGAACTAGGCAGGCCTTTGATCCAGCATGGTTGTTTTTTTCAAGTCTGCAGACTCCTAAACAGTGTTTGGTTATGTGTTAACAACTCAAAGTCTATTTCTTCAGTATATAGCTGAGGAACTGTGTATTGGTCATTTTAAAGCTATGAGCATTCTTGCTGACTTTCTTTACATTTGTTTTTAGGCATTGTTGTTACATTATTTAAAATGAAGACAAAGATTCTTCTTCCCATTTTTAACTACGACCTGACTGAAAGCCCAGGTCAATAACTCTATTATTTAAAAAGTAATGGAAGGTATTTTGGCACTTGATTATACTAACTCTGATACTGATAAATATAATGATGATGATGATGATGATGATAATAATAATAATAATAATAGTAGTAGTATTTATTTATACTCCACTTTTTCTCAAAGGAAGCAAAGTGGATTATAGTAACAAAATAACATACAATTTAAGAAATACAATTAAAAACCCCAAACCTCCATCCCTCTTCCCAATTATAAAATCATTAATCAACCCCTAAAAAGCTATTAAACAACAAGAAAATTCAAAACATTCCAACATAAATACAGTAAAAAAGTTTTTTCGGGCAGATTCAGGCAAGAAATGGGTTGTTTTCTGAAGGGGAGGGGGGAGGGCAGGAACAATCATATCAATAACAATTTCCATGACACTAACAATAGCAAGGGTAAGGGGGAGGCAAGTCAATAGATCAAATCTAGTCTGGAAAGGCCTGCAGGAAGAGATCGGTCTTAATAGCTTTCTTAAAGTCTTCCAAGGTGGTAATATGACGGATCTCATCCGGCAGGTCCTATAAAGTACAGTATGGAAATATGTATTAGAAATGATGGAAAACAAGCTATATATTTAATAAGAATATGCAAACACACACATGCATAGCAAGATGGCAATGCTGTATTTGCTTGCTAATTTTGAATGGGTTATGAATTACGACAACCACACACACAACATTTTTACCTTATGCATTAAAATGTTTAAAATACTCCGTTGAAAAGACAGTGAGTTCATATTTCATTAGCCAACATCCAAATAAAAAGGAGTAAATTCATATATCTGATTTTTTTTCTTGGAATGTATTTTGGTTTTTTTTTTCTTGCATTGTTATGTTTTGTAATTTTGACTATGTTCACTGTATTTTCTATACTTATTCTGCTTAATTATTATTATTATGTCAGTTAAGTTTTATTTGGTGGGGAGTACACTTTGTATCCAATGCTTTTGTTGTAATCCGCTTTGATTTCGTGAGAAAAAAAGCAGAATAGAAATAAATTATTATTATTATTATCATTATTAAAGCTATCACCTGTATTGTCTGAAATTAGTAATATTCTAACTACTCTAAAAAAAAACCCCAGCTTTTTGTTTATTGTTAACTTACTGCCCACCTCAGGTCTTTCAGACTCAGGGCTGTGGATTTTCTAATTGAGTCTATTCATTTGGAATGTTTTTTTTCTTCTTTGCCAACTGCCTTCTAGTTTGCTAAGAATTATTGTCTTTTATAGTGTGTCATGTCTTCTCATGATATATCCAAAGTACAATAGCCTAGATTTAGTCATCTTGGCCTATGGGATGAGTTCAGGCTCAATTTGCTCTAGGACTCATTTATTGATCTTTTTAGCAGTCATGGTATCCACTGAACTCTTCTCCAGAACCACATTTCAAATGAGTTGACTTTCTTCTTGCCATTTTTCTTCACTGTTCACTTTTCACAGCCATACATAGATAGGTACAATGGCATGGACCAGTTACATAAACAATATTTTGACCATTTTGATTACAGTTTGGCAGATACAGAAAAAAATTAAGAGCATATCAGTGTAACCAGGTCATTGTTGCTGTGCATTTCATTTCAATCTCTAGCTCATCCCTTTCAAGACCTTTCCTGGCTTTATGTGTGTGTGTGTGTGTGTGCGTGCATATGTGCATTTGCAAAAACCATCAACAAAAGATATTGTGGGAATAAATCTGAAGGATTTGCTCACAGGTAAATGTTCCAGATTCCCACTTCTTTGGATTTGAAGTAGGGAACCTATGCGTAAGTAAACTTGCTTGTGGATACATGTTCTCTTTAGTATTTTGTTTCAAGCATCAAGCTAGAATAAAATATATAAATACACTATTTCAAAATATAATTATTTATGAATGAGATTATCAGCAGGTGATTTCGAGTGACAATGTACTATTGGACAATGTCCTTCATTATCTGTACCCAGACACTACAAGTGACTGGACTTGAGACTGAACTTGCTACTTAATTTTAGGCATTTATTTACTCTTGCTAATCACTGCATGTTTTAAAATTCGGTTTGTCTACCTAAAGAATCCAAAAATAGTTTGACGGTTTAAGAAAGACTATCCGAAAGAAAGGAAGAATAACATAGCCAAGAAGGAAAGGCCCAGAAGATGGACCCAACTTTTTTATAACAGTTCCTTGTACCTAACATGTAAGAGTCCTACTGGCAGAGGGCAAGCCATGATATAATGAGTGTATGTCTGATGAGGAGGAAAACCAACACACATGTATTAGTCAGAATTCAGAGAAGAACCAGACAGACACAGGGATGAGAGAAAAAAAGATGCCCCAGCATGCCCCAGTAGCTCTTAAGCAGGAAGTTGTACTAAGGGACTCTTGCCTTGTATGTCTTACCATGAGGCATCTTTAGAAGGAGGTCTCTGGACAGAAAACTATTTAAAGAACAACATTTTTGCTGGTATAGGTTTTGCATAACTTTAGTGTGCAGTTAAGAGGCAGAACTCAAATAGACGTATTATTCATAGGGGCGCTCTATGGCAAAGTTGACTCGATAGCAAACAACAATAATGTGTTGAAATTGTGGCGATCTAAATTCAAGAAGAATATATGGACACAGGTACAAAATCTGCATACAGTTCTCAGTTATGTGTGAAAATACCATTTCTACAGTAGAGAATTAGGTTAACCAGAGGATTTAAGTTTATCAAAACTTTGATTCAATGTTCTGAGCTCCTGGAGTGAATGCAGATCTGGAAGGAAGAATGACAACTTAACAACAAGAAGCAAATTGAGCAGATTAAAGACAGAGCAATAGTACAGTTCTGAATCTGACTGTGTGTTTTATATAGATATTACCAGCCTCTGTGTGTGAGTGAAACTGGCATTAGGAATATTTCATTGTTTACACTGTGATGCACTTTCTGACAAGAGACTCAGTGTTGCTGAATGTTTGGGAAATAGTCCATCTTAGAATACATCATTTTGCTAAAACAAGATCCCACTTTCATTATTTTTGTTTAAAAAACCCCCACTCATCAGAGTGAATTTTCACAAGGGTCAATCTTATGTTTTGTTCTGATAACACCAATATGTTCAATTCTTTAAAAAGCCTCAGAAGGTCAAATAACGGGGAAAAAAAAAGGGGGGGGGGGAGGAAATGGTTTAACAAACAGAACTGTTCACTGTATTTTGAGGCAGTTATTTTGCTCAGCCAACATTGCTGTTGCCATGTAACGTAAGCTTTAAAAAGCACAAAAGCACAACAAATGTTTCATTACTGTTGGTATTGCAAACTATTAAAAAGTATTAGATTAAGGTTTTTTAAAATCAATATTATAATCATTTAGTGCACAACCATGCACATTTAACACTCAATTTAACTCACTTGATATCTTGTACTACCAACACAATATGCAGGGAGAAACTGCTGGGAATTGTTTCAGATGCTCTAAGGTATGTTAATTTCCAAAGCAAAATGACTTGTGCTGTGAATTTTAACGCACTTGAAAGCCTGTACTTTCTCTCGTTCTGGAGCACAAATTTTGCATGTCTGAAGAGCAGTGATTCATCTTAAGAAAACCCATCTTGTGTTAAATGGAACGGAAACTGGACTAAGTGGTCAAATGACAAGTACATTCATATTCAAGCTGTATTATAAATGCATGTACAGTAATTTACGTCTCTCAGCTACCACAAAAGGCGCTTGATAAGCAGGTAATTTGCTAAATGGACTCCTTTATCCAAGTATTCGAAGGGCGTTACAAGAAAAATCTGCAGAGGCATTAATGTGACGTAAAGGTCAAGCATTGTGACATACCTTTCAAATAATCCCGCCTAACTTGCGTTATGATGAGGAGGCTGCTGGCAGCATCGTTCAGCACGAAGCCCTTGATGTGGGTCTCAGCGCTAAAAGAAGCAGACATTTAGAAAGGAATTACTGACATGCTTCTGATACGATAATAAATGGTTGAGCACCAAGGTGAAATTATAAAAACTACTGTTCGTATGTTAAAAATATTGCTGCAAAATATCGACCTGGAGACAGCTTTTGTGTTATCCTGTCAATGGTTATAGAAGGATAATTTTTTTGTGCATTCTGACAGATGACAAAGTTGGAAATGAGCAACAAAAGAAACAAAGTACAAGATTTTTTTTTAAACAATCGGTTCAGATTCTTGAATGCTGACATATTAGATGACTAAAATAACTGCATGCCCGGCATTGTTCTGCTATATCCTAAGCAGGATACTTTTTTCTTCTTTTTAAAACAGTCACCATAATTATAAAATGTAAAACTATTCTTTCTGAAATAAAAATGAAACATTTATTTTCAGCACTGTATATTTTAAATATAAACTAAAGGGATATTATGAACCAACAACGTATCATTTGGTTGATTTAATTTTCAAATTTCTGTCACCTAGATGCATACAGGGTTTTTTTAAATTTAAAAAAAAAAAGCCTCAACGTATTGCCACTGCTGCCGTAAAACTAAATTTCATCATTCATCAGTTTTGTATCCCTTACAAAGAGAAAAAAACCCCACACAAAACCTTTCACAGGTATGTAGCAGCAACAAGAACTTGGATTTAATAATATTGGTTAAAGCCTTTCAAGCAACATACACTCTGAGCAGATTAACCCAAAACATCTTTTTCTGTTTTTGCCCTTAAATGCCTAGAATATCCGTAATGAAATGTAGACATTTCTCTCTTAATATCTCTGGGTAATATTACAAGGTTCATTTTCTAGGTTAGATCATTTCCTCTGACCAGATCTGGCATAGAACTGCCATTTGCCATATCAACAATCAAGATAAACCACAGTGATCATCTTGTGGCAAACAACTGAGCAGCCTACCTACTTGAACTTATGAGTTGAGCGGATTGGGAGGTAAGCAGGGTCATTGCTAAATTATTCTCATCAATCCCAAGAAAATCCTTCATTCAGTTCACAATATGACTATCCTCTCAGTCACTTTCAGCCTCTGGGGCCTGCAAATGGAGTCAGTGGACTCAGGATTTTCTTACTCTCTCAACCAATCCCCTTAATCCCTGCCTAAGCACCCATTGCTCAGTTCCGCTTTTTTCCCCTTTGTCCCATCTGTCAAAGCGCTTAAGTCAACAATTCATGCATGAGACTGTAAATTACATATAACAAAGGATTTACTTTCTCCAATCTTACAATCTTTAGTGTGATTAAATAGATGTTAGCCACTATTACAAAACTAATCCCTCATTCCAATACTACTACATTTCTATTTTGGAACCATACCTAAAATTCATCAGTGTCCTACAAGAACCAAATGCTTCTAAATGACCAAAAGCTTCCAAAAACTTAACTTTTCTTTAAAGGTTTAGTTTTTATAAATATTCCAATTCTGATACCAAATATGATGGACTTAAAAACTACCTCTTTAGTTAACAACACAAAACCATGAGTTCCTATTCCATCTACATTGTAAAATAAGAAAAAACTGCTCCAAAGCAACATCACCTTGGACTTCTTCTTTATTTTGATGTATGCTATTTTAATCTAATAAACTATCTTTGTCCTAGAATTTGCCTTACAATATTAGTGCTTCATGTACTGAGTTCATTAAAATAATTTCTATCAAAGTAAAAGTAACTGAAATAATTCCTATAAAACTGTTGATTTGCTGTAACAGTTTGATTCCCCAAAAAGAGTTTCTAGTCTCCACTGCTGTGTTGGAACTGTGAACTGTGAACTATTGTACATGTCCTCCAACTAACCACTGCTTACTGTATAATCTGTGGATTTTCAATAGAACAAATGAATGATGCTTGTAAATAACTATGGCCATTATCATGAAAACACATCATTCCAACACCATTTGTGTGTTTAGAAACACATTCAGAGTAGCCATGTGGGTCATGCAGCAAAATACCACCAATCCAAAATCAACAAAAAACAATATGTATATTAGTATCACTGCGTAGTTGGCTCAGAAGTCATAGCAAAAGAAGATCAACAATTTCTAAGAGCTTTATCACACTAGCAGGCAAATGGGATTTAAACAAGAGTTAAACTAGAGAAAATCAGGAAATGCCTGAAGTTTATCACACAACATTTCCTGGCTTTCTCTAGTTTAACTTCCGTTTGCCCACTAGTGTGATAACGCTCTAAGACTATGCCAAAGGCCCTCCTACGATGGAAACTGTTTTCCTATTAGTATCACTATACTTGCTCTTTTCAGATACAATTATGATACTGCAGAGGAGTGTGCAAGGTACAATCTGCCAGTTGTTGAACTTCAGCTCCCATTAGTCCCTGCCACATAGTCAGTGCTGAGGAATGTTGGGACTTGCAGCTGAACAACATTTAGAAAGATCACCCTTTGCCCACCCCATTACATTACAAGTCTCAGAGCTTGAGTATTAATTCCATTCTCCCTTCCTTTTCTAGTACAGCTGAAAGGAGACTAAATTAGAAACTTCAGTTTTTAGTTTATTTAAATAAGTCAACTTCATAAACATAGGCGGGATACAGACCGCCAATTTGGGGCGGTCTGGCCCCGCCCCTTTCCCCGGAGTATCGGGGCTTCAGCGGCTACACCGGCAGCCGCTGAGGCCCCGATCCGCCGCTTTTCGGGCTGCGGGGAAGCGGCAAA
>NC_056522.1:29048552-29288004 GCF_019175285.1 Sceloporus undulatus | reverse complement strand
GCAGCCCGAAAAGCGGCGGATCGGGGCCTCAGCGGCTGCCGGTGTAGCCGCTGAAGCCCCGATACTCCGGGGAAAGGGGCGGGGCCAGACCGCCCCAAATTGGCGGTCTGTATCCCGCCATAGTTTTCTGTGGGTTTTTCAGGCTATGTGGCCATGTTCTAGAAATGTTTGTTTCTGATTTTTTGCCAGCATCTGTGGCTGGCATCTTTCTCTGAAGATGCCAGCCACAGATGCTGGTGAAAAGTCAGAAACAAACACTTCTAGAACATGGCCACATAGCCCGAAAACCCCGCAAAAACTATGGATGCCGGTTAGGAAAGCCTTCAACTAACAATAGTTTGTCTGGGTAGAGTCATTATGCTATGCTGAGATCAGTTACAAACATAAAAAAGAATTTAAATCCCTTCCTTGCAACAGAACCATAGAGGAGAAATAATGGAGGAGCAAAGAAACTGGAATCTTGTTCATATAATGGCGAGATATCAGAGATGCTTCCATGCTATATTTTTGCAAGGAGTGACACAGTACTGTTGGCCTGCCCCACCAGATACCAAAATCACAGATGCCCATGTGTTCCCTGGAAGCAGGGGAGAGAGATCCTCATGTCTCTCTGTAAGCATGTATACAACAGTGTCAAATTTGGGGGGGAGCGGCTGCAGTATTACTACTGTACAGTCTTGTGACCAACCACATCCCCCTCCTCCAACCTCAGGGAGACCAGCAGCTAGAATCCTTGCACACTTGAAGATGTGTGCACCTCATTTGCTGCCACCTGCCCTGGAGTGTTTCTCTCCCTGGTTGGAAGAGATCTCGGGTATTATTTGTTTATTGATTTATAATTCACAGTGTGTTAAATCCATGGATCTGGAGCCTGCAGATAAGGCAGGTCCACTGTATATTTCAGTCACCTCACACATAGCTGCAGGAGAAAATGCTTATTTTCTGAATTTTCTCTACTAAAATTTAGAGTTTATAGCTTGGATCTTCTTGTTAATTCCAACTTTAGGAGAACCATGCAGTCAATGGAAATGACTTTCTTTCCACTAGTTCAATTGTCTATTCTAGTTAGGACCAACCACTAAATTTATGCAAGTAACTGCTTTGAGTACATATTTTGCTTCTAAACCTTGATACAATCCTCCCTTCCCTTACGCAGAAATCCGTTCTGGATCCCCCCGCATAAAGGAAAAAACACGAATGCTTGGCAGTGGCGCGCAAAGTGCATGCCGCAGGAGCGCACACCATTGTTTCCTTCTGGCACGTGCCTCCCTCACTTCTGTTGCAGCTTGCAGTGTATACTGGAATCCGCATATAACACGCTCATGTATAATATGGGCGCACTGTACTTCAGACAAGGCTGATAAAGAAAGAGTGATATATTACATTAAATCAAATTAAAAATAGCCTGAAGAGATACTGATACTATACATCTGAATATACATCAAGCTACTACAACAGCTACAAAGGTGATTGCCAGGCTCTTTCACACTACAGTGGTACCCCGGGATACGAATGCGCCGGGTTACGAATTTTTCGGGATACGAAAAAATCCCATAGGGATTTATTGCTTCGGCTTACGAAGGTTTCTTCGGGTTACGAAAAAACCGCGGCGCTATTTTCCGCCACCGGAGGGCAGCAGAGAGCTATTTTTTCCATTAGCGCCTATGGGAATTCGGCTTACGAAGGTATTTCGGGTTACGAAATTAACCGCGGAACGAATTAATTTCGTAACCCGGGGTACCACTGTACAGATTTTTTAACATTAAATTTATATTATTACCACTTATGATATGATCAAAACACACAAGCAATTTGACATACCAAATATACAATATAGATTCTTTATAAAATTAAGTTTTAAAGTTAAGTACACTTCCTCTAGAACCTAAATAATAGAAAGGCACTAAATCCCTTTTGAAATTGGAAGCTAGGCAGGGTCAGCACTGATCAGTACTTGATGGGGGACCGCTAATGAATACCAGGTGCTGTATCTGTATTTCAGAGGAAGGAACTGCCCAGATCACCTCTGAGTATTCCTTGCCTACGAAAATTCTATGAAACTCATGGGGTTGCTAGAAGTCAACAGGTGACTTGAAAGTGCGAGTGTGCACACACACACACACACACACACACATCCCTCCTCTCATCTATTCATTTTATATATTGCCCTTTTCCCAATACCTGGACATAAGGCAGCTTTTAAAAATTAACAATTAACATAAGGCAGCTTAAAAAAAGTATAGATGAAAGAACCTAAGTAAAGACAGATAAAAAGATATTGTTAAAATGCAATTAAGCCATCCTTAGAACTAAAGCCACCTAAAACAAATCCACTAAAAGGCAAAAGATACATGTCAGCAAAGTAGTATACTAATTGTCCCCAGTCAGACCCTAAAAGCCAGTTGGAATTAAAAAATTTCACTCATAGTGCAAAGGTCAGCCATCCTAGCCTAGGAAGGGTATTCCAAAGATGATTTTAAATTATTTAAGTGTTTACCCATTCAAATGTTAAAAAAACAACAGAACACAAAACACTAAGTTATATATATAATTGAACTTACTCATATGACCAGATAACTTGTATAGTTTCACTGATTATACTAACATAACTCCTAGGCAAGCAGAGTGCAACAGTGAATGGATATAACATGGGAGTAATAGTTTATTCACAAGGTAGAATTGCTCACTACATTAAATGGCATTTTCTTCTTCCTGTATGATTCTGTCAATGCATTTGATAAAAGCCATACTTGCATTATTCTGTTTCTGGTCTTGGGACCTTCAGCACTAAGAGGTGAACAGTATTTGGTTGATGTGTGCATTTGTTAAACTGTTAAGTGTACAAAGTGTGTGGCTAGACTGTGATGCACCATTAGCTACAAAATGACCCTGGAATGCCCAACTCTTTTTGACTCACAATATATTGCATGTTTGAAAGACCAATGCATTGTGCTTCTCCCAAGTGAGGCAATTTTTCTATTAGGAAAATGGAAATTTCTCCTGAAAGCAAAGTATGCAATAATTTTTATGCAAGCTTACAAATGTACAGATAAAAGATAAATGCATAGAGATAAAACATACAGCAAAAACTTACATGTTTTTTACTTTGATTGCTTTCTCAAGATGACCCTTGCCTAGCAGTGCTCTTATAAGATGGGAATAAGCAAGGGACTGAAACACAATACCCTTATTTTCTGCTTCTAGTAAAATACTGTATGCTTCTGCAAAGAGAATTAAAAACACAATGTGTCAGCTTTTACTGAAGTGCCACAAAATATCATTAATCTCTCCCCACTTTTAAGAGGATTTGAAAGAAATCTCTTCCTCTTTTCCCCCATATACTAGAGAGTCCAAAAATATTTAAGAAACTGACTGTTTTCTTGGTTGAACTTAATGCTCTCTTCTGTGTAATTGTTTATAGCAACTTAAAATTTCTTTTACAGTAAAAAAAGATTGAAAAACTACTATCATCACTAAGGAACACATTATGCATCAGCTATAATCAAAACTGTCCTTTCCAAGTTTTGTTAGCAAACTTCTCCTGTGTGTCTATTTTGAAAGCCTGTGCATGTTATTTTAATGCAATCCCTAATTCTGTAGTAGGGAGTTATAACATTTAGAATTCTATGATAGCAGCATTGGCAGTGTTTTCAGTATTGGGAGATCAAATTATTTGGCTACGACAAGATTTACAAGGAAACATACAATTTACAAATATACAGATATTTAACAAGTAAACTAAAACTACATTTATTTGACTGATTAACAGTTTTATTTCACACATTCACAATAACTGTCAGTTAGTGAAAAGACATTACCCAAAAAAAAAAAAAAAAAAAAAAGGAAAAAAGGTAACTGCACTTTTCAGTCATTTACTTTTCTGAACAGGATTATGCAGCTGTAAACATCCTGTTGAAACATTAATCTGTTCGGTAATATATTCTTTAAAAAAGTTAATGGCATATAACCGGGGGGGAAAACATTCTGCTGATTAGTTTCACATAAGGAAGTCTCATTTGCAATATTTTAAATACACTACAATCTCTAAAATTAAATACTAGTAGTTTGAACATTGAGTGGAAATCAGCCTGGATTTGAAAATGTACAACACAAAAAACCCAAAGTGAAAGTATTTGGAAGACTATACTGCACATTTTACATACATATCATTCATGACACAAATTGTTCCGTCTCTCTTAAACTTGAACCATAGCATACTTAACATGCATGCTCTAATGTTAATGACATTAAGTGAACTGAGCATGTATTTGAATAATTTAGAATATATTCCCAAAATGTTGCATTCATGCAACTATTCTCTCCCCCCCCCCGAACAATCATTACAAATATTTAATACTTTCTGCTATGTTTTACATTTATATAAATGTAAGTGTTTTGATGACAATAACTAAAGGCAGGACTCTCATACTAAAGATGTGAGGCCACACTTTCACCCATGATTTAATCGTTTAGGAGATAAACACTAATACTCTGCTGCTGCTGTTTTTGCGTTGTTTTAAAACGAGCTTTTACTCTACATATGACAGAATACTAAGGGAACTCACAGATAACCCAATGAAGAAAGAAAATTATTCTTTAATTTGTTAAAGAATCAAGAATAAAGAAAGGTGAAGCCAACACGTTCAGGAAGATCTGTTAACAGATAGTAAGCATGCTTCCTTATGTGTTCTGAACACCCATGTCCTTCTCAGGGAAAGTACTCATTATGTGAAACACAGCTCTTAGATAAAATTTAGCATGGGAGCAAACTGCTACCTAACAGATCAATTTATGCTGATATTAACTAATCTTTTACTGAGGGAGAACCTCAAACTTGGCACATGTGAAGGCATGACTTGCCATATGGATGATAAACATTTTACACTACAAGACCCATGTTGGTAATGAATTTCTGAGAGTGTTAATAATGGTTTTACTCCATAACTGGTAGAGAATGTGCATCAATGCCAGCAAGTTACTGCCAAATATTAATTCCCCTTTGGGGGATCACTTCAGGGAAGACGTGCATGACAATACCAGGTCGTCAAACCTTTTTTTTATTGCTGGATAAATCTTATTTACTGGCTGATTTCTGGTGGGAGGGAATAGGATTTGGTGTTTGGCAGAGCAGTCCATTCACATCATTACTACTACGACTTCTTCTTCTTCTTATATTTTCTTATATCCCGCCCTTTCTCCCAATACAGGCGGTGACCAGCAGATTTAAAACAATACAATTAAAAAACGTACAACATTAAAATGTCTAAATATAAAATTAAAAAAACAAACCATTTAAAAAGTTGTAACAGTTATGAGTTAAAATCAAATGTTACAATACAGACCTTAAAATTTAAATAGCACAACATTCCCAGACCTTTGCAAAGGCCTGCCAACACAAGAAAATCTATACCCGCCGCCGGAAGGACAGCAGGAATGGAGCCATCACGGCCTTCCTAGGGAGGGAGTGCCAAAGCTTAGGAGCAGTCAGTCACTAAGAAGGCCCTCTCTCTTGTTCTCACCAAACATGCCTGAGAGAGTGGTGGGACAGAGAGAAGGGCCTATAATAGCAACCTTAATGGCAATACTATTATTTCTTGTGAGTTAGGCCTTGCCATTCAACAAGAGACCAACACCCAGATTAGTATGTAAATCAGTTCCTCTCAACCAAAGGTCATACAGTATATATATCACACTCACTTCCATGCCAGCATTCTCTGAAGATACCAGCCACAGAAGCAGGCAAAATGTCAGGAATGAACTCTTCCAGAACATGGCCATATAGCTCAAAAAACCCACAAAAAGTTATAATTAATTTACCTTCAGCACTACCCTTTTTGCAGAGTATCAGTAGTTGTTTCTGAAGATTAAAAGGTTGGTCAGGAACCAGTGAAAGTGAAGACTGGGTAGAATCAGCAGCCTTATCATACCAAGTCTTTAAAAGAAAACAAGTAGTTTAAAATTATGTATCATCATACGTATGTACAATCGCTCCCTACAAACCCACTGAACATACAATATAAAATATTATTATAATGTAGACATTTCACTGCAAACACTCTGAAACTAATTTACCTCAGGTACATCAAATGGAGCTTCCTGATTATTAGTTTTAAGAATATCTGCTAGCAACCTCAATGTTCTTTCACGTGGAATAATATTTTCTTCCTGCATTTTAGTCCAAATGGCATCAGCCTTTTGCCAGTCATTGTTTTCCTCTGAAGAAGAAAAGTGCAAGGGAAAAAATTCTGGTTCATTGACATTTTCTATAGCAAGCTATTTTATGCATGTCTAACTGGAAATGCATTTTCTCATGTAAAAATCATCTTCCTTTCTTGTCTAATCCAGGACAGCTGTTTGAATGTACTATGCAACACGCAATTAGTTTCAGCTATTCTTGTTTAAAACATAAATGTAACTCATTATAGGAATAATATTTTCTCCAGCATAGCCCCGAATTTCCCCTTGGTTACAGGCATAAACTGTTTAATGGAATATAACACAACTAATGTAGCACTCCATATAGGATGTTTTTGCAGGAGATTGCAAAAAATGAGATCTAAAACTCCCAGAAGTCTAGCAAAATAAATAAATAAATAAATATCAATCAATATTTACTGATTAATCCGTAGGCCATCTCAAAGTACCACAATACAAGATCGCAAAACAAGATAAAATTCTATATAAAACTCTGTATAAGAGTTATACAGAAGAACATGAAAATTAGGGAATTAGAGAATGGAAGTGAAAGATAGTGGGGGGAGAGGCAGGCTAAATATCTGACTTCTCTACCTTTGTAAAGAACCTAGAAGCTCACTGTTCCTAACAAGGGGTAAGAAAAGTTACAAAATGATGGAGGCCTTCCTCTCCTCAGGAAAAAACAAAATCAGGAGGATTGCTGCAACAGACATTTTACAGGTTTATTTGTACAGTAATACAGTAGGAGTGCATATTATGCAAAGGGTTTGTCCTGGGACGCTTCGTGTAACAATGTTCATGTATGATCTGGTATGTTGTTTCTCTTACTTAAATAAATGACAGTGTTCTCTCTAGGCATTTTTTTTAGGTTCTCCAGTGTAATTCTCTGGTATGCTTCCAATGGTCATACTGGAAGACCCAGAAATTTCTAGAGAGAACATTTCTCTAGGCATTTTCTAGATCCTTCAGCATGACTCCATAGTCAACTTCTAGTGGAAGAATACCAGAGAATTGAACCAGAGCATATTTTTTTCCGACATATGTAAGTGTCCATGTGTTCTATGAACTCACGTAATACGCAGTCTTGCTGTATATTCTTTACTGTCCTGAACTCTATATCCATATTTGCAAACCATGGGGAAACTGAACTTAGTTATTCCTATTATAATATACAGTATAGAAATAACTACAGAACCTTCAGTTATACTACTGTATGTAGGTTTTGAAATATGTGTAAGAGGATTTCTTTTTGTTGTAAACAAAGCTGCTTTCCCTTCCGTTGAGTGGAAAAAAATTGGTTGTGTCTTTTCTTGCTGACTGGAGAATTTGTGCAACAGTGTTTGATAAAATTTATCGTCTTAGATATCTTCTCTCAGCAGACATGCTGTCAGTGTGAGTAACCAATTGGAGGGAGACAGGATGCTGTAGGGAAGGAGAAGACACCCTCCTATTGAAGGAAGATTATGTTTTGAAGCCCAGTTGCTTTATTATGGTGAACCAGTATTTGTAAGCTGAGAACAAATTGCTGACATTTTTTAAACCTGCTGAGAAAATGAAATGCAAAAATTGAATAAAGCATACAGTGAGCCTTTTGGCCACTTCTCTGTTGAACGTTCTTTTTACAAGCAAAGAGGTAGATACTCCACTAGTGTAGATTGAAAACACTATGTTTCTCTATTTTATAAGAAGACATGAAGGGTTCATAACACTAGGCTGCTCAATTGCTACGAAACAAAAATTCATCTGTTATCATAAATACAATTCCAGAGATGGCTGTGTAAGTCTGATGCAGAAAAACCAATAGAGAATGAGAGGCTGATGCGGTGAATGATCATTCTAGGAGGGCTGAAGGAGCAATCACAGCAGCAGAGTGAGGCAGGAGACACAGAGTTCCAAAACTGTTTCGTCTGTCTACTCTCCTCTCTTCCTCTTGTTTAATTACTGGTACATAACCATGCTTACCATTAGAAAGTAATTTAGCGGCAAGATACGGATAGAAGGGGAGGATATTTTTAGCCCTGGTGGTGGATTGTTCTGTCAGTACTTGTAGAATGATCATTCACGGTAAATTTTGACTCATTCTTAGGATGGCTAAAGGAGCAATCCACAATTAGTAGTATATACCTAAACTCTACCTCAAGGGAAGAAATGGCTGCTCTCCTCTTGCACAACTGCCTGCAGAACAGACCTTCCAAATACTGCTTGCCCTGAATTAAATTTGTCTTTTCTTATTGTTTAATGAAAGCTAAAAGGCTCTTTCCATTCTGCAGCTTTACACATCTCCTCTAATCATGATGTTACTTTGACCACTGCAGTTGTTACCACAGATCTTGTGGAATGTGCATAGCCCTATTGAGGCTTTGGCATTTTTGCATAATCCTAAGTATATACAACTTTTTATTCACCTAGACTGCATTTGCTTTGATGTCCTATAAGCCAGTGTCCTCAAGTGAAAGAAAATAAATAATGCCTTGGTTGGACTAATGGCTTTTGATCTTTGCAAATAAAATGTAACTCCTCTTCTTACATCTAGCAAATAATAATAATAATAATAATAATAATAATAATAATAATAATAATAAACCGCTTTTCCAAAACTGATCAAAGCAGTGCACAACAAAGAATACAAAATATAATAATCAAAAATAGCAACACGATATATACATAACATTAAAACTTGACAATAAAAATGCCATCTCTTTTTTGGAAGATGAATCAGATTTGGGCAATATGTTGGCAATTCTAGTGATTGATGCCTGACCTTGAAGCTAAAAACTTTTATTATTATTATTACTATTATTTATAGTACCTCTACCCCGTTCTTCAGCCAATAGGCTATCAGAGCGGCTTACATTTTTTAAATTAGACATTTTCCTGCCCTAAGGCTAATGATGCCAATTCTGAAACCTTTCTTGATCAAGTTACAACAGCCAAAAACGCCACTTTGAAAAACAGTAGTCTCAAGGACATCTCCTTCCAAGGTCCAATGGTGATTTTTGTCAACGCATTTAACACCAAATTCAGATCTCAAGTTGGGAAGCTGTGAACAGTGGGTGGAGTTTGTAAAGCTGACCCTTTTAGAATGTTTTAACATGTGGATGAGCTAAAAGAGGCTTTCCTGATATTGTTAACATCAATTACAAGGCTGCCACTTGCCTTTTTAGTGTATTTAGTCTGAGACTTTTAAATATGCCTTCTTGAAGAAATGCTAGTATCTTCTTTATTTCTGCGCTGTCAGATGAGCACCACCATTTGGAATGCTTTCCAAGTGGTTTTATAAATGTGCTTAGTTGAGTGCCTCCTGGATCTTAAGATTGTTTTAGTAACTAATTCAGAATATCCTTGCTGCAGCAAGCCTCTGTGTTCAACCTCCAAGCAGTCAGCTGTAACCATTGAGGACTGGGATGGTCAACAGTCCCCTGTATCAATAGACGGCACGGTTCCTCCAAAAAAAAATGCTTATTAGAAGGACCCATGGTCTGCAAACCCAATGCATAGCAAATAGCACATGAACTCACTGAAGTCTAATTTTCATGAGGAATTTCTGTATTATCAGCAAAGGAGGAAAAGTGTGTGAGAAGGGACGAAGCCGAGACAGGGCAGTGAAAATTCTAGGCTGAGAAAGCAGACCTTGACTACCAGAACGGAGGGCACGGGTGGGAAGGTGAAGAGAAAGAAGGTCTGATAATAAGGAGGGGCCAGCCCATGCAGGGCTTTAAAAGTCAACAACAGAAGCTTATACTGAATACGGAAAGGGAGGGGGAACCAGAGAAGGAATAATAAAGGAGAGATATGGTCAAAGCGGTGGGCGGATGTAATAATGCGTGCAGCTGAATGCTGGTTAGAAATTAAAGGACGGAGGTGAGAAAGAGGAAGCCCTGCCAGACGGAGGTTACAGAAATCAAGTTGCGACACCACAAGGGCATGGACCAGAATCTTGGCAGTAGAGGCAGATAGAAATGGTCGGAATTTGGCAATAATGTATAAAAAGAATCTACATGCCTTAGCTGTGGTCTGGATCTGGAGGATACATGACAGAGAAGAATCAAAAATAAAAACAAGACTATGGGCTTCCTGGACCAGTCAAATAGAAATGTCATCCACAGAAACAGAGAAGGAGTATTGAAGAATAGACTTAGGTAGAAAAAACGAGAAGATTC
Source organism: Sceloporus undulatus (assembly GCF_019175285.1). Taxonomy (NCBI): domain Eukaryota; kingdom Metazoa; phylum Chordata; class Lepidosauria; order Squamata; family Phrynosomatidae; genus Sceloporus; species Sceloporus undulatus. The sequence continues at coordinate 29,277,649 of NC_056522.1, read as the reverse complement.
GTTTTGGACATATTAAGCTTCAAATGCCGATGCCACATCCACTGAGAGATAGCTGCAAGACAAGATGAAACTTGCTGTTCAAGACCCGGAGAAAGGTCAGGGGTGGAAAGATACAGCTGAGTGTCATCGGCGTTCAAATGATAGGAAAAGCCAAAAGAACTAAAGAGTTTTCCTAGGGACAATGTGTAGAGAGAAAACAATAGGGTACCCAAAACAGAGCTCTGGGGATCTCCAACAGGTAACAGAACAGAAGACGAGGTCTGACCACCTGTGACCACTGCAAAAGACACACAAAATATAGCATATAGAAGAAGGTCACATTGTTTCAGCAGTCACATCACCCACTGATGACCTTCTGCTCTTAAATCTCTATTGAAAAAAATTGTTTGATTTTGAAACTGTCTCCAGAGGCAAACAAATCTACTAAAAACTTCCCATATTGTTCCTACAACCAGGTTCAGACTCCTCTCCAGGCAAGATTTTGTGTCTGCTAAAGAAATCTGCTTTTCCTTTCAAAATTCCTTTTAAATAAACTGCTGTTAATGAATTCAAACATTTTGCAACCCAAATTAATTTTTTGGTTGATTCTTTTATCATTCGATGTGAATGGGACACCCCCTTGGTTTGAAAGATACACTTTTTTAGATTTGAACATTCTGATGCACTATCACTGGTGCAAACCGAACTATAGTTAGTCTTACTGCTCTCATTTACAAAAGATTGATGCTAACCTCCTCCTCTTATTCTGGCCATTTCCCCTGGATAGCATGACCCCAGTAGTGAGCCCATCTCCATCTATACAGACTCACATCTGTCATAACTGAACTTATTTCTTGAATTTCATAACCTTCCTGGCCTCTGGTGAGGCTTCCCAATTAGGAAAAGATGCAATTCTTCCCGACTCTGATCTCCCTCAAACTCCTGTTGCTACCTCCCACACTATTGGGGTGAGTCTTCAAAAGTTTTCATGACATGCAGGCAGTGGACAGAAGCAATTTGCCAAAATACCTAACCTTCCAACATATTAATGAATGCTGAATGAAAATCTAGATTCAACAGAATATACTCATTGGGTCTTATGTTCACCAATGTTTATGTAAATTCCACTTGATATAAAAACTCCTTTTCATATATTAAAGAGTAAAGTGCTAAAGTCACTTATCTCCTGCACCAAGGTGCTCACCAAGATTTACACTTATGAAGAGACCAAAAGCTGTTTACTGTAGGGCACATGGAGATGTTATCGAAGAAACATAAAGACCAAACCCTTTATGAACACTTCCTCTCTTAGAACCTACAGTAACCTGCACTATTAGGCTCTTACAGCAATGTTGTCTAACATCTAAGAAATAGCCCAGTAAGGTTATGAAAAGCTTTTGCAATATTCCTTGAGAAACTGCCAAGTATTTGGCTATTTTCTACTATAAGCAATTATGTATGTAGCAAATAGGAACATCTTTTAAAATTCTTTTCTAGACAGCAAAACAAGACAGCACTTCACAGTAAGGGGAGAAATTACACAGAAGATTCTTGAATTTCTGAGACATGGTTTAACAGTACACAATGATAGGAAATGGCAACTTTCTTTAAAGAACTCCTCAAGAGATAAATACCACCTATGCAGAAGCAAATAGGTGGTTTATAAAAACCTTCAATTATCGTTCAACCAAAGTAAGCTAACTGCAGAATGTTTCCCTATTCAAGTTAACACTCTAAAACTGAAAGAAAAAGACTAACTGGTAAATTGGAACACAGCTCAAGCACAATGTTCACCCATGGTGAGGAGGTTGAACTGAATGTATAAATGTTATCCTAAATGGTTTATCAATGAAAACATCAAGAGTATTGGACAGAGGGGGTGGGAAGAGAACATTTTGTTGAAGCTTTTAAACAACCTAGCCAATGAAGCCTGCATTGGTAAAAGAAGAGAACAGGAACCACTTGAGAAAAAACAAAGGCCACAATTTTTTTTAATAATCAGATGCAGGTCAAACTGTTTGGCAGCTAAGATGTCACTCTAAACATGGTAGCAGTCTACTTGTTGGATAATAAACAAGGGAAATAACATATAGGAAAGACTCTTAGCAACTGTGCAGTCAGCTTTTCCCAGTGGCAAGGTACAAAAAGCTACAACTGCCATACAAACAAACTTTGGTTCTGCTAATGGCTTCTATAACCAAGCCACCTGTGTGAGATTCAACAATGAATACCTCATTAGACTAATGATTATCTCCATTGGTTATGATATGGAAGAAAATTTGTCCAAAATACAGACAATAATCAGAAGTAATGGTAAAAAATTATTGAATCTGTAAGCTTGACTTGATGGCCCTTGTGGTCTCTTCCAACTCTATGATTCTATGTAAACCAACAATTAATTTATGCTGATATCAAGTTCTCTACTAGGGTGGGCAACTCAAATGGGCCTAGGGGCCACATTTTCACCCCCGCATCCATAGTGGCCCACATTTCGCCTTGAAATGCTCTCCTTCAAAAGAAATATGAAATCAAATATACTTCCATACCTCATGGAAACGGTAGAGGTTGGGGGTCTTGTAGCACCCTAAGGTGCCACTCTGGGAAGCTTCAATGAGTGAAAAATGCTATTTGTCAGTTAAATGTTTTCCCCTCAGCATGGAGAGGGCATTGGGAGGGAACATAAAAATAGATTTTGGGCCATGTTTGTGACCCTATATAACATCCTTAAAAATAAAAGGGATCTATGCATTTCAGGAGCACCCCAAAATGAAACAATATAACACACGTTTACCTTCACTTCCAGAAAATGTGCAACAACAGTCCTGAAATCATAAGACAGGCTTAAAGGTGACAGAGGCATTTCAAAACATACTATCTGACTACAGGTTGAGCCTCCCCTATCCAGATTTTCAAAATCTGAAATCTTCAAAATTGTCTACATGTGTGACTGAGGTAGTGACACCTTTGCTTTCTGATGGTTCAATGTACACAAAGTTTGTTTCATGCACAAAATTATTTAAAAGGTTGTGTATAAACTTACTTCCAGGCTATGTGTATAAGAAACATAAATGAATTTTATGTTTAGACCTATGTCCCATCTCTAAGATATCTCAATATGTGTAGGCAAATATTATAAAATCTGAAAAACTTTGGCGGGTTACAAACCGCCATGAAAGTACGGAGTCAGTCCGTACTAGGGTTAGGAAGGTGCGGTGCTTCCGCACCCCCCTAACCCTAGTATGGACTGAGTCCGTACAAAATGGCGGCTCCCCTTCCACATGGGGGCCACCATGACGACGTCACGACCGCGCCGCCTCTATACGGGGCAGTGCAGACGTGACGTCGTCGGTCCGCGCCAGGGCGCTTAGTGCGCCCTTTGCGCAGACCAGGAAGGAGCTCCGTTTTGGAGCTCCTTCCTGGTTTGTGGCGCCGCTTTGCGTCGCTGGGTGCAGCCTTCAGACAGCTGCGCCCAGCGAAGCAAGGGAGAAAGGGGCCAAGCGGCCCCTTTCTCCTCCCCCCTGCCGCAGCCTGGAAAGCGGTGGATCGGGGCCTCGGAGGCTGTAACCCACCTTTGAAATCCAAATTACTTCTGATCCCAAACATTTTGGATAAGGGAGATTGAACCTGTAGCTTTAAATTTTTTTGTACCTGTTGCCTTTGTCCAGGCACAATTCAAAACAGTGGTACAAGACTTTGAAAACCTTGAACAACTTGAAAAGTAGATAGTCAAGACACTGCCTTCTCCCATATGAACTATCTCATTTTTAAAAATTAGGAAATATTCTTTTCTAGATTCCCCACCTTCAGAAACTGGTGAAAGGTCCTCTGCTTTAGACCTACCTTCACTCAGAGTACAGAACACTTGGTTAGAAGGCCATTTAATCTGACCCTGTTATAAAGCAGATTTGTATGATCTTAAATCAAAGTGGTACCACAAAGTGGTATTTAACTGGGAGTATGCATGCAATGAGAAATATCCCTTTTCCCTTTTTATAAAAAGCTGCTTTTCTTTTTAAACGGACCTCCTATACAAGAAAAGTGTCTGTGCCAGATGTGTCACAGGTATTTCTAGGTGTTATTCAAACAATTTTATTTTGGACAGAAACAAGCCTGGCTTAACATTTGAGAGTGTAAAATAAAATGTCTTCCTTTTTACTTACTACATGATTTTAATAAGTAGTAATACATTTCATCTCTGTCACATTCAAAAAGCTTTTGAGTCAGTTCTACCATCATTTCCAGGGGCTCAACCTATAAAAGACAAAAATAAAATAAAACAAACATCACATTTGTAACATCTATACACAATAAAAAAATCCCTTTTGATATTTTGCCTATCATGCAACTTGTACACCTGCTGTAAAAATGTCAAAGGTTGTGAAGGAGAACCTAAAGACATAAATAGGAATAAGGAGAGTAAGGAGAATGTTTCTTTATCAGCCCCTTTCAACCATTTTACCCTGGAGGAACCTTTGAAATAATCTTCAGGTCTCAATGAAACCTGCATATAAATTAATATATCTACTTTTTTTAAAAAGCATGTTTATTTCTCCCCCCCACAATGATGATATCTTATGAAGCTCTTAGTGATCTGTTGTCAAACCATAGGGTTCCAGGGAACACTGGTTAAGAAATCCTGTTCTGTATGAAGACTAATGTGCAATGTATTAAGCTCACATAAGAATACATAAACAAAAACATTCGATATTTTAAAGTATGCACAAGTGTGGGTTAGTAATACAGCAATCTTTCCAAAGTCTTAAATTTGCTTTAGCTATAAACAAGATCTAATGCTACATCTTTCATGCCCCCCATGACACCTTTCTTTTAGTCTGAATTCACTTTAGTTGTACATCAGCATGGCTTTTGTAATAATACACCAACACGCATACTGATTCACACTGACAGTGCCTTTTACTTCAAAATGAGTAAGTTAATGCGACTTGGCTTATTAATTCAGCTATTGTTTGTTGTTTCCACTGCCCTTCCCATTCTCAAATCCTGTGACTCGTGAAGAGAAACTAAACAAGGTGTTTGGAAAAGGTATAACCTGCAATATTGTGCAAATGCCTTCTACAGAGGCTCAGCAGGAAGAAAGAGAAACTGTTCTCAAAGGATCCAGATGAAAGGAGGAGCCCCCCTAAATGTTCTGTGGGGGAAAGGAGTCATAGCTTTTCTCCTGTCCCACTGGACTTTTGTAGTAGGTGGTGGAAGCAGCTGAGCTTCTGGATATTAAGAAGAAATTGCAGAGACAGAGAAGTCACTGTAAAGCAAGGAAATGGATAGGAAAATTTAAGATAAACCTGTAAAGCTAGGGCAAATGACTATCCAGCTTACAGTGGCAGACTGCTGCCAACTAGAGACCTGATTGAAAGCAGTCAGTAGCTATTAGAACAGAGAAACTATGGACTCCCTTTATCAGTAATGTTGAATTCTTGCTCTAAATTGATAATATAAATATATAAAGCTATATAATACACCTACCTGATTACTTGCAAAACACTTTTCTGCAAACCATTGCAGTCGGTTTGGACGTGCCCTTAAGCCAGGTGTCTGCAAAAAAAATAAAAAAAATAAATAAAAAATAAAAAATAAATAAATAAATAAATAAATAAAATAAAATAAAAAAAACAACCAAAAATAAATAGTTAAGCACTTCCTTACTAGAGACAGTTCTTCGAATGCAGAAGACAATGAACAGTTTATAACTAAGATCCTACATCACTTTCATAGAGACCAAGTCTCCTGCACCATACTTGCAGCACGTGATGCTGGCTACTCCTGCTGTCCAGCTGCTTCCCACACTGTGCAAAAACAACTGGGAACTTCCAAGTATGGCCCCATGTCTCTGGGCACTGACTGGTCACAGAGTTTGCTGCCAACTTAATGCGGCTCTTTCCTCCCTTTGGTGCTCTAGAGCACATGGAATAAACCCAGATGCACCTCTACAGCCAATCAGCCACCAGAATACTGGAACTGTATCTGGTAGTCCCACCTCCTCTTGGGTTTTGCTGCACACAACAGTGGGATCCTTGTAGAAGAAGGTACCAGATACCTCAGTGTGCAATAATAATAATAATAATAATAATAATAATAATAATAATAATAATAATTCCTGCCTCTCCCTGCGGATCAAGGCGGGATTACAACCAGATAAAATACAAACAGACCATACAATAAAATAAATCTCAACGACACTGAAATTACCCACAAAATTAACCCTCATAATACAATATTAAATACATAATACAAATTACAAAGCTAAAAATTAAAAATTCTTATCTTACACACTCAGTGATTGGGGTATTGAGGTGGATAGACTGTTTACACAGTCAGATGGGAAAGCCCGCCAGAAGTGATCCGACTTAATAGCTTTCTTGAAAGCATCTAAGGTAGTAATACAACAGATCTCCTCTGCTAAGTCATTCCATACTTCTGGAGCGATTGAGACAAAGGTCCTCTAGGAAATGGACACCAATCTGGTCTTATGTGCCTGTAATAAGTACTTCCCAGACGTTCTGAGAGTGCGGGGCGGATTGTATAGGGAGAGGTGTTCCCACAAGTAACCTGGGCCCAAGCCATATAGGGCTTTAAAGGTGATAACCAACACCCAGTTACACCAGCATATGTCATCAAATGGAAGATGTACTTCCACCCAATATTCCCGAGGGGAATATGTTAACTGAAATTGATCAGTCATTCTGTATTTTTAAATTTAAAGATTAATTTTTACTCTAAAACTGTTAAAAATGAGATAAAATGCTTACGAAAATATTTCTGAACCACTATGCATTTCCATGCTTCTAATGCCGTATTTTATTTTAAAATATAATTTCTACCAAACTGACTTTCTAGGGAGGCATATAAATGTAATACCTGAATTCTTGAGATGATAAATTTATCTTGGGGTGGTGGTGGTATAGTGCCTTGGATTGATTGTGTGTGTGTGTCTTCAAGTTGCCTGTTGACCTATGGTGATCCCATTAATTTCATAGGGTTTTCTTAGACAAGGAATACTGAGAGGCAGTTTTGTCAGTACCTTCCTCTGAAATATATAGCCTATAGCACCTGGATTCATTGGCAGTCTCCCATCCAAACATTAACTAGAGCTGAGACTGCTTAGCTTCCAAGATCAGACATGATCTGGTGCCTTTAAGGTTCTCACATCTTAAACCCATTTACTTGGGAGTAAGTCTTACTGAATTCAACTGGACTGATTATATATTACAATACTGCATTATGTTATTTTTTTATAATGGTTATATATGCTTCTGTGTTTTATTGTACAGCTAATGTATTATACAGATATCTAAAATACTAAATGCCAACTACAGAATAAAGTGGACACAGAATTTTACATATAATAAACATATCAATTTATTTTTATATACACTTAATTTTAATACCACTGAAAAAACCATACTGTATACACTCAACTATAAGTTAACCTCATATATAAGTTGAGGACAGGTTTTAGGGGCAAAATTATGTATTTTAACATGACCCAAGGGTAAGTCGAGGGTAAAACTTATGAGCATGTAACAAAGGATTTAAAAGATGAAGCAAAAGAAAACAATGCCAAAGAACTTACAAAATTCCAGCAGGCTTAAATGTTTCTGCTCATACTAAAGGCCGGATGGATGAAAGAGTAGAGGGGGGTTAGTGCTTTCAGGACAGATTGCACTCTTGCCTTTCACCAGAGTTAGAAGTACAGCACTTACATTGACCAGTAGATAAGTCGACCCAGGATTTTGAGGTCAATTTTTACTACAATTTCTAGACTTATACATGAGTATATACAGTAATTCCAATAATTATTATAAAAATTTACTGTACAGAACTGTCATTTCTTCTGTTTCTTAACTCAGTAGAGAGACAACTTAGATCCAACCTATTGGAAACTATCACATCTTTCTTAATTCGTCTCTCTCCCAGTCACCAGTCCCCATACCTTCTACAGCTCTTTATCTCTAGCATGCATACATGGTTAACTACAGCAATCTTATAAGAACATTCAATCCAAGCTATACAGCAAGAATTACCAAATGAAATTCCAAATCTGTGCTTCTCTCTGCAGAACAGGTTTCATGATAGTCACTTCACAGCTACCACTCAAACCAAGTGCTATCTATTTACCAGTATGTTCTTAAATATGAGACTTCTCAAAATTCAAAATTCTTTGCTACTTTATTGTCCAAAGGTTTTTCATTATGTCTTCTAGTATTTTACAACAAATGCTAGGAACAATCTGCTGCAGACAATCTCTATCTTACCCACACTAGAGTGTAGGTCATCCTTCTTAAAATCATTGGCAGGTTATAAACCGCCATGAAAGTACGGAGTCAGTCCGTACTAGGGTTAGGAAGGTGCGGTGCTTCCGCACCCCCCTAACCCTAGTACGGACTGAGTCCATACAAAATGGCGGCTCCCCTTCCACATGGGGGCCGCCATGACGACGTCACGACTGCGCCGCCTCTATACGGGGCGGTGAAGACGTGACGTCGTTGGTCCGCGCCAGGGCACTTAGTGTGCCCTTTGCACGGACCAGGAAGGAGCTCCGTTTCGGAGATCCTTCCTGGTTTGCGGCGCTGCTTTGCATTGCTGGGTGCAGCCTTCAGACGGCTGTGCCCAGCGAAGCAAGGGAGAAAGGGGCCAAGCGGCCCCTTTCTCCTCCTCCCCGCCGCTGCGGGGTGTCCTTGGGGCTTGAAGCCTCAAGGACACCCCTTTTCAGGCTGCGGAGAAGCGGCCTTTTGCCGCTTCCCCGCAGCCTGGAAAGAGGCAGATCGGGGCCTCGGAGGCTGCCGGTCTGGCAGCTGAGGCCCCGATACACTGGGGAAAGGGGCGGGTGCAGCCCGCCCCAAACGGGTGGTCTGTAACCAGCCATAGAATCACATGTCAGTATCATACTATGCTTTAATATTAGTGCTATGGCTGCCTCCTGTGGAATTCTGGGGTTTGTAGTTTAGTGAGGCCTAAGAACTCTCTGGCTGAGAATTCTAAACTCACCTCCCTAAACTGCAAATCCCAGGATTCCACAGGAGGCAGCCATAGCAGTGTATATAATACAATTATAACAGTGTAGTGTGAGACTGTCCTTAGATTTGGAAAGTGCAGCAAAGGCCTTCTATTCTAACCCCTGTCATGTAGGAGTAACATTAGACAGACATACTACAAAAAGTTACCTAGAATCCAATTGTGGAGAACAGTCAAAACCCAGAAGCAGGTTACATCTAACCAGGTTAGACACTGAACATCAGAATCTCACTGAGAGCAAGCTGGAAAACTATGTGGCAGTAACAGTATACTCAGTTCCATTTTTACAAAGTCAGTTTAGAAGTTGAATCACACATACACACACACTCCCCAAGTACATTGCATGAAGCTGATTAAATTACTGGAGACCTGTGTAAGTGTCATTGAACTTAATAAAAAAAAGAGCGGGATAAAACTATACTGAATGAAATAGAAATGGTACTGAATAAAATAAACAGAAAGCAAACACAACAAGAACAATTGATTTAATCATTACTTAACACATCTACACACACCCTTAATTGGATTTAAACTGATGTTAACTAAGGTGATATTGATTATTATATTAGTTTTCCCTGTGCCTATATAGTGCATTTTGTTCCTCTCCAGATACTGGTGGCAAAACATGACATGTGTTAAAAACAAACAAACAAACAAACAAAAACACCAGAAGGGCACACAATGCTATGGGTCTACCTTTTATCCAATCTTTTTTTTTTTTTTGAGACTTGATAAAGTGCAAGATTGATAGGGACAACCTGTCTCCCCCCCCTCCATTTGCTGGGTACATCAGCATCTATAATGTAATTCCTCAGAAATCTCCCAACCTCCAAATGCCCACACAGTTGTCTCCTCTTCTCTGCCCACTCACACTGAATGTACTCTAGCTAACATAAAAGCCCAACCTTTAAAATCTTGTAATACAATGGCATTTTCTATTTTCTATTTGTGCCATAGGACAATCAATCCATAATTTTATGCTGCATATGTATCAGAAAACTAAGTGACTATTAAGCAGATTCAAACAATTAAGAAAAAACACTTGTATTTCATTTTAAGTTACATGTGAAACTGGCACATACATAAACGCATCAAGACAACAATTTTTTTTTAATATACATATATTTCTTTTTACATTCTAATTTGAACATCTTCTAAACTATTTCAGGAAAGCACACAAGAAAAGACTGCCACCACTAGTGTGAACTAAAGATATCTTAAACAACATGCCCATGGAAATTAAAAGAAAAGATGTATTTTACTTGAATCTGTACATAATCCTCTTTGTGACATGGCAAAACTCAATACTGCATTCCCCACCAACTTTCAATATCGCTGCTGCTTCAAATGCCAATGATCTAAACAGCTTTAAATGCGGAATACTTTATATAGCAAATCCTCGCCTCAAGAAATGATTGCAGTGCCCATCGCTACAAAGACAGTTGAGTTAGGCTGTGGATATTCTTGTGTTTCATTTTGAAATTGAGAAGTGTTTTCACATATAGTAGGTTCTCAGTCATCAAAAGAACATCTAGGTCAGATTAACTAAAGCTCTAGGGTTTGCACAATAGTCCATATTTGTGGCTTATCTCTAACCATCTGAACTGTCATCACTCTGCCTAGTATGACACTGAGACATACTATAATATTCTATATTGTGTGTGTGTGGGGGGTAAAGCCAACTGTACTCATACCAAAGTATTACATTAATTTAAAAAATATTACTTTTAAAAATAGTAACAGGTCAACCCAAGTGAAACATTAACTTTGTCTGCAACTCCACTAGAACATTTATTCAACTACTCTTATTTTGGATATTGTTATTTGCTTTCCTTCATGGTAAGGTGTTGTTGTTGTTTTAAGCATTCTCTGCAGTTTTCTATGCATGGCAATATAAAGCTTGAAACACCATTCTGATTTGCTCTAACATTTAGTCACCTATTAAAATGTTGACTTTTTCCAAGCTTTGTTGTTGTGTGCCTTCAAGTAATTTCTGATTTATGGTAAACCTATCACAGGGTTTTCTTTGCAATCTTTGTTCATATCATCTCTGCCAATGTAAATTTTCTTTGTTGTGTGCCTTCATGTTGTTTCCAACTTATAGGAACCCTATCACTAGGGTTTTCCTGGCAAGCTTCTTCAGAGGGGATTTGCCATTGCCTTCCTCGAGGGTTGAGAGACAGTGACCTGCCCAGGGCCACCAAGTGGATTTCCATGGCTGAGAAGGGTTTCAAACTCTGATCTCCCACAATTATAGTCCAATGCTCAAACCACTACACCATACTGTCTCTCTCTACCTATGAATAATTATGTATTGCTTCAATCTTGTATGTGGGAAAGAAAGAAAAAAAGAGGGGGATATTGTACTTAAACTAAAATATTTTCACTCCAAGTACTGGATCCATCAAACAAGTAGTGTAATGCCTTTATCTCCCAGTATATCCTGTAAGCCACTCCAAAAGCCACCTGGAAGAGCAAAAATGAAATGAAGGAGGGTGGCAGGAGAAAGCTGTGTAAAATCAACAAAAAATCCCAACCACCACCTCCAGTCAGAAAAGCAAACAAACAGACAAATGAAAAACACATGCTAGTGAAAGCACCTTCCAATCACCCACAAGAACCAAGCTGAAACTATTTATTTATTTTATTTTATTTCAAGGTTTATATCCTACCTTTCTCCCACAGTGGGATTCAATAAAATAGAGGTATTTCACCAGCATAGTCTCCCATACACCTCATGAAAAGTGCATAGAAAGTTACACAGACAGCCAATTTTTCCTATGTAAGTACCCATGGGATCATAGCTAAAGAAATAAACCAGTGAGATCTACTAAAGGAACTCTGGCTGCAAATGAACAGTTGTCTCCTATGCAAATGAAAAGCTGCCTTGGATTTCAGCCAATGTTATGAAGACTGTGCTACTATTTAAATATTCCATGTAGTTACTTGTGCCTAATTGCTTCCTCTATTACACTTAAAAAGTCAATAGGGAGCAGTTTATTTATTTATTGCAAGCTAGTTACCACAACACTCTAATCTTTTCTAATATGAAGATACCCTCTCCTATTAATCTATCCCCATATGTCTTGGAGTGTCTCTAATTAAACTCTTGTGGTTTTATTCATTTCTCTAACGTAGCCTCCTGTTTCCCCTTACAAGACTATGTGCTATTAGAAATGGGCTGGGTCAGAATTTCTCATACTGCTTCTCAGGCAAATTTTACTTTATTTTGACATGAGTGTCATAATTAAAAAAACTCAAAACGTACTGCAGCTAGGACTTTGTATGGGCTATAATCCATGCCCATTCTCCTATTCCTTTATTGAAATTGGTAAATAAAACACTACCAATACTGGATTCAGAACTTCTGTCAAATCTCACTTGACTTCTCTTCCTAATGATTGCCCTAATGATCAGTATTTTCTATTATTATTTTTCTCATTTGCTGCTTACCAGCCTATTCTCTGCATATTAGACTACAGATACACACAGTTACAGACATCATGTTAACAACTACTCTTATAAAATAATTTGCTTCGTCTATCTTCCACACTAAACATTTCTTCTTAGTAGGTCACATCAATAATCCTAGAAGCTAAATTTCTTTGGAACATCTATATTAAAATGAAGTCAAATCATACTTTACAAATAAAGTAACATCTTGCTACAATAGTTTCATCTCCACCACAAAATTGAGTTTCATGTTGATTTTACACAGATTCGAACAAAAAGCAATCTGGATGAAAGGGTGCTGTAATCTCTCAATCTCAAGGCCCAGAAATATTTTCATGGTTTTTACATTAGATTAAAAACATCCAAAACCAATGGTGATTCATATCTGGAAAATTGGTTGGCACTGTGCTTAAATCAATGCACTGCTATGATTTCACTAAATATCTTTTCAGTGTATTTTTAATCACTAGCTCAAAGTAGCTTCCATGTCAGGTTTAAGTGTCACTGGCTACTTTATTTTTAACTATTGCTCGATCAAATGCACTAGGTGAAACATTTCACCAATGTTCTTGTACTGAACAGGAGATATATCGCAGAAAATGTGATTACTACACCACTATGAGAAAAAAGGTTGCAAAAGATGTGAAGATATTAAAATAAAATAAAGAATTAAATTATTACACACTAAACTTTTTTTCATAAAGCACTCTTGCATTAACAGCATTGGATTATTCACAAGAAGAAGCTGCTGCTTATAGCATCGCCAAAGGCTCTCCCTCCCCCCCGAAAAAACAGAGAGCATTTAACACCCCCACCTCACTATTCCTCCACAAAATGTGAAAGAAACTATAGTAATCTGAAATAGAGATGTTTATATTTTTAAGTTATTCTCAACCAAGTAGGTGCCTTTCAGATATCGGAGACACCTGGGGGCAGTAGGTAAGGGAAGGCTGTTTTAAACTATGGCATTCTGGAAGTCTTAGGTTAGAAGCCAAAGGATGATATGCATAGTCTTGTACAAATTTTAAGAAGAACCAGTACATCTGACTTCAGTGATATGTCTGCACCCTATCTACTTCGAAAACAAATGTGGGGGAGGGACTGTAGACAGAACAGGTAAATGTTTACTGACTACTTCCTCTTTCATATAAAGGAATGAAAGTTATATTAAATTTGCCTAATGTAATTAATTAATGCAATTATACTTGTAAGGGACCCATGTTAGGAACTTCTGTAATCACAGCTTCCAGTCTAGCAACCTTGCAAATGTACAGTGATTTACTATCATCTGAGTGTTGTTTGGAATACTTGGGCAGCCCTATGCTCGATATACCCATACCTTCACACTTTTGGGGGTAGCAAGGAGACTTTGTCAGACCACTTTTATCAGATGGCTTTAATCACAAGAAATCAGATTTCATGTGAATTGGTTTTTCACAAATAATGAAAAAGCTGTTAGCTAGTTCAGATTTTCAAAGTCACTTTTGAATTTTCTTTACTCAGAAGGTCATCTGGCTCAAAGAAAATAGAAGCAAAATATCTTAAACTTTATTCAAGATTTCTACCATTGCAAAAAATACTAAGTATTTTGAATAAACACACTCCATGTCTTAAGAGTTAAAGGATTTTTTAAAAGGAAGAACAATAGATTATTTAAGATACAAATCTGAGGCAAGCCTGATTACCCGGAGGACCACCTTGGGCCAAAAGCAACCTGCTTACACTATTGAGAGGGCCCTAGTTCTGTGCCCTCCTGTGAAGAACTGGGCTCTTATGCATAAGGAATAGGACCTTTGTGCTTTGGCCCCATGTCCCAGATTTACAGAAGACAGCACCATCAATGGTTACTACTCATCTCCTGTCAAAGGCAGTATAGCTATTGTCCTAAGTTCCTGAAAAATGTAAAGTGGAAGGTAAATTGCACCCTGTTCCTTCTGGTAGCCATCCCACAGACATTGAACAGAATGTTGAACTAAGAAGACCTTGGCCTGAGCCAACATGGCTCTTCTGTTGAAATAAAAGGCATTCAAAGGACTCAGTTGCCTAAATCTAATTGCCAATCTCAATTAGTCTCACAGTATCAAGGGAAACAATCTAAATGTTGGCTTGTCATGCTTTATTGATTAGATCAATCTGTTCTAGCTGGGACTAGGAAATGGATTTAGGCTTAAAGATATATTGGTTACAGTGAAAAAATATCTTCTGGGATTGTCGCATATATGGAACTATTGATATCTTTGATTTTTTACTGATAATTATTGGGCTGAATTTTGTATGTGATAAATATTTTTGTTGGTGTGTATTTTTTTCTTATACTCTATTTTGAGGATGTTTGATTGTACTTGAAAACACATTGATTTTAAATTGTAAATTTATATGGGAGGCAAGCAATAAATATTCTGAGCAAATAAATACTTTTTGAATGATGGAACAAGTAAAATTAGAAAGGTGGAAAGTAACTCAAACATCAGCTCATATTAAAAAGCTCAAATGACACTCTTTTAAGGCTAAGTAAGTCTAAGAAATCCTAATCCAATGAACATGAAAAGGACAAGTAAGAATGCCAGATGTCTATTTTCTCTCATGCTTTATAAACAAGAGGGAAAATTTCTGGAATTGATTTTTTTAAGACATCTGTCATCTTCAGGCATCATTCTTTCTGATTTTTAAGTATAAGAAAAAGTTAAATGGGTGATAACTACAGAAATGAAAGAAAACTGATATAAAGTGTAATATCTTAATAAGCAACAGCTCTGAAAGTTTCAATGGTTTATGCATTCTTAAAAAATAAGACAACAATAAAGATACTACAAGGCAAGATTTTATCTATTTAGGTTCCAATTCAAATATGTAAGATGTTGAGTAGACGCAAAAGATGGGTGGGCATGTTGGCAATTAATTTGGGATTATTATTATTATTGTTGTTGTTTCTATTTCTATCCTGCTTTTCTCTCCCAAGATTGGGACCCCAAGGTGCTATCTGTGCAGAATATCTGTGCAGGATGAAAGAAAAATTATGCACTATGTAAACTTGTTCCGAACCTCCCCATATACATCAAGGGAATTAAAAATGAAAACATTAAGGGATGTACTTTTGGTTAAAAGTAACACTGCAACAGGAATCAAGGGGAAACTGTTGTATCATTCAGTATCTCCTTTGACTGTATTCTTATTTAAGCAATTAAAAATAACTTTATGATTAACTGAAGAAACCTTTTACACTTCTACACTAGAGAATGTAAGTTTCACCTTTTCAAAAGATGAATGTCTTCCCCTTCTCAGAAATGAAAAACTCATCACTATTGAATGGGGGTGGGTGGGGAGAAACTCAATGTGCTAAAGCACCATAATCACAATCTGGGAAGGCTCTGAGGCTGCCCTTTTGACTTATCAATTTCAGTAAGCAAAATTTCAATCAAGCCTAGATAAAATATACTAATCCTAAATAGACCAAGTTTGTCACCTACCACTTTCTATAAGCTGCTTACCATAGTGGGGGAAAATGCTAAATTAAATGCCAAACAGTAGCAGACAGCACTTGTTTGGCTGATTAACTTGTAGACAAGCATTACAAATAAATCTGAGCACGGTCTGCAGCAAATTAAATTCCACTGCTTTAAAGAACAAAGAATTTGTTGGGAAAGAGGATTAGCAACTTTACACCCAGGAATGCTAGTTTAATTTAATTGTTCCACAATGCAAGATTTAATATGCAAATATCATTTGGATATTTAATAGTGAATTTGACAAAGTAAGGAAACAATTTCAATATACATCTAGGCTGTCTCATTTCTAACTGTAATTATGCAAAATTATGCTGGCCAGGTCTCTCCGACTCCCCATCCCCTTTAACTACAAGGATTGGATTATATTAACATTAATCAGAACCAGACTAATTAAAGGTTAAAAACCTAAAATATATACTAATTAAAACTCTAAATAGCTACATGATTAGAGTAGTGTAGTTATGGTCCCACCTCAATGATCTTCCTGGCTTCTTTGTATTTGCCAGTACTCAGGAAGGCAAAGAAGAGATCATAGAGCATCGTCATTTCACCTCTCTCTTGGCTCACGAAGTCCATAGCTATAAGAATTTTTTTAAAAAGCTGATTAGGTTTACAGAAGACAAAAACATGGCACAAAGCAAACATCCATGTCAGTTAACACTAATGACACATGGGAAATTTATGACCACTTAATGCTATTTTGCTCTATTGTTGCTTGCACCCTTCTCTCCAATATGGACAGAACAAAATATAGTGACAGAACACAACACAACTGGGCCACAACAAATGGCCACAAATCAATGAAAATAATAAAACTACCTCACAATGGTAATTTTTCCTCATTCCTATGACAAGGAGATAACAAATGATACTTTTTATGACCTTTTACTTCTCCTAAACTTTTAATGAGTCTCATGAAAATTTGCTGGAACCCTCAAACAAATGCTTCTAGTTTAGTCCTTAGTAAGAAATAGCCATATTATCTGGACTGGGATAGTTCCCATTTCATAACATAAAAAAAAAAGATAAGAAAAATACAGTACATAATGGTAGCAACCAACCTTTTTGCAATAGCTCAGTGTTTCCTTTCTCTATTAACCTGCACAAGATGTCATGAAGTCTAGGGAGCTTGCCATACTTTTTACAGCAATCAAACAGAGCTTCCAGGGCTGCTGCTAAGTCATCCCTTAAAAGAAAATCCACAATAAGTTTTCAGAAGAAAGAAAAATGCAGTGCACACATCAGACCTTAATGACAGCAATTTGAACATCATAGTGAAATGTTTAACTTCACAGTTCAGCTGAAAATATGTTGAGGACATTCAACTCATTTCCTAATACTTTCTTCAGGATATCAAGATGCTTACTTTGATATTTTGAAAATATCAAAACTCATTAAAATCTGATTTAATTTATTAACCAATCATAATAATCTTTTAAAATTTAAATGACACTTTATGCAAATTATTTAATCACTGGATGTAGTTATTGGGGAGGAATTTGTTTATTTGCACAATAAGGGTTGCTTGATATATTATTCTGATGCAGTGAATTCTGCCAAAACATAGTGTGTGCTACAACAGAAAAAATTGCTCTAAGAAAAACATTTGTCAATATTTTCAGCATTTGTGTTTATATAGTAAGTTAAGAAGATAGTGAAAAGTCACGATATAGGTAAAATACAGCATCCTCGGAAAGACACCTAACAAGTCATGTATTAATTAGCTGTACAAGGCTTGGAGAATGAAACATTTAAACTAATGATTAGTCTTGAATGTCATGTTTTATCTTAACAATATATGATTTATCTCAGTCCATAAATACAATTCTAAAATAAATTTATTATTTACAGTCTTGCATGGCTCTTTTGAAAATGTATTTGATTTTTCGAAAGAAATACAAAGTTTAACACAACTATAGAGGAAATTGTGATTTCACTACAATCTATATAAAATTGTAAAAAAAAAAAAAAAAAAATAAGCCTAGCTTGATGGATCTCTACTTTACCCCCTTTACTGAGCCCTGTTTACAGTGCATCTTCTGGCACCCCACAGAGTCATTTGAGTTATTGTCATTGGGGTGAAGACTAAATTGCAGGTTAATTTCAAAACTGCAAGTGGATGATGCAGGCTAGATTACTGTCATACAAAAGAAATACTATGGTAGCTACCATGGATGGGTATAAAGCTCTAAATAATCAGTGTTTTCTTCTGCTCTGGATGCAAGTTCAGTTAACACCCAGAAACAGCTTGAGAACAACTCCCAATAATTCCACCTAGAGTGCAATCAAATTTATACATTCAATTCTCTATTTATATTCTGCTTCTGTCAGTAACTCTGAAAAGAGCAACAGTATCATCTCAGCTGCATTCTCACAGTACTAAATTGACTGTTTAGGTCAAAGCTATCAATAAATGAATGAATAATTGGAATGCCAATCAAACAGACACATTAATAGTGTTCAGGCTCCACAGATATATAGATATTTCAGAAGACAGCCTGTGTGTATAAACTCAGGAGTCCATGAAAGATATGAGATTTTAAAAATTAACATACAAGTAGCCATGACTGAATGTTTAAGCATCTATAAATGTTTCATCAGTAATACTCAATTCTTGACCTAGTGCTATAAGATCACTAGAATACTACCAAGACTTTTGATGTTTTATTTCTAGAGACTGCAGCATATTAAATCTGATAATAAGGTAATCAAACATATATAAAACAGAAAACTATAACGATATAACCAAATTATCCTGAACTCTCCTCTGATTTTGGAAACAAAGCAGCATCAGACCTGATTAATATTTGAATGGAAGACTTCAGGGATTTTCTGATAGGGCTAGGAAAGAATCCTGTCTGATATTATGGAGAGCTGCTGACAATAAGGGGCTGCATGGATCACTGGTATATGGCAGCTAGGGATTATTCAAACCACCACACCTTTGAGGCTTTCCTGCTTCTCCTGCTTTCCACCCGAGCCCTTGAGGTCCCACAAAGATGCAGTAAAAAACAAATGAGTCAGTATAAGAGTTCTGCCAAAGGTGTGGGAGGACTGGTAAAAAGGGCCAAGGCTACTGTGCAACACTTCTAGTCTTGCATGAAGCACAAACACATTTGTCCCCCCCCCATAAAAAAGAAAAAGAACTTTCTTGCTGTTTTGCAAATCAACTTTACTGCAGGTTTTATATAGTAGAGGATTTCCCCTCAATCCACTCACCCAGATGTTGCATAGTAGCATTTTAAATAATCAAGAAGAATTTTCTTGATGCTGAGATGTTTGATCAAAACAAAACCCCTTGAGCAAGCTAGGAAAAGTAAGAATGAAGATACTTATGTCTACAATGAAAATATATGGTTCTAAGAAGTGAGTGGGGCTCAACTCAATGGATGAAATCAGAATTCAGTGCAAACTGGGCATTATAGGATCCAGACAGATATAAAAAGATGGGCTGTACTGCCAATTGTTTTGCCAATACAATGTTGGCTTCAAACTTAAAGGCTTCATGGGACCTTATGTGTCCTCGTGGATTTGTCTGTCATTACATTCTGCAGGAGGAACCTTCTAGAGACGTCCTCTCCATAAGCCCAATTGAAGGGTGAGCAGGATAGGACTTTCCTCCGTGTCATTCCAAAATCTGGAATGGAACTGTAATTCCTTTGGAATTACAACCCATCCCTACCATTTGTTACTTTTAGAAAAGATGTCAAAATACATTTTACTAGTTTGTTTCTGAATATTGTCTGTTTTAATATTTACAAAATTATCTGAAGTGTTTACTACCTTGAACGGCTTTTCAGAAAAGCAGCATATAAAAGTAAATAAATTCAAAACGGCATCCCACTGATATGAAGGCAAAGAAATTTAGAACAAAACAGAAGCTGCCTATAGTTCAATGGGCCCTTGGTATCCACTGGGGTTTGGTTCCAAAATCACCTGTGGATACCAAAATCCATGGATGCTCAAGTCCCACTAAATACAATGGCACAGTAAAATGATTTCCCATATGTAAAATGGCAAAATCAAGGTTTGCTTTTTGGAATTTATATACTGTATTTTAAAAATATTTTTAAGCTGTGGATGCTTGCATCTGTGGATAAAAATCTGTGGATATGGCCTTTGTGGTCTCTTCCAACTCTATGATTCTATGATCTACCATATTGGATTGCTTTAGAATAGCTATAGTTGAAAAGATTGTCATGCTGTTGACTGTAATACTGTTGCAACATACCTTTAGGAATGCAGCTATTGACCTAAATCCAATTTTTAGTCCTCACTAGAGCAATTACATTCAATCAACTATTGAATGGTAAATCAACACTTACATAAATCCCATCAATGTTCCTTACATTTGGTCGTCAATTTTGTTATGTGCCTTCTAGTCAACCCTGACTTCTAATAACCTTATCTTAAGGTTGTTTTTTTTTTTTTTTTTGCAAGATTTATTCAGAGAAGGTTTGCTACCACCTTCCTCCAATGCAGAGAACATGACTTGCCAAAGTCACCCAGTAGGTGATCATAACCCTGGTCTCCCAAAGTCCTAAATCCAACACTCAAACCACTACATCACGCTAGATTTTGGCCACTTTATATACATTAATGCAAAATGTATTTAGCTCAAAAAGATGTTCTATGTGTAGAATCCATCAAGATGTTACCCTTCAACT
The DNA here is from genome assembly GCF_019175285.1 of Sceloporus undulatus. NCBI lineage: Eukaryota > Metazoa > Chordata > Lepidosauria > Squamata > Phrynosomatidae > Sceloporus > Sceloporus undulatus. The sequence goes on along the minus strand of NC_056522.1, from coordinate 29,257,011 downwards.
TCATGAGCAGTAGAAGATTCTTTCCTGTAGTACTTGCCAAACTCCCCAATGGATTGTGACCTTCAGCTTTTCAAACAAAGAAACTATGCTGCCCTCTAAAATACAGATGAATCTGAAATAATTTATTTCACTGTTCTACTCTATCAGATTATATTTACCTGGAAGACGAGTCTAACAATTACAAAAAAAGAAACAAAACAAAACAAAAAAGGAATGGTAATTTAATATGCTTAAATATAAGTGCATTATAGCTGAACACAAATTAATATTTAAAACAAGTACAATTTACCTATATTAAGCCTGTGTTTAAAATGGAAACATCAAATTGTTTTTTAAACATTTGGCCCTTTGTTATAGGTAACAAAATAGTCCTGCTTACCGTTGTGAAATCTTGTTACTTATTTCCACTCACTTCCCACCCTCATCTCCACCCCATGGTACATTTTAACCCTCATTTATGCAATAATGTGTTCTTATGCCATACTATATTGTCATTTAGGGAGACTCCTCCCTAAGAGTTAGTAATGTAATACAACAATAACCTGAACTCAACATTCTTTTTACACGTTTCTTTGTGAAGTAAGCTAACAGCTCCAGGTATCCATATGCAAAAGCCAAACACCCCCCTCGTCACAAAAACGTACAATATGCTTGCAGTAATAATTAAGCATTGGCCATCTCTGCTAACCTTGCAGGAAACTAATTTGAAACTAGTTGAGTCTATTACTAATTGTATGAATTAGAAATTATCTGTAGGTTCTGACCCTGAACTGCTTGTTGCTCCTTCTTTTCACCCATTTCATTTTAAAATTACAATAAATCCTCTTGCCCAAAGGGTGCCACTCTCTTGACCCTACTCTTTTTACTTGTTATAAACAACTTTTCTAAACCAAGGAGTCAGCTTGATAAAAAAAAAAGTAAAACAAGACTCTAAATATTGATTTTAATTGGAATGAAGTGCTTCAGTGTTCTGCATAAAGTGTTAGTGAAGTGGCAATTTACCTAAGGGGTTTACTGATTGAAAAGCTCTCAAACCTGAAATCACTAGAGGAAGGAATAAAAAAGTGGGGGAAGGGAAGGGAAAAAAGGGACTCTGGGAAAAAAGAATGCCTCAAAAACAAATCCCTCTGCAAATCTGAAGCAGATGTTAGTGTGGAGGGAAATCAATTCAAGTAAGGTACAATCAGCTTTAAAAAATTATTCTGTTAAGAAAACGGGGTTCTTGAAAGCCTAAATGTTTTTCCCCCTTGTTCATCAGCTATAACGAAGAATCTTCAAGGAGACTGGTGTTGCAATTACAACTAATCCTCCCCAAAAAATTAACTGTGTTGAAGGCTTTGTAATTTCCCTAGGTACAATTTAGCTGTCACTTACTTTAAAATTTACTCAAACATGCGTTCGGAACAGCACTAACTTCACATGTCAAGTGCTTTCCAGCCAATTGAGTCTAAACTGGAAGTCGGTGTTAAACAACTGAATGATTAGACAAGATAGCTCATTTCCCTGCTCTTTTGTTCAGAATAAAATGCCACATTTACATTATCAGGCTCAACAGGATTTTCTGACAGAGGGAGAGAAAAAAATCCGAGTGAACATTGTCCGTACTAAACACATGAAGCCTGTCATTTACCAATCATCCTTCAAAAGCAACAGCAATGAATGTAACTTAATTATGACCCAATGATCCTTGACGAAAAATCATCTTATCACTGTCCTGTTCCCCCAGGGCAAATGAACCACTTTTGTCCTTTGGCACTGATGATGCAAAATTTCTAATTGCAATAATGGAGTAAGAGAAAACCTTCTTTGGTTCACTATAACAAAAAACAAAAACCAAGAGTTCTGAAGAAGTGGAAAACAGTCCACGAATAATGTGAACATTGGAAATAACTATAATAAAAGCTTACTGTGTAAGCGTGTATTCCTATGTTTTAAAAATCTGCAATGTTAAAAAGATTAACTAAAATAGCAAATTAATAAGACAACTACATATGTTTCATTGAATAGAAAAGAGAAGGGCCTACATGACACTGGTGAAGCACATGACATTGCTCACATGACACTAGTAAAGTAGTTCTGGCTAGGCACAGCAGCATAAATTAACTCACAGTCTCTTATTTATTTTCAAGTATTTAATGAATAGCAATTGGATGACCAAACTATATGAAACTCACATTCAACTTGCAAGTCAAATTTTACGGAGTTAAGCTGTTATTATATATCCTAACTCCAAGCTAATTTAACATTTTGTCAAACAGACCATTTTCTGCATTGTCAAAAGCACATATTACATTTTGTCCATGCCCATGGAATGATCCCTTATGCACTTACATAGTTCTCTTCCCTCCATATTGCTTTCATGCAGAGACTGGAAGTTAAGTTTTTAAACTACAGCTCTAAGAACCTCCAAGCTAGCAGGACTAGTTAGTTAGGAGATTGTGGGGGTAGTAGTTTAAACGTACAAACAAAAAGTAACTATCCAAACTCTAGTTTCCTTTCTCCTCTGTGCCATTTTTATGCAATATCATGACATCATTTCATTTGCGATATGATCAACTGTAGCCAAATCGCCGCGGGTTGAGATTGACTCAAGGGCTGTTAACAACAACAAAAAGCCAAATATGATTGCCTATGGAGTTCTGTGACACTATCCTACTTATTACTATTTCCAGTGGTAGGGTCACCATTACATGCGTAACAATAAAAGATAAATAGTACTAGAAGAAAAATTATAGCACAAAAAAGAAATAGGTAAATAATATTCTTATAGAACAGTTTTTCAAGAAGCATTTCTACCACCTCTAAAAGCACTGAAGAAAAAAGTGGGTAAATTTAACAAAGCACTGTTGGTTTCAATAGGTTTGATCTGACAGATATTATTAAATCGGGGAAATAAAATGTCCATAACAACACTTGCCTCATTCAATAGGATCTCCTTTATTTAATGGAAAGTGGAAGGTTCACAATTAATGAATCTAAATACTTAATGAATAAAAGGTTCAATATACTGTATTGTATACCGGTAAGTGATAATTGATATTTTCCTATAAATAGTCTTTATAAAAATACCTTTTTAAGCAATACTAGCATTTTTGGAAGGCTTTGTCAAATGCTCTTCACTTTTATAGAAGCTGCCTGCACAAGCTGGCTTTGGGTTTTTACAATGGTTGGTGATGGAACTGATGGGTTAGGGCAGGGGTCGGCAACCTACGGCCCGCGGGCCGGATCTGGCCCGGCGAGGCCTTGGGACCGGCCCCAGCCCGGTCCTGCTGCCGATTGCCGACCCCGCCGCAGCTTCCGTGCTGCTCCGGGCGGCATTTTGAGTTTGGCCCCCCCAGTTGTCTGAGGGACAGCAACCCGGCCCCCGGCTCAAAAAGGTTGCCTACCCCTGGGTTAGGGGATGCAAAGAATTAAAAATTAAAGTTCATAATAGTTTTAAAGTGTGAAAAATACAGCTTCAAGTTAAGTTCAGAGCACTGACCAAAATGTTAAGTAGGATGCTCCTAAACTGAAAGGTTTCATCACTTGATAGTTGAAACATGAAAAACTAGTCCCATAGTCAGTTACTCTAAAGAGTAACACATTATGTTGAAGCCATTACTTTTAACATATTATTTCCAAGCTCTAATATAAAACAATGCCTTTCCTCCCAAAAACTATGTAGCACAAACTGTAGAAGGATTAAACATTTAGGTGAAAAGTAGGTCAGTTGATCTGTCTCATGTTTAGTAGGAGCCATCAAGACTGTCTCCATTTCCCTCCATATAAATAGCTCTATACTCTATTCCAACCAGAAAATGACACTGCCATCTACATACTTAGCAAAATTCCCATTGTTTATAACAAAATTAGGTGCTGAGAAAGGCAGAATAATGAACAGGCTGTGTAACTGTCAGTGTTAATAGATAACCATGTCTTCTTTCCACAGTCAATGCTGTCCAAGCTAGTGACAGGGATGAACAGATTTTCCTCCACTGAACTTCATTCAAGTACAGTATTTTATTTTTTTTCCCATATGGGCAAATGACACCAGCCATTTATGCCCTCTTGTGGCAAAATATGAGACTGTACTCTAGCATGTGATAAATTTGGTGCTCTTACCAACTTTTTTTGGCATGTGAAGAAAATACTACTCAAAATGCAGTGGACAGGGTTCATTTGTGGTGTCTTTCCAAGTTACAGATGATTTCATATGGAAATCTACAATATATTGAAAGTGTTTCAAAATGAAAGGGTTCCCCCCCATATATTATCTCATCATCTCATAATAAAAATATCTATCTGTAAAATTCCATCTCTGGTTTCCTTTGCCACACTTGAATGCAGACTGTGATTTCTATTTTCAACATCAGGAGACCTGCCAGAAAAGCAACCTGAATGTGTATATATACTATTGCCAAGGAAACTAGTGCTAGTAATAGACTATCATCTGACCTACTTTTCACCTACCCCAACATCCAGATAGATAAAATATTGCAGTTAAGATTTTATCTTGTGGGTTTAAATCTATGAGCTCAATTTAAGCAGTTGTGGTGTTAGTCTAACAAGTCTTGTTCTTCATCCATGGAAGCACAGGGAAATGTCCCCTTGATTTACACTGCATTAATATTGAAGCAAGTATATTTAGGATCATTGTCTGCAGCAGAATGGAAGTTTACATATTTTTAAAATTGTGGCTTTTAAATGGTGGTATATCAGAATAACAGCTGAAATGAAATAATATTTGAAAAGGGATAGGGGGAACTATTTCTTGAATAACACTGCATTGTATCTGATCAAAAATATATTCCCCAATTAATTACTTTGTGTTCTCCTTGAAATATAAGCAAAGCAATACAAGATAGGACTTTGAAAAATATTTACTGTAAGTGAATACAAGTGTGTGTTATGAAAGTACATTAAAGGTACAGAAGAATGCTTGCTGATTATTTCCCCTTCCTTTGAACTCTAACAACAATAAAAGTGATTTTATATAATACTTTTAGAGTGCAATGTATTCGTCAATATAATGCATACTGTATATATCCACTATAAACCATCTTGGCACTTTTGATAATGCAGATGTGTTTTTACACAGTGGAATATTATTCTCCTGGGTCCAAAGTGCCCCAGATTTGACTTTTAAAAACCTGGTTGGATTCACAGCAATGTTTAATTGAAGAAAAAGCAGAGTCCTTGCTATAGTTTTTTGTGGGTTTTCGGGCTATGTGGCCATGTTCCAGAAAAGTTTTTTTCCTGATGTTTCGCCAGCATCTGTGTCTGGCATCTTCAGAGAATGTTTGCCTGGAAAGGACTTGGGTATATATAATGTGTGACCTGGAAAGGCAGGAATGATTTGCATGTATATTGTTTTCGTTGCTAATGGCAGGCCTCAGGGTGGAGGGTCTGCAAAAGATGATTGATGTCTGCTTGATAGTGCTCATTGTCTGCTGGGAGATTTCTCATTTGCATTTGTTGAGTCTGAACACCTGGACAATTTCAACAGAAAAGAGGAAACCCTTAAAGTAAACAAGCTTTGGCTACCAGTCCTGAAAGATAGCAAGACAAAGACTCAACAAATGCAAATAAGAAATCTCCCAGCAGACAATGAGCGCTATCAAGCAGACACTAATCCTGTTTTGCAGACCCTCCCACCCTGAGGCCTGCCATTAGCAACAGAACAATACACGTGCAAATCACTCCTGCCTTTCCAGGTCACACAATATATATACCCAAGTCCTTTCCAGGCAAGCATTCTCTGAAGATGCCAGACACAGATGCTGGCAAAACGTCAGGAAGAAACTCTTCTAGAACATGGCCACATAGCCTGAAAAACCCACAAAAAACTATGGATGCTGGCCATGGAAGCCTTCGACTTTACAGAGTCCTTGCTGGTTATATCCTTTAGTTATATCCAGCCACTGGCCATGACATCCCTTTAGGGCTAGGCCATATTGATGGGATGGAACTTGAAGGCACTGCTTTACAGTGGCTCCATTACTCATGGAGGGGCAAACCCAGTAAGGGGTGTGGGAGGACTCCTGTTTGATACCTTGACTCTTGGCCAGTGCCTGAAATTACTGGGAGAGATTGTCGGAAGTTCTGGAGTGTAGTGCCATCAGTATGCTGGTTACACTCAACTCTTTCTACTCCTTCAAACCTCAACCCAATGAAGCTAATTATTATCAGTAATATGAGGACATTTTAATTCAGAAGTAGAGGTGCTCCTGGACAGTTAAAAGACAGGATCAGGGAACAGGGATTCCATTTGGGCTGGATGGGGTTACATTTCCTCTGACGATGCAATGTTGCAGCTTGGGTACTCTTTGATTCCACCATGAGCTTAAAAGTGCACGTTTCTGCAGTGGTCAGGAATTCATCTTCACAGTTCACACTTGTTTTGGATTACTGTAACATGTTCTATGTGGGCTTGCCTTTGAAGAGTGCTAGGAAACTTCAGGTGCTCCAAAAACCTGCAGCCAGACTGTTAACTGGCTACAGGAGCACTACTAAAGCTTATGTTACAACTTCTTTTGCACAATTAGGCTCAAAGGTGCTCCAAGATCCCTTTATATACAGTCATCCCTCCATATTTGCGGATTTGATTATTCACGGATTTCATTAATATGTTCTCTCTAGGACTGTCTAGGTCATCCAGTGCAACTCTGTGGTCAACTTTAACTAAAAGTTGCACTGAAATACATTTGTAGCTACTCCAGTGCCATTCTATGGTCAGTGTATGTTGGACATTGACCATAGAGTTGCACTGGAGGACATAGAGATTCCTAGAGAGGTGTCCTCTCGGGTAAAAACAGTGTTTTTGTTATTTGCGATTTTTCCATATTCACAGGGGTCTTGTTCCCCTAACCCTAGCGAATATGGAGGGACAACTGTACTGATATTCCAGACTAATATGGCTATGTCTCTGAATGCTATACAAGAGGATGTCTTTGGAATCTATTCAGAAACTTCAATGGATTTAAAATGCAGTGGTCAGACTACTCACTGGTCCTGTTTTTTAATATTGTAAGCTGCCCTGAGTCACAGTTCTGTTTTGGGGAAAGGGCAGGATATTACTACTACTATTTCTACGCACAAATCAAAGTTAGTTAAAAATGCATTTTCTTCTGCAGTGAATGTTCCATGGGCACAATTCCACTTATAAGTTTTGGGATTCCACCCATTTTTTTTTATAAAACGCATTTTTAAAATTTATGGTAGTGATGCAGAAACTACTTCAGCATAGTCCCCCCTTGTGTCATGTTCAGTTATCATGATAAATGAAGTCCTCAGACAATTTAGTTAGTAAAGATGTCTCTGACATGGAAAGAAATATTCAACACTGGATAAAAGGAGACCAACCCATGACATTCAACTTATAATATTTAGCTGCTGAACTCAAGCTGGAGTACTATACATTTCTTTAAAAGTGCATAAGCAAAATAAAATCTATGCTTAGAATGAACAATGTTAATTATTCATATACAGTATTTTGAAAATAATAAACCAAAAATCAAAAGTGAGACTGAAAGGCACAGAACTTATTTCAGGCCAGCTAAAAAGATGAACATTTGTATGTACATGATACTGAATGTTTATTTTAAAGTGTCTTTACAAACAAAACAATACAATGTTGGTGCAAGGCATATCTTCCTAAGGAAGGCATACTGCGGGCAGTCATCACAAAGAAAAAACACACTTCACTTGTAGAAGACATACAGAGAAGGACATGCAATGATGACCTTAGAAGGTGGGTTGACAACAGATATTAATATTTACAGAACTAACTAGGAATACTGACAAATACCAGCCAGAAGAGGTATGATATTTGACCAGGCATGGCTCACTACAGATTTTCAGGCTAATTTGCCAGCATCTGTTCTTAAATCCACCTGATTCTCAACATCTTCTGGAGTCTGTAAAATATTGCTTAAGCTTGCTTTTTTCTTCATCTTCTATCCAACAGACATCACACATTTTAGACTGCATGTATGAGGAGAGTATTATTGTACTACTGATATGTATAAACTGTTCTGGGGTTAAAGAGTTGGGTTAAAATACTTTAAATGAATAGATAAAGGTGTAATCATGTACAGTAAGTTCACTGGGGCTAGACATCCAAAGGATTGCACTGGAAAAAACTTTAGCAGGAACACTACAGTTCCCATGATGTTCCATGACCATGAAAACACCTGCGAGCTCCATGTACATTCAGATCTGCACCAGTATATATATGCTAGAAAACAGTTTTTAAAATATAGCTGGTGTTCATGAACATGATGTAAGAGTGCAAAGACAGCATTAACACTCTCCTAATGCCAAGTGTGCAGACAGATTTCCTGATAACCTATTATATATGTGTTCAAAAAGCAACTTGTTTTATCCACAGAATACAAGAGTCCAGTTTTGCTGGATCACTGAAATTGTTTTAATTTGAAGCATGAAAACAGAACTATTTGCTTTAGTTTAATTAACAGCAGAGCTCAACCAACTTACTTTTCCAGATGAACAGTAACAAGAGGAGAACACAGGTTTCCAGTAGGCTTTGTTAAACCCAGAGCCACAATGGACTCAAACAGCCGATTCACTGTTTCAGCTTCACTTCGTAAGGCTGCACCATTAAGGACGTGGAAAAAGGATGTGGCAGTTGTATCTTTAATAGGGACATCCTTCTCTTTCATCTCCTTTAAAACGTTAATAGCATCTACAATGAAACACCACAAAAGGCCCTTAGGTAATTTTATGTACAGAGAAAACAAACTGCTATTAAAACAGCATTTCAAAAACCAGCAGGAATGTAAATTCTGGTGTATAATGCCAATTTCAAGTTAATTACTACTTGCATTTCTAAATGAGACTACAATTATGAATCCACAATAGCATGGTTTTATCATTTTACTGCAACTTTGACTACAAATTACAGATAGGAACTGTGTGCCCACTCTGCACCACATAACCCTGTAGAGTCTGCCCTATAGCAACAAGATCCCACTAAATGGATGCTTTTATCGTTCAGTGCTAACATCTGCTAAATCACACCATTGTTTCTTCAGCAGATGGCTTGTCACGAGGCCAGATAATAAAGATGTGTTTACACTGTATATACAGCCAGACTAATGGTCTGATACCGATAGGGCCTGTTTGCTGTGTCGATACTAATTAGCCAAGGAGAGCCAATGAAAGCTTTCTAAGAGAGTGCATGTTAAAACATTAGGTTCATTAAGCTTCATTAGGAAGGCAGAAACAAACATTTTAGTATATGAAATAAGAGCATTTTAGTAGCGTTCTCAATTATTGCACAGGCAAAATGTTTTGACCACTTTACATAAAAGCGGGCTCATCTTTTGAAACTGCCTTCTGTAGTATGCTGTGTGCCTCAGAAAAGAAAGACAATACTACCTTTCCATTGCATAGGTAGCTATGATCTAATTTTAATATCTTTGGAAAGGAAAGCTCATTCCAACAAACAATCCAGTTTTGTTTCATATCATTTTAATTAAAGGAAATGAGGAATAAACCTTCTGTAACTAGCGAGTGCCACACTCTTTTCTACTAATTAATAAAGGCAGTATGTTAGGTATCAAATCTATGCCATTTACAGATGTATTAAATGCATCTTGAACATACCCTAAAACAGTATAGCAAATCAAATTATGAACTCTATAATAACATTCATCTGTTGGTTTTAAAATTCCAGGTGAATAACATTTCATAGATAAAACTTATAATCTTAGTATTACAATATATTTATTCAAAAGTTACAGTGTTGTTTTTTTTTCTGGAGTGCTTAGACCCTTTACAAAGAGGTTATGTTTATAGTCTTTATGCTCAGACTTCAGACCTTCTTAAGCAAAAACAAAGCCATTAGTCTAGGCACATACGCAATTTGTGCCATAAGTCATGATCTTCAAACTCAATCCAAACAGCAATGCTAATAAAAACTAGCTGCAGAAATGCAAAAAGCACTGAGCTGTGCAAATGTAAATGACAAGCTTGCCAATCCATTAAAACTAATGGCCTACATTGTCCAACCATCTCTGGTTGAATTCACATGCAAATTTGTATGCAAAATGTTCAAGCACTTTGCAGAACATGATATACCATTAATATCAACTCACATTTTTATTCTAGTGGCAAAATACCTTTATTACACAACAGATATGTATACTGAAAGTAAGAGGGCTTACCATCTAGTCTGCCATATTTTCCCAAAACTTTCACCAAGGCTAAGTACTTGTTTGCATCCAGAGCAATAGATGAATCTTTTCGGCAACTAGAGTATACACAAAGAAATATATTAACTCCTTTTTGTTTCTCAAACTGGAATGTAACAATGTCATAAAATAATTTATATTAGCTTCATCAGATGTAATTAATGTAATATGTACAGAGGTGCTTACTTTGAGGTAAGTGTGGATAATCCTGAAGTATCACTCAGACACTACCAATATGAAATGATGAAAATGTTTTTTTCTTAAGACACTTTCCAGATTTCAATGGTATAATCTGGTAGCCAGTGCAAGCAGAGCTAAGGCTTTCTTCCTCTTTCCTCCTGCTTCAGCCCTCTCCAGTGCTCAAAAGCTAACTTCAGAAAGCTTCATTGTCCTCTGGAGCAGGTTTTTAGGGTGCAGGGATAGGGGACTACATAAAAGAGATCTAGTGGATCTCTATGGTGGTAGTGGATTCCAATGCATGTACACCATTGGATTTTGACCACTGAGTTGGATCCACATTTGCAAGTTTATGGGATGAAGAATGAGGAGTAAAGTGGGAGAAGGTTACTCTTGAATGTAAGGAAGAAGCATCTTGAGCAAGCAGTGCTTCAAAACATCCAAATATTTATCCTATACCTACTTAACACTCTTGTAATCTTTCTCATGATTGTTGTTTTATACTTTTCACTTTTTAAAAAACAGAATTTGAATTGCTCTGTTTCAATGCATTTTACTTAACTCACCTTTCAAGCTGTTTTATAAATCTTATATTTATTGTTATTGTTGCATGCCTTCAAGTCACTTCCAACTTATGGTGACCCCAATGCATTTTCTTGGGGATATCATGGAGTTTTCTTGGCAAGATTTGTTTAGAGGGGATTTACCATTGACTTCCTCTAAGGCTGAGTGAATGTGACTTGCCCAAGGTCATCCAGTAGGTTTCCATGGCTAAATGGGGATTTGAACCCTGGTGTCTCAGAGTCCAAGTGCAACACTTAAACAACTGTGCCATACTGGTTCTTCTATTCATTATCTTATAAAAGCTCAAGAACCAAAGTCTTATACAGTGTGCCCGTGTCATACACGGGCATACTTTATGTGGCTTTCAGCATATGCTGAAAGCCGCGCAGGGAGGAAGGGGCAGCGCATCCCATAGGGACAAATGGGGTGCACACCTGCAGTGCGAGTGCGCCGCTGTGCCACAACGTGCACGAACCCCATTCATTTAAATGGGACTCGAGCATAGGTGTTGTTTGTTTTACGCAGGAGAGTCCAGAACAGATCCCTCGTGTAAACAAAGGGCGCACTGTAATAGTCAGAGAATTTATGAAAGTTTGTTTTTATATTGTGCTGTGGTTGTGTGCCTTTAAGCTGTTTCTGACTTTGGTGACTCTAAAGTGAACCTATCATTTGTTCAGAGGAGGTTTGCCTTCCTCTGAAGCTGAAAGAATAAGACATGCCCAAGGTTCTCTAGTGGGTTTCCATGGTTGAGCGGGGATTCAAACCCTGGTCTCCAGAGTCATAGTCCAACACTATACCATGCTGATTCTCTTTTTATATTACACCTCCTGAATTCCACAGCCAAGATTGGTCACAGGCCATGGGACTTGGGAAGCTGTAGTCTAAAAAAAAGTAATATTTCCAAACTGTATAAGCTAAGCACAACGTATTTGCAAAGAGCCAGTTTCACTGTTACAGCTAACCCTCCTTGGATGTACTGCTGGTGTTCTGAAGCCATGAGGTTTAATGCATACACACATACTGAATCTATATAGAGTATCTCGACTTGACAATATTTGATTCTTCAGATTTGCCTCCAACTTCCACAACATTCAAGCAGCATGGCCAAAGACAGGGATTACAGGAGTTGTAGTACAAAACATCTGGAGCGCTGAACGTTCCTCAGCCCTGATCTATGCAATTCATTGATAAGTGAATTATAATAGAAGAAACAATGCCAAAGATTTCTTCAAGCATCTAAAGCATTTGAAGTGGCACCAAAAGGCAGTATGGAAATCCTAACTTGATAGAAATACTTTCATTCAATTACAATACTGAAACACAGTGGATCCTTGATATCCACTGGGTATGGTTCCAGGACCTCCCATGGATACCAAAATCCATGGATGCTCAAGCCCCATTAAGCACAATGGCATAGCAAAATGGTGTTCTTTATATAAAATAGAAAAATCAAGGTTTGCTTTTTGGAATACATACATATATATACAGAGAGAGACTATTTTCAAGCTGTGATTTGTTGAACCCATGGATGAAGAATCTGTCGTTAGGGAGGGCCAACTGTACAGTATTTCTTCAGTGACCAGGGCAGATGAACAATAAAATCAATGTTTAGAAAAGACTATAGCTGCATTCTTAAAACTAAATAATTACATAAATAAATATTTGGGGAAGTATCAGGGATCACATCGTAAAGGAAGTGCAGTGTTAAACCATAAGATAGCAATGTACAACAGTTAACAAAAATATTTACTATCTAATACTAAAATTTAAAAAGTAAAGAGAAAATGAGGATTCATACCTCATTTGGCTACATCATAAACAGGGCATCATAGGTTTTAGCAAGGAGCTAATTTTCACAACCTAGATATTATATCTGTAAACAGAGACTTTAAAAGGTAATGATTACAGCCGGGTTTTACTCAATAAATTGTATTGGTAATAGTTATAGTGTTTTATTGAGTGCATTTTATATGACATTGTAGTTTTAATCTTGTAATTGTTGTTTTTATTGTTGTAATCAATACAATGAAATATACATAAAATTATTATTATTTATTATTATTATTAAAATATAATGTCATTTATGAGCACTGTAACCCACTATATTGCAGATACACTACTCTCCTCAGAAACCAAAGCTAAATGCCAAGGAGGCTAGTAAGATAGTATCATAAATGGATTTATTAAAATATAACACAGAACACCATTGACAAACATGTGTGTTCAAAAGTGATTATGTAATCATGACAACTTGTTCCAACCAATCTTGAATTTCAGCAAAATATTTTTATCGGGGGGGAAAAGCTAATTAAAAATGTATGAGGGAAGGTTAATACTCAACCTACTTAATTCAATAAGGCCTATGTATCAGCATAAATCTCTGTGACATCTTTCAGTGCTGGTGTACTTACAGTTCTTCTTTCAGGTTCATTGCTTCCTCTGCATTATCATGTCGACAGCACAAATTTATTAGGGCTGCATAGCCACCAACAACCATGTCCCCTTCATATTTGGCCTTCACTTCAAGGGCTTTCTGCAAATTCTAGGAGGAGCATTGAGCAAAAGATATGAATTAGAAAAGTCTTCTGACATTTTGTATTCCATCATTTGCTGTGAAACTACATTTAGTTATGTATGCATAGCCTCTGTGATGCTTGTTAAAAGCTCATGTGCTTTATATTTGCAAAAAACAAATTACAGCTGTATTAGCAAGTGGCCTCAACTTCTCCAAGCTAAACCTCTGTTATGTAAGTGATTTATATGCTTTATTGAACATTTTACAGATGAATATAATTACTATTAAGGTTTCTTGCTTAAAAACATATTAACATTCCAAGTCAGTCATAACTTCATATTTTTAATGGGGAGGGTCATGGTAAAAGAAGTGAAGTGTTAAACCTTTAAAATCACACAAACATCTATTCTTTTATAGGTTGTTTTGTTATACATACTATAAGTTTAGAATATTGCAGTGATACCAATGCTTATAAACAGAGGTAATGTTAAAGCTTCTCCCATCACTGTTCTACTATCAAGGAACAAAAAGATGTTGAGCCTGTTTTCAGTCTAAATTTTAGTCAATTCAGAACATAAATTGTAAGGTTAACAATATTCTAGCTTGCTATAAAATCATGGGAATTATGACAATATCACACAAACAAGAAATTGGACCAAAGTCTGAAAATACACAGCAAATTGCAGACCTATACAAAAATATGAACTACAGCTGGATTCCTGCTATGAAGACAAGAGCCTCTTTATCTCAGAAAGCTTTTCTACAGCAGGAAAATGGGATTTCAATCCCCACATTAACCACCTTGTAATATTTGACTTGCAAATGACTACGCATGTATCAGTTGCTTGACAATCTAGATGTAAGAGACCAGAGCCGTGGCTTGAAAGGACATTTGGCATGTATGATAAACCTTTCACAGCTATTACTATCATTCACTTTGCAGATAACCATTAACAGACCAGAGTGATCCCAAAACATGCCATTCAAGAGGTAACTGAAATGAGTTGATTTTTTTTATTATTTAATTGCTTTTTGTACTTCAGTATGTTTTACAAGGACAAAACCAAAAACATGTTGCAAAGTGTACTTTGCCTAGTGATTCCAGAAGTTTCCGAAGGCACTGCGCAGGCGCAGTACAACCCATTTGTATGATTCGCAGAGACCACGAAGAAGAAGTCTAAATACACGTAACTACATTTGCTCATATTGATTTCTCATTATGTTTAGTTGTTCTCTATCCCTAACTCCATTCCCACTGCTGTTTACACTTACATTGCGAGCTCCCTGGGGCAATGATTTGTCTTTCCTTTTCTGTTCTGTGAGGTGCCATGTACACTGGTGTTGCTATATACACAAAATTCACTATCATTCATTTAAATGTGATACTAAATGATAATTTTTAAAAGTTACCTCTTCTGAACACAGAACCAATATAAGCTGTTTCAGAACATTTCCAACAGGTTGATCCTCAGCTTTCAGTTGTTCCAGTTTCTCCTCCAAAGCAGATGCACCAAGTCCAGCAAACTAAGGCACAAAAGACAGCAAAATAATAGAAGTGATCTTTACATTGTTCTGCGTGGGGTGGAGAATATACATTCCCTGTAACTTCTTGGTGGCACTTAAAATATAATGTAGTTTCTTTGTATTTCAAGTATGTATACACTAGGTAGGACATCTAATGCAACACCTTTGTCGCTTTCCCCTTGATACAACTACTTTGAGATGTGGATAATTTGTGGGAAGGCACAACTTGGACAAAAACCCTTTGACCTAAGCTTACAACTGTCCCAGGATTCATACTGTCTAGAACCTATTAATGGGGTTCTCCCATTGCATATTTATGGCTCATCCCACTCTAGCTTTTCATGTAGGTCTTCACAACATGTGCTAGTAATTGCCTAAAGCATATGAGTGCAAAGAGATTTGTGTATCTTTCTGTTACTGTCCAGTGTGAAATAAACACAGGTCTAAAACCATTACTGTGAGTAGCTTTGTGTTTAAATGGAGGAACTAAGTTGCAGCAATAAGCATCCCACGCCACTAAACAGTTTGTGGAAAAGCAAAAACACTAACTATATATCCTTCCTAACAGACAGATATTTTCACTAATTAATATTAGGAAATTATAAAATGAAAATTGAATGGGTGCACAATAAAATGGACAGAAAGTTTGGAAGCTAAGTATCTTTTTTGTCACCAAATAAAAATTAGATTACTAGCAAAGAAATCAAGATGATTGTCAGTGTACATACTTTTGATGCATCTCCTTGTGAAAACTTTTCTCCATCAGTCAGTACAATTACATCCTAAAATACAATGCATGTGTAAGAATGTATTTGAATATAAATCTTCCAAATAAATACAATAAACTAATTAAAAATGGAACAAATGGATGCAACAGGAATGTTTCTAAACATGCTATTAAGATTCAGGAGTCTTTCCTGTTACCTCACTTCCCCTACCCTCATACTGCGAGCTTTAAAATTCTGTATCCAAAACAAATATGCTTCAGAATTAAGCAAAATATGTTTTTAAATCACAAATCTTTTAAAGATAGCTGTGTATAGAAGGTATACACACATATTTTACACATAATTTCATAAAGAAAACATTTAATTTACCACTACAGACCTTAATTAATTCTGGAACATGGTATTTGTCCAGTAGATTGCGAATACCTCTGAAGATGTGAAAAGGGATTACTATATTCTGTACCAAGAGATAGAGAAAATTACATGAGTTTTAAAAACACAACCAAACTGAGATAATTTCTGTTAGACAAATTTCAGACGTAATTTAAGTCTCTAGCACTTGCATGTCATTGAGAAGTGGTCTGGTTGTACTTAAAAGCTGCAATTTCAAATCTAATAGATACATGTCAGACAGGACAGGCATTATGTAGCAAAAAAATGAAATGGTACCATCTTCTTCAGCTGATGGAAGTATTGTCTCAACCGCTCCTCTTTGGCCTGTACCTCTGAGTCACTCATGCTGTCAATCAAGCTATAAAGAAAATAGCCAACAGCTTCTGTGGAGGGGGGAAAAAACAAGAGAAAGCATTCCACTAAAATTACTGACACTGTCATGTTATCAAGATTAATTTATAAGAAATCATTTTGGTGTGAGATGTCACCCTGATGAGAGGCTCTGAAATGGCAACAATGATCACTGAGGCATAGAGATTATGTGGTTTGGGAGCACATATCTAACTGGTGAGTGAAAGGAATATTAATTATTTTCAAACCCAGTGACAGCTTTTCAGTATAGAATCTTTCTTCAATCTATTTTTTCCACTGCTGTGTGACAGAAGCAGTACTGCCCAAGGCCTCTCCCCACTCTGCAACCCACTACCCCAAAATAGTTGCCATAAATATTTTGTCATTCATTCAAAAGGAAATAAAGAGAGCTTCCTAAAGCGCTGTGTACACAACTCTGTATATTTCATATTATTTACAATGCTTACTGCAGCTAGTGAGTGAACGTGAACACAATAAAGAGTATTAAATGATTTTTAACAACCAGATCCAATAATCCTGTGGAGAGTTGCTTATTAGCCAATGAAAATCAAGATTAACAAAAGATGCCGTATAGCTAACAGCACTAATTTTCTTTGGCACTCAAGCATAAAATGTATAGGAGCATGAGGAAGAACTAATGAGCTTTCCATGAAAGAACCACATAGTGACATGCACTGTATTTATATTTTAAAGAATTCTCAGCAGATGTCAGCTTTTTCCAAAAGTAGTATATTTGTGACACCATACTGTTTTGATCTAAAATATTACAAAAATAATTAAAATCCATGTTTTAATACCTTTCTACAATCAAGAAATTTGCTCACATCTGCCAAAAACATATTTAAATGCTTTGATTGTATTATTAGTGTTCAATCTTCTCTATTTTACTTAACACATGAGAATGAAGAACATTTTTAATTAAAAAGGGGAAAAATCCCTAATAAAATCTGATGGAATCCATAAAATATACTGTGATCATCTGGATAAAGATTTTACCCAACATGTTTTCAAATTTCACTTTCAAAAAGAAGTAATCAGTGTTTACTGTTGTAATCCCTCAAGCCCATCATTACACAGAAGAACGGATTTGTGGATAAGTTACAATCATAGAAATTGAAACTCTACCAGTTGGTCCTGGAGGCGTCTGGCAATAACGTCCATCCTTGTACAACAGTTCTGTTATCTGTTAAGACAGAATAATCGTACATTGCAGCCAAGAGTAGCAAGCAAGGGCAAATAGTATCTGAAATTGAATTCTACAAATAATAAAGCATCCCTCCAGTAAGGTATTATTCTATGCCACATCATAGCAATTCGCTCTTTAAAAGGAAATATTTTTTTTGAAAACCTTTTTTCAAAATGTATGTATGCTGCACACCAGAATGTATATTGAAGCACAGAAATAAGAAAGTCTCTCCATGGCTGTGTTCATGTATCTTACCCATATATGTGATAAGGGAGGAACTGTTTTGAGCAACTGTTAACCACTGATGCATGGGGGTGGGGTGGTAATTAGATTTTTTTTGTATGAACATATATCAGCTAAGTATTTCAGTTTTAAAAAAAGCAACTAACAGTGCAATCTGAGTGATGCCAGGGAGAATGAAGCGGTGGGTTTACTGTTTCAGTGCAAGCCCTGTAAACGTCTGCCATGGGGTTCTCCATGTGCCCCCCCAAATTAGTTCTAGAATACAGAAGAGCCCTCTGGAGCCACTTTTGGACTGGCACAAAAGGTTTCAGAATACTGGGGAGGAGGAGGAGGACAATGTTCCATTACTACTACCAATGCAAAGCTGGATTTTGTCCCTTGTTCTTATTTGTATTTTATCGTTCACTTATTTTTTGTAGGCACAGGCCATATTTACATATTTTTATTCAACTTATTATAAAGCCTGAGGAACAACCCAAAAAAAACCCCCCAATCAATCCAGTATTTTAATTCCCTACAGATTATTTTTTTAGTGCCTACAAATTATATTCTACATTTACTTTATTGGTTCAAGCGAATGTTGTAGGAAGCCAACCAATAGCATGACAGGCACTTGAGGCTCTTTGCTTGTTTTGGTTTTTTTAATGTGAGGTGAGATTCTTAGGCTATTCTTTTTTTTCCTCTCAGCTTTCAAATATTCAGTTCTCAATGTGAATACTTAAATATCTTTGTTATAAAATGAAACATGATAGGAAGTTTAAAAAAAAATACACATAACTGACATGCCCAAGAAATAATGGATTTAGAATTTGAAAAAGTTTTTGTTGTTGTTGTTGCTGTGTGCATTCAAGTTATTTTCAACTTATGGCACTTCTAAGGCGAACCTATCACGGGGTTTTTCTTGGCAAGATTTATTCAGAGGAGCTTTGCCATTATCTTCCCCTAAGGCTGAGAGCATGTGACTTGCCCAAGGTCACCCAATGGCTGAACTAGGAATTGAACCATGGCCTCCAGAGATGGACAACAGGGTTTGCTATCTGCAGTTGCTTAAATCTGGAGGCGGCAAATCTGCAGATAAGGAGGCCCCACTGTGTAAGGGTTGGAAACAAGGTAATGTTGCAAACACTTTGGATTTGTTCTGGATCTAAACCCACACCATATTCATCAAACCCTTATGTCAGCTTGGCACTGGCATAGCTAATTACCCCCGTCTCCAATACTGCTTCTAATAGGAGGGAATTTAAATTGAAAAGATTAACCAAACTATAAACTGCAAAAATTTATTATCTTTTCCTAACATATATAATATGAACACGAATATGAACAGGAATTGTGGATCCTGGTGTTTGACTACCTTGCAAGCTGCTTAACTTATGAATGTAAATAGCCAATATATAGAAAATACTCTAAACTTACTATGTGGGTCTACTGAAGTTGTAATCCTTCCCATCCTTCACCATTTTTACACATAATTAAGAACAAGTAAGAAAAGAGAGCCAATGTGGTGTAGTGGCTGGATGGTGACTCTGGAGACCAGAGTTCAAATCCTGTCTCGGCCATGGTAACCCCCACTGGGTGACCTTGAGCAAGCCATACTCTCTCAGCCTCCAAAGATGGCAATGGCAACCCCTCCTCTGAAGAAGCTTGCCAAGAAAATCCTGTGACAGGGTGGCCATAACTTGGAAACAACTTGAAAGCACACAACAACAACAATAACAACAAAGAAAAGCTACATTGACAGAAATGGTAAGTAGCTGTTCCAGTCGCACACAGAAGGCCTTTTAAGAACTCCTTTTCAAGTGATAGTTCCCTGCACTCCCTTAGTATGAGCAGAATGGGTAGCAATTCCAAGGTGGAATATGGATAAATCATGGGGTAACTTAAATATGTACCTGGCAAGTTGCAAGCATAAATTACATCATTCCCTCCCTCCCTCTCTCTCTCTCTCTATATATATATATATATGCATTTGGAAAACATATTTTGAACCCAAAGCATTTAAAATACTTATTTCAGTTTTGCAGCCTTCTCTTACCTTACTCCAAAGATCTACATCACCAGACCTGTAGATGGCAGCAGAGGATAATAAATAAAAGACAGTAATAAGTTTACCTTAATTTAGTCTTTTCTTTTAAAAAGAAAATTGTATACATATATATGACAGGACATTTGTATAGGTGAGGAATATTTTTCAAAATACATATATTGGCACAGATTTAATTTTACATCATGATGTTACAATATGCATAATAGCACATATACACCTGGCTATGTTTAGAGGTTATCACCTCAATATATTTCAGTGCCTTTCCAGCTTGTGTTTATAAATAGGTTTGAAAATAAAATAGCAATACAGTCATCCCTCCATATTTGCGGCTTTGATATTTGCGGATGTGATTACTCACGGATTTCATTAATATGTTCTCTCTAGGACTGTCTAGGTCATCCAGTGCAACTCTGTGTTCAACTTTAACTAAAAGTTGCACTGAAATATCATTTGTAGCTACTCCAGTGCCATTCTATGGTCAGTGTATGTTGGACATTGACCACAGTGTTGCACTGAAGGGCCTAGAGATTCCTAGAGAGGTGTCCTCTCAGGTAAAAACAGTGTTTTTGTTATTTGTGGTTTTTCCATATTCACTGGGGTCTTGTTCCCCTAACCCTAGCGAATATGGAGGGACAACTGTATACAGTTGGCCCTCTGCATCCATGTATTCAAGCATCCACAACTTGAAAACATAAGCCTTGATTTTGCCATTTTATATAAGGGACACCATTTTACTACACCATTGTATGTAATGGAACTTGAGCATCAATGGATTTTGGTATCCACGGGAGATCCTAGTATCAAACCCTTACCAAGGGCCCACTGTATGTGCACAGTCAATTCATACCCAAAAAGCATATTGGCCTAAGGTTAAGGCTCTTCATATCTCTGAATGTCTACCAACAACGGGTCTTTGTATGGTTAACCATGACAGTAATTTGGAATTTGAGCTTGCATTTAGATTTTCACCTGACTTGAGTAAGGAACTCAAATAATGATTTCATGATGGAGAAAATAATGTACTCCCCAACATGCTCACGACCATTTCCTTAAAAATAATGCTAAATGGTCTTATTAATTTGCATGACTAATCATGTTAATATGTGGTTAACCATTCCACACATTAAACGTGGATGCATGTATCGTACTTCACTTGTCCTCTTAAAGGTTTTCAGGACAAGAATACGACTTAACCTATCTGCATATCTTAATTCAGACAGTATTTTTAATTAAGACAGGGGTAGGCAACCTGCGGCCTGCGGGCCGGATGCGGCCCGGCGAGGCCTTGGGACTGGCCCCAGCCCGGTCCTGCCGCCGATTGCCGCCGGGGCCTTTGGTGTCTTGTGCGAGGGGCATAGTGGGGCAATTGTCTATAGAAGCCCCAGAAACATGCATTTATCTTAACATTTTTTAAAAAATCAGCAATTTTTTTGTGTGTCCTCCATTTTTTTATTTAAAAAGTGCCCTCCATTTGGAAATTTTGTCCTACATTTGTCCCGGGTTATTTATTTATTTATTTATTTATTTATTTTAAAAAATTATTTATTTTTTTTTGGCTTCGGACCCCCAGTTGTCTGAGGGACAGCAACCCGGCCCCCCGGCTTAAAAGGGTTGCCTACCCCTGAATTAAGATATATCACATATACAATCCCTTCCTTCTTTCTAAATATAGTATTGAGATATTGCAACAGGTTGAAAGAGGAAGAGTTCATACATTTTAAAATAAAACACTTATGGCAGCTTTATGAAATACTATATGCATAGCAGCTCTTAAAAATCCAACCCTCAGAAAGCACAAAAACTTTGTCATGATCAACATCCCTGTCTCACATACTTCCAGCACAAAAAGGTCTTACAGTGAAAATTGCAGATAAAAACTGAAGTTACTTCCATCTTAGAAGAATAAGGATAATTTGTCATATCACATGAAGCAGTTGATCCACAATTACTAGTTAGAAACAGTACGCTGCAAACCAGTGTGGATCTCTGGAACTGTAGCTATCCTTGGAAGTAGGGAGCTAAAGGCTGACTGCTAAACTGGCTCAACTGATCAAACATAACACAGACCATTATCACCATATTAGGCAGTGGCCAAAAGGAAATGCCATAGGGCATTGCCTTTCTGGTGTCCAGATGGTGGCTAAGGATCATAAAAGTACAAAACAGAGCCTGAGGTAGAGATGTTCAAGCTGATACTGAGAACAACCAACTGGAAGACAATAGATTGGGACTTTGCTATTTGGAGTTTCTACCTACAACAAAGGTAAAACCTTTTTTAAGATTTGGGATTACATTTGGCATGTTTTACCAAAACACCACCTAAAATTTTCCTAATGTAAAAGCGTGGAGGCTTTTCTTGAGAGACAAAGGGGCTGTGATTTCACAAAGGATGGAAGTATCTGGGATCTCAGAAGAACAATCCTTTTACACTGCTAGTGGAATTCAAATTATATCCTAGACTATGGAATGCTTTGTTCCCAGTGCCACATAGCTAAAAGGATGAGGGAGCTGCTTGCTTATATATCCCTCCAAAGAACAACACACCAACAATACTTGAGACAAATGCAAGCCTGTGACTAACTTTGTCATTCTGTTGTTGTTTTCTCCTGTAGGAATTTTAACAGGAGAAGCAAGTGGAGCTTTGAAAGCTTGCATCATGTATTTTGTGCATTTTGGTTAGCCGATCCACTGTTTTGTGGATTTTGTACTTTGCTTTATGGTTAACATAGCTACCTCTGAATATGCAACTGGAAGGAAGTGAAGAGTTGTATTTGTGTCATGTGCTGGGTTGTTGTATGCCAGAATCCCAATAATGTGTTTAGAGAACTCAACTTGGCTGGGTATTATATAGGGTTATTATTCAAAATAATGTGGATAAATCAGCTGACAGTGGGAGGGACAGCTAGGAGACCAGAGTGGTGAAAGCACAACCTGGTGCTATCTAGTTGCTGTACGACTCTGCGTAAGTGTGTATAAGGCTATACTGGACTGATCAAATACTCAGCTTTGCACACATTGTAAATCACTCTCTGGTGACTGATAAATTGTTACTGAGCTGTTAGCTGTGTATTCTCTATTTATTGTTCTTGAAGAGTCTGTTTTACTTGTGCACTAATATGAGCTGTCTGGGGCAGAGGAAAATATGATGATGGTAGGGCAAGGTGTCATCACAGAGGAAGGGGAGATGCTTAATGCCCGTCTTACTTTCTATTCACCTTGCCAACCCAAGTAACTTGGAGAGTGAACCAAATCGCCCAGAAAATCTCACCTTGCTCCTGTGTAATGTCAGATCAGTTAAAAATAAAGTAACATCTAATCTATGATATCCTTAGAAGGAAATCAATGTGGCATGCTTTACAGAAACTTGGTGGGGAGATGGTAGTGACCAGACATGGGTGCAGGTTCTTCCAGCAGGGTACTGTTTTAGTCAGCTAGTGACAGAAATGATTGGGGAGGAGCTGTGGTCTATAAAGATGATTTTAACCTGACCAGACTGGCTCTTAGGAAACTGAATCATATTAAATGCATGTATGAGTCTGAAGACAAGGGTTACACTGGGGATTTTCTTAGTGTACCAGCCACCCTGTGCTTATCAGACTCCCTAGCTGACTTCATGGAACTGATCTTGGAGCTGGTGTTGGAATTGGCGTTTGAGTCACCCAGACTCAACATCCCATTTGTCAGGAGCAGTCTGTCATGAGCAGTGTGGGAGTTCATGGCATCCATGACAAACATGAGCCTATTCCAATAGGCCTCAGAACCCAAACATTCATCAGGTCACATCTTTTATGCTGTTTCCAATTCTGAGCTTATGGATCTGTGGGCAGAGATGGATAATACCTCAGCATTGCCATGGACAGATAATTTTCTAGTCGGAATTACTAGACATACTTGTGCATAAGTCAATCTCATGTACAGGTCAATGACAGATTTGGAGACAAAATTATGGATTTGATATGACCTGTGGATAAGCCGAGGGTAACATTTTGGAGCTGCCCCCTTGGCACAACCTGCTGGAAAAGATTTAATAGCTGAATACACACCCTGAACTTAAAACTGCATTAAAGAACAGTCTCTTCTGGTAGGCCTATTGAAATGATTTATTTTATTTAGTTAGTTATTTAGTTATTTATATCCCGCCCTTCAGCCCTAATGGCTCTCAGGGCGGCTTACAATTATTACAATTACAATTGATGATGATAATGATATGATGAATCACTGAGGTCAATCATATCTGCAAAATCTGTTTCTGACACTGATTTTGCCAGTACTCCTAGAGCATATAAGCTGTAACAATGTCAAAACCCAGCCTTATCTATTTCCAGTGACACTTTAATGGTATAGTAGGTGTGAATGTTTAAATTAGCAGGAAATGTTAATAGATCGATTCTCTCTGAATACATTCAATCCTTTTAAAAAGATTAAAAAATAGTGCTATCAATGAGACTAAACCAGTTTGAGTCTCAAGAACTAACTGGGCAGCCTTAGAAAAGGCATTCTCTCTCAGCCTTGGTTCCCTCTGCCCCAGCCATCTGCAGTCTGGTGTTTAGCAATGCTAGCTAACTGTAGAAGATTGTTGTTAAGGATTACAACTACTTCACATGTATGAAATGAATTAAATACTTGGAGCTGTTATATAAAAACACAACTGTTGTAACTGATTGTAAAATTATGTTTTATGCAAAATGCTTTTTGTCTACTGATAAGGAGACACATATGCACAGAAGAGAGAGAGAGAGAGGGAGGAAGGGAGGGAAACTGACTGATAATCATAAGTACTGAACTGCATGCCTATTTCAAGTTTTACAAATTAATTCCAAGTTTGATGATGCTCCACTGAAGTATACTGATCAAGTAAGAACTGGGCTCTTTCTGTCACATCTGTGGGCTACTTGTAGTGCTAGAATAAAAGAGAAGGCTTTGTTCGACCAGGAATGCTGCAGAAGTCTGGATTGCTTAACTACTACTGCACCTGTATATGTATTGCAAACCAAACCATTTATGGACCCCAGTATTTGTGGTGGGGTCATGCGTCCTGTACATTACAGAAAGACTCATCAGTGGGTACATGTACAAGGATGTGGAACATATGTGGCTTTTCAAGGTTTTTTTGCACTCAGACATGGGCAACCAAGGAAAAACATGTCATCAAAATTTGGCAGAAAAAGGCTATAAGATGTTTTGAAGTGGCATAAAATGTTGTTATTATTATTATTATTAACCTTTATTTATAAAGCGCTGTAAATTTACACAGCGCTGTACATACAATCTTTTTAACTGGACAGTTCTCTGCCCTCAGGCTTACAATCTAAAAAGACATGACACAAAAGGCAAAGGGAATGGTGGTGGGGAAGGGGCCTTTCTAGTAGGATAATACATATAAAATACATAGCAATACAGGAACTGATTCAATAAAACAGACAACAAAAGAACAACAAAAAGCAAGTGACAATTATGCAATGCCTGGGAACGCTTCTCTGAACAGGATGGTCTTCAGCTCTGTTTTGAAGCTGGTTAAAGAAGAGATGGCTCTTGTTTGTGGGGGAAGAAGGTTCCAGGAGTGAGGGGCAGCGAGTGAAAAGGGGCGAATCCTAGGTGGGGCAGAGGAAATCCTGGGCTGGGACAGCAGACCTTGACTACCAGAACGGAGGGCCTTAGTGGGAAGGTGAGGAGAAATAAGGTCTGATAAGTAAGGAGGGGCCAGTCCATGGAGGGCTTTAAATGTCGACAGCAGGAGCTTATACTGAATGCGGAAAGGGAGGGGGAGCCAGTGAAGGGATGCCAACACAGGAGAGATGTGGTCAGAGCGGTGGGTGGATGTGATAATGCGTGCAGCTGAATGCTGGACAGAGATTAAAGGATGGAGGTGAGAAAGAGGAAGCCCAGCCAGGAGGACGTTACAGTAATCGAGTCGTGAGACCACTAGGGCATGGACCAGGATCTTGGCAGTAGAGGTGGAGCGATATGGTCGGATTTTGGCAATATTGTACAAAAAGAATCTACAAGCCTTGGCTGTGGTCTGGATCTGAGGGATACACGACAGAGAAGAGTCAAAGATAAAACCAAGACTGCGGGCTTGCTGGACTGGTTGAATAGAAATGTTGTCCACAGAGACAGAAAAGGAGTGTGGAAGGGTGGACTTAGGAGGGAAGACAAGAAGCTCCGTCTTGGATGTTTGCTTAAAGACGTTTTACTGATGTTTAGTGATATGTCCATAACAGGTCCAGGGCAGGAATGGGGAGATAATGCAATGGTTCAAGAAAGACACAGTAAACTGTATTTCCATGGTTAATTAAATGAACAGAAAACCTACAATCTGGAAATTAATCTCGCATTCTAGTGTTGTTTATATTATTTGATAAATACTTTCCAGATCTTTCATCCTCTTTAAAACATACTAATACAGTAGTTTTTCCTGTTATATTATGTGATAAGAACAGTATTTCTAAAAGGTATTTATTTAAGCTTTTACTGCCTCAAGCATACTAACTTGAACGTGAGCCAAGCAGAGATCTACAGAGGAAACAAAATGCAGCTACCAAGCTTGGATGACTTTTCCATGGCAGGTTCAGCTATGAATTGACAAGCAACTGATCTGACACATCAATTCAATGACATCAAAATAGTTCACAGCAAATATTCTCAGGCTGCCACTCCAGAGTGGCAAGATTAGTCACAAAACTAAAACAAACAATGTTCTTCCCAGAGGAGCCCAGTCAGGTGTGTCTTCCTGTGAGGTTCTTTGAGCTTAAAAATTCAAACCTGAATTTTGGATTGTATGATGTTCAAGGCTTCTCACTCTCTATTATCTCTTTTTGAATCTCAAACAAGCCCAAGCAAAAACGCAACAAATTGTCCCACTCAGAAGAACATAATATGGCCAACACCTTTGCGTCAGCTTGCTTCCTTCAGCATCTTCCAACTCCACCTCTGTCTCTCCTAGACTACACTCCACCACTTTTTCCATCTCCATGAGCCCAAAGAGAAAATCAAATTAATCTCAAGAGTCCTGTCAGGACAAACATCCTTCCTAGAGCTAGGAAGATTTTACATTTCATCAGAGAACAATAAGGTTTCAGGAACCACTCAAGCTGAGTCCAGAGGTTGCACTGGTGGAGCCCTATTTGGACAGTGGTTAAATAATAATAATAATTAATAATTTGTTTTATTTATATACCGCTATTCCAAAGATCATAGCGGTGAACAGCAAGTAAGCTAATTAGCAAGTAAGCTAATTTGCCCCCAACAGTCTGGGTACTCATTTTAGCGACCTCGGAAGGATGCAAGCCTGAGTCGAGCTTGGGCCCTTTTGCTGGTCTTGAACTCGCAACCTTGTGGTCTTGAGTGAATGGCTGCAGTACAGGCATTTAACCACTGCGCCACCAGGTACTGCAGTCACAACATTCAATCCTAGAGAGCTCCCAAGGTCCACTCAGCCTTTCATTATTTTGTAGGTCGGTAAAATGAGTATCCACTTGTCGGGGGCAATTGGCTTACACACTGTAAACCGCTTAGGGAGTGCTAGTTCACTGATAAGCGGTATAGAAATGTACTTGCTATTGCTCCTTCCCACCTCTGCTCTACATGGCAGACAATTCACTGTTTATGACAGTTCCTTTCCTACAGTGGACCTCAAAATGAAGTACAAAGCTTAGGCATCTTAGGGATGATAAGAGGGAAAGAAAAGACACAGTGACACTCACACACACCACAAACTACATGGAGGCTCTGTAAAAAATAATAATTATCCATGTAATATCTGGTTAGGCATGTGGGCAAAAAGAGGCAGGAAATTTCTTTTAACTTAACTTAATAGAAATATATTAACTTACCCATGAGCTACATTATAGGGACATTAATATTTTCCATTCACATAAAAGAACAATTCATATTTCAAATTACTATTGTTAACAGTAGTCAATTATAGTTTAATGAACAAATCCATTAACAAACCACAGTTTATGACTGGCCATGGTTTGAAATGGGTTGTAAATCTTGGTTGCACCTTGTGTAGTTTCATTGAAGTTAGGGAGCCAAAGGGTTATGGCCATCTTTCCTAACACCGCTTTCAATGGTACTAAAACTGGCATTTTTTCTTGTAGATAACAGCTTCTTGTAGAGAACACAATCTTCTCCTGCTTCATGAAGAACTTAGAGAAAGAAAGTATGTGTCTTTTCGAGGTATGTTTTTTACTGCATAAATCCAGCAAAGTGTTTGCTTAAGGGTATCCTGGAAAAAGCTGAACCCCCCCCCCACCACCACCGAAAGAAGTGATTTTAGAAACAACGGTGGATTTCTAGAAGAATCCCTTGGAAGAACATTTCACAGTCTTGTAATCTTAAAATGCTTAGATTATAACCCTCAACATCCGGAGCATCAACCATGCTGACTGAGCTGATGCCCAACTGTAATTTAGAACATCTAGAGGGCACCAATTCCTTAAAGACATCAGATCCACTTGATCTTGGAAACTAAGCAGGGTCAACCCTAGTTAATACTTGGATGGAAAACCACCAACAAATATCAGGTGCTGTAGCCTATATTCCAGAGGAAGGAACTGGCAAAACCATCTCTGAGTTGGTTTTGAAAGAAAATCCTATGAAATTCATGGGGTTGCCATGGGTTGACACAACTTGAGGACATACACATACATGGAGGGTGCCAAGTTCAAGAAACTGATCTAAAGGAAAGAAAAGAGAAACAACCTCTTTTACTTTCCCGAATTTTACTTATAGGCATGGAAAGGAAGAATATATACCACTGAGGCATTTGTCAGGTCAGGTATCTGCCTTCTGCTAGAAGAAAGTGGGGGAATATCTCAATGTATGAAGAGAACTGACCAGGACACTGCCAGTTCATCTTAAAAACTGTAATAATCCTCAGTAAGAGAAATATAAGATTCTTCTCCAGAAAACACACAGAGGTTAAAGTGGAGGTGCTTTTTTTCAAAAAAAGGTGTCACTCCAATAGTGATCAGCAAGTACATTCTGAACTAGAAGAGGTGAAAAGTTATGCAAGCATCTAGGGCACCAGAAGCTTTCAGATGTGCAGAGTTAGCTGTACTTGTCACTTCTCCAGTGTTTATCTCTTTGAGTGGTGATGTTATGCACTTACAAAACAGCTGCCAAAACTCTTATAGATTATTTCTGGAATGAGGAAGTATCTCACAAGTGACAAACAACATTTATGCATATGGTCTGAATTTAAAGTTCAAGGTGCTCAGTGACACAATGACACAGTGTATACCAAATTAATATTTGGGGGATTTGCTACTGCTTCACACAAGACATTAATTTCATGAAATATCGTCCTTGTCAGAATCTACCAGAATCTTTTTTCTCTCTGAACACCAAACTCCTTCTCCATTAACAGAATCTCTCCCAACAGATTCCAAGCAGAATGGTATCGCCCCACTAATTTGAAAGCACAAGAGGAAATAAATGAACACATTGAAAAATGTGGAGCCTAAAAAGCCATCTTCATCATTACTTATTGTTTTTCAATCAGAAGAAGCATTAGGAAAAGAGGTTCTTCATTTTAAAGATGTTCACTTTTTATTTTATCCCAGACAAAAAAGAAAACCACTGATTTATGTATTTTGATTAAAAGGTTTTACATGCAAATCTAAAAAAAGTTAGGTAAATATATTTAAAAGATGTAAAAGTGGCTTTTATGAATATAAATAACATAAAAGTTTAAATTGCATCCTCCAAAACACTTTGAAATACTGTGAAGATGCACCGTGCATCACTTACAAAAAAAACTTAAAATCACTGAACTGAAAGCAACCAGACGGGCTATGTACTCAAACTTTCTGGCAGTGCAGGACTCCACCCCAAATTACAATTCACAAGTAGGCATCCAACCTCTAATTAAGACAAGCTCACTACCTTCAGAAGTCGTCTATCACACTGTTCAACAGCTTTTATCATCAGGAAGTTCTTCCTAATGTTTAACTAGAATCTCTTTTCATGCAATTTGAATCCAGTGGTTCATATCTTAAACTCTGAAGTAGAAGAAATGAAGTTTGCTCCACCTTTTGCATGTGGCTCTTCATATCTTTGAAGATGCTCATCATTTCACCTCTCAAACCTCACTTCACCTGGCCAAACAAACCACAATTCCCTCTACCACTTCTCATAGGTTCAAGACTTTTTATCATCTTGGACACTTCACTCTGGACATATTTCAGCTTGTAAATATACTTCTTGAACTACATTGACCAGAACTTCAAAGGCAGAGCTGTGTTAGTCTGGATCAGTATGCAAAGGGATCTTGTAGTAACTATGAAACTAATTGAGAGAACAAAAGAAAGATGTTAGCATAAGCTTTTTTAGACTACTTCCTCAGATGCATCATGTGCAATTGGTAATTATCAAGGTCTCAGGTGTATCTGAGAAAGCAGACATAAGTATACAAAAGCTTATGCTATAAACTTCTTTCTTTCTCCTAGTGAGTCTCAAAGGTGCTAGAAGATCCCTTTGCCCAGAACTTCCTTATTTTCACTGAAAAGACTACCGGTCTACCTGGTTTTTTCCCCTCCATAGTATACTGATCTCCACGTTTTGCTAAATGTGGCATGACACAAATGCGAAAACATCATGTTTTCTAAGTTATACTGAACAAATATATTATACACCCATAAGAGCTGGAAAGTTGAAATGATCAGATACTCGCTACCATGAGACCATAGTGTGCAGACTGTTTTCAAAAACAGAAGTTTTAGAAATAAATGGTAAGAAACCTAACTCATGGTACGAAATGCATTTCGAATGCTATAATCAAATTTCCTATGACCCAAATAAATAAATAAATAAATAAATAAATAAAAAATTTAAAACCCTCCACACATCTCCCTATATATGCCAAACCTGAATGCTGCCTTGCTTTCTTTCTAGAATGCTGGCTTTGTTAGAACAGCACACTGTCAAAATTTGTTCTCTCTCTCTTTGAGCAACCAGCACTCTAATATGAAGAAGGTAAAAGTTTCTTCTTTGACATGATTGTTGAGTTGTGTCCAACTGTAGGGGGTGGTGCTCATCTTTGTTACTAAGCCAAGAGAGTCAGCGTTGTCAAAGACACCTCTGTGGATTACTGTATGTGGCCAGGATGATTGCACAGAACACTGTTACTCTAATATGATACATGCTTCAAAAGAGACATCATATGAGTTTGCTAATCATGAGATAAGGTTCTAAATCTTTGTTCTTATATTAAAATGAGATGTTGGAGACACACACCTCTTCTAGGAGGTCAAATTTATGTTAAACGCTAAATCCATTTGTTATGCTCAACTAAAGTAAACCCACTGAATACTTGTAAGCCCAACTGATTCAAAGTGTCTACTGTTGTTAGGACAAACATAAAGACATAAAATTCCTGCACAACTCTAATCTAAGGACTAGCTAGCTTAATGCAGGGGCTAAAAGAACAGACTGTAACAGGAGGCATTGCAGGCTCAATTGTAAATTCAGCTATAAACATATGAGGTGACTTTAGGCAACTTCAACCTCAATGAATCATTAACAATATGGAAATATCATTGAGGCACACTTTTCAGGGCTCTTGTAACCATTATTGTGATGATATGCACAAAGCAATGAAATACTGAATATGTAAATCGTAAGCATGCTTAAAAACATCACTTCTCGTTAAGTTTTGATTCATGGAACCCAATATGGTTGTGCCATAAAAAATTTAAAAATTTCACCCTACACTCCCCATAGGTTAGGGTTCATTTTGTCTGTTAGGAAAACAGGTAGAATGGCACTGTACTGCTTTCCACAGCAACAGAGATAGAGTATATCAGGAATGGGAAAACTGATTCTCCAAATGTTGTTTGACCTCAGTTACTGGTATATCCTCTGCTGGTCTAGATGTTCTCCTGCATGTTCCTTTCCTACAGTGGGCCTGAAAGCTGGAGAGTCACAACCTGTCTGACTTCTGAGATTTCAAGAAATTAAAAGACTAAGATCTACTTTATTTATAAACAAAACAAAACACAGAGACATGCCCTAAATATAATGGAAGCTAAATATTAGGGACTAAGATCATCGTAAATACAGGACCTTCAAAAACTCTTACCTTTTGAATCCAAGGATTAGGCTGCCTCTAAACTGCATGTGATCCAGAGATGGCATATTTTCAGAAGACACTGCAAAGGTAAATAAAATAACTTAGAATTTGTTGACCCTTACTTCTATAAAAAGCATTAATGAAACCATCAGTATCAAATGATAGTTATTTAAAGTGATTATATTTAATAAAAGCATCTTTCATATTAATATACAATCTTCTAATAACAATGTGTGTGGATGGGTTGCTAAAAGACTATCTTTGTTCAACCAATAGAAACAGAAAAAAAAGGAATACTCTGGAATTAATCAGCTTTGCTTTATAGTACTTCTTGGGAGTTTCTGTCAATAATCTGAGAGCGCACAGCTACTACATACCCATTGTTTCTGAAATGTGATCACTTACTAAGTTAAGGTGTCAATCTCAAGCTGTATAGATACCTGTAAAGCGTCAATCAACTCTCAGTAAATTATCTAGCAAGCTAAATTGCTTCAACTTAGGGAACTCTGATATATCAAAAGCTTTAGGTATGACTAAAAAATCCCATGCAGCATGGGACAGCTGGGGGAAAGGAGAGAGGTTAGGCTAAGTGAAAGCCTGGAATGAAGCACCAAAGGAGCTGGTTCACAGAAGGAAGAAATGCATGAACACAACGCTTGTTCTCAGTAAACTGTAGTTCATGAAGCTAGTATAGATCACCAAATTTGGTCACTGCATGGCTCTAATAAACCAACAGTTCTCCAGGATTTTTAGCATTTAAAATGCCTTTGACCCTATGTCTCCAAAATGCATGCAAAACAATCTCAACAGTTCAGATCACTTCTTCTGTGCCAATGTTAATGTTTACAAGCATGGAGAACATGTAAAAAAATAGATAGCCATCCAATTTTCATACACTGATTGTGCAGAAACAGGTACACTATTTTTTTCATATACCAGGGTAAGAAAGATGTCAGCTCTAGAGCAGCCCTTTATTTGAGCCGACGTAGATGAGAATCTCATTTGGTGCCTGGAATCGACTGTCTGCCTGATATGGCCCTGAAACTGAAACACACACCCAGTGCTTCCAGTGAAATATTTGTAAATCTCTGATGAAATTTCTCTTTTTTAAAAAGCAAAAGATAATAATTCAAACCTAAGCTCAAAAGTTTTTGTTATACACACATACAAACCCAAAAGGAAAAAAATCAACTATGCTATATCTGTATGCTCAGCTGCTGCTGAAAGTCAGCAACCTGGTTTCCTTAGCAACAAAGAAGACAGACAAAAATCAAAAGCAGATGACAATGAAGTGGAATGAAATGGTATGATAAAGGGGAAACAGATGCTCTTATGCATGCTGTTTTGTGCGCCGAGATTCCTTGACTGATGCTTCAGAGTTTATATAGATTATAGGACACTGGATGAAGAATCAATAACCCTTGATAAAAACATGTGTTAATTGGCTGTCTTCCCCTTCACGAACTGCACTACAACATCAAGCTTTAATTAAATATTTTAATATCACACCCCTGTTTAAAATGAGTACTGGCAAACATGCCAATTTACTGATGCAATAGCTTAATCCAGGCACTAACATTTTAGACATTTTCTAAAGCTTGACTTGTTTTCACTTCCAAAGAATACTAAAAAGAAGTATGAATTAATGAGTTTTTGGTTTAAAGATGTTTGAGTTTGTCGGAGATCTTTACCAACACATTTCTCAACTTTAAATGCAATGACATAACTCTCATCCTGTAGGGTTTTTTTTTTAACTTTACAGTTTTATAGCTAACAGAGAAAATCCAGCTGATTCTGCTTACTATAAGTTCAACACTTCTGGTAATGCTAGAAATATTGAATATTCTGACTTATCCCAAGAATGGCTACTCTATTACATTGTCAGAGGTGTGTAGAATCTGAGATGAACTTCTAGAACAGATAATCAGGAATGGGAAAGGAAAAGCTTGAGATAACTGTTCATTTACTAGGCACTATGTATATGATTTAGGAGCAGAATGGGAACAGTACAAGGTACATCATATAGGAGTCCTGAATCAGTATATATTCCTGTTCCAGAAATATATATGGACTATATCAGGAGTGGGCAACCTGCGGCCCATGGGCCGGATGCGGCCCGGCGAGGCCTTGGGACCGACCCCAGCCCAGTCCTGCCGCCAATTGCCGCCAGAGCCTTTGGCCTCTCACGCGCAGGGGCAAGGGGGGCAATTGTCTATAGATGCCTCAGAAACATACATTTTTTAAAAAAAATCAGCATTTTTTGCGTGTCCTCCACTTTTTTTAAAAAAAAGTGTCCACCATTTGAAAATGCGGTCCTACATTTGTCCCGGTTTATTTATTTATTTAAATTTTTAAAAAATTATTTAATTATTTATTTTTTGGCTTCGGCCCCCCAGTTGTCGATTGGACAGCAACCCGGCCCTCGGCTCAAAAAGGTTGCCTACCCCTGGACTATATCATCCATACATATTTCACAGTGGACACAGGTTAACACAGAAGATTTAGTTAATATTGGTTATGTTACAAGCATTAAATCTGTAGTAAATCCCACAAAGATTGAAATGAGCTACTATATGAGCTGATAAAACCACATTGGCAACAAATGTGAATTTGTACTAGTGGAAACGATGCTCATTTAAAGCAACCAACCAAGTCTAGCACAAAAGCACTAGCAGTAGAGCATACTTTAGGACATGGATGGTGACCCTTTTAGGGACCAAGTGCCCAAATTAAAAGACCTTTCAGCATCGGGTGTTACCTGATGCCAGGGGCAGGATTTCCAGAGGGGGGACAGGAATTATGGGGCAAGATTTCTTCCCCCCTCCCAGGGTTTCAGCTGCCTCTCCAGAGACAACTAAAAGCCCAGGGGGATGAGGGGAGAAGAAGATGAAGAAGCAGATGCTTATCCTCCTCTTCCCCCACCCCCTGGGCAGCTGCACCTCCAGATACTTCCAGTGTAATATGTGAAATTATAAACTAAATTTTCAGTCCTTAACACTAGCGCCCATAAATATCAGCCTTACAAAATTATCAGCTCTATGTATTCAGATAATAATGCCAAGAGCAAGGATACTTACTTAATGCGAAAACATTATCTAGCCTTCCATTCACAGCTTCATGCCTGATTTCTGCTGCAGAGAATGCATTAATTTCAATAGGACAGCCCCTTTCCTATAGGGGAAAAATAATAGAGTGATGAAACACAGCAACACCTGAAAAAGTAATCTGATTAAGAGACCAACTACAAGTTTTAGATCCAAAACACACTGCAGAAATAATCCAGTTTCAGACTCCATTAACTGCCCTGGCTCAATGTGAGGGAATTGTGGGAACTGTAGTTTTGTGAGACATTTTGCCTTCTCTATCAGAGAGCTCTGGTGCCACAATAAACTACAATTCCCAGGATTCCCTAGCACTGAGCAAGGGCTGTTAAAGCAGTCTGCAGTGTGTTTTGGATCTTAATGTTGGTATGTCCTAAAAATCTATCCTGATCTATAACAAAAAAAAAAAAAACAAAAAAATAAAAAAAATAAAAAATAAAAAAAAAATCCAAAATCTAGATAGGCAATGTTTTTATAAGGACTAAACAAAATAAACAATTAATACAGAAGACTTTGAAACCTCTATCTCTCTTTATTACTTTAAATATACAGTTCCACTTGCTTTTAATAATGACTGTTTGAATATTTTAAATTGTTATATTTTTAATGTATAACCCACCTTGAGATTCAGTCTTAGGAAAAAGACAAGATGTAAATAAAGTTAACAACAAGAACAACTTCTCAAGAAAACAAGGAAGGGGTGTGGCTAGAAAAAGGTTTTAAACAAACCTAATTTCCAACAAAAAACATTTTGGCAAATTTCTGCTGGACAAGAGGTATATGGGCCAAATGGATGAAGATAATGGATTATGCGCCTATAATGTATAAACATTCTACTTCTGTAATGGTGAACCTATGGCACGCGTACCATGGGTCCACGACACCATTTTCGCCCGCATGGGCCAAGGCGAAGGTGGAACAGGCACATGCACACCCATGCCTCTCCGAGACAGCTGGAGACCATGAAAAAGGAAGAGGGGGAGGAGCGACTGTGCACGTCAGTAGCTCCTCCCCAGAGACCTTTCCTAGCCTCTAACTGTCTTTGCAAGGCCATTCCTGACCCCCAGCTGCCTCCGGAGGACAGCTGGGGGTCAGGAAGGCTCCCACTCCTCCTCCCCTCCATGGGCCATTCCTGATCCCCAGCTGCCTCCTCAGGAAGTCCCACCTCCTGGCACGTGGATCAAAAAAGGTTCGCCATCACTGTTCTTGTAAATTGCAGTCTAATATAGCAACCAGTTAGGATGTATGCCTGCCTTATTTTTATATTCTTCTATTTCCTGAGTACATAAGCTAAAATTCAAAAATTAGAAAGTATCATTTAAATCAAGCATTTAAATGGTCTAATATAAATCAAGAGTGGGAGAAAGGAGATCAGGATCTATGGGGAGATTTCAAAGTGATACACGGCTGATTAAACTGAGGTTTTCAACACCTGAATACCAAAACTAGACCCCTTTTCCCTCCTAAACTAAACTGATGAAATCAAGACCACTTGGTGGGAAAAAGGGATATGATTCGTGTATGAAAGGATTTTAATGTGAGCTTCACATCTGGTGCTGAAAACAAATGTTTGAGCTGTAGATGGTCTAGACGGCATTTTGTTCTGTAATTTATCTCCATCTTCTTGATTCACTGTTTCACAGATGGCTCTGGTAAAATTTAAATGAAGAAACAGAACGATTGATCTTTTGAGCTTAAATGTCTTCCCGTCCAATCTGACTCAATCTATCGTTCCACCATCTGCAACCCAGAATGGTCCTTGTGTAGCACAAAACCACTGTTCAGAATGAAACTTTATTCAAAGCTTTGTAGTACAATCCTTTATGTGTCTACTCAGAAGTAAATTGAACTAAATCAAATACAACTTGTTTCCATACAAGCAGGTACAAATTGCAATCTACTGGACAAACTACTTTCAAGAAAATGTTTTATTTTAAAGGCTCTGTTGAGAAGCATGATTTTAGTGTCCGTATATTCTCAGATCACTACTGAAATAAAAATTAAATAGAGTAAGATTATAGACTTGGGCTTTAACACATTCAGATAATGGCTTGACTCACCTGCAGCAGATGGCGTGCAGATCTGACATCATCAAAATTTGACAAAACATAGCTTGCATATGTTTCCACATCAGGCTCTACTTCAACTTCGTGCATTGCTTGGAGAACTTCAGTTGTACCTAGACAAAAAGAAACCAGATACTAAGCAATGTTATCTAACTAAAAGCGCAATTCTTTTCTTTTAGGGAAAAAAAAAACTGGTAACCACTCTTCACTTCAAAAACACTATGTTTGTGTGTTGAAGTGAACAACGATTACCAGTTTTTTATTGACAGTTTTACAGAAACAGGACTGCCATGTTATGTTGCATTCCATCTGCTTTTCTTTTTTGCCCTCAGTAAACAAATCCTAAATTGTAAAATAAGGTCCATCTTCCACAATATGTCAATTGACAATGGCAAATCATAGATCACTTTAAAATTACAAGTGTTAGAAAATTGTTTTTCTTGATACAAATTAGTAACTCTGAAGATCAAGGTTCAATTTCCCGCTTGGCCATGAAACCCACTGGGTGACCAGCTCTTAGTCACATGTTCTCAGCCACAGGGAAGGCAATGGCAAACCTCCTCTGAACAAATCTTCCCAAGAAAACCCCATGATATTAACAGTATTAAAACGAATTGGTTAACTAATGCAGAAATGCTTTCAAAAGACAAGGTATTTGTACCACGAAATCAAACATGTATCCAATATTAGGACAGAAGCCAAACTCAGGAGTACCACACAAATAAGGTCTTTGTACAGAAATGAACACTCATCCAGCACACCTTCCAACCACTCTGGAAAATCATGATACATTGCTTTTGAATGCACAGTAGGATGGTGGGAGGGGTTAAGTGTAGATTGCAATGTGGCAAGTGATGTTATTGTTCAGAGAAAAGTGAAATACTGTAGTTTCTTAAGGAAACTTCTTGTTCTGTGCCAATATAGTTTTAAGACACAGGAATAAAATTGATCAGCACTGTCAAGGAGAACGTTCATGCTCCTCTTAGCTAGTATAAAGCCACAAAGGGGTATGTGCTCCAAGACTGGAACTCCCTCCCATGAGAGAACTGGTTAGCCCCTCCCCAGCTCTCTTTTTGCAGGCAAATTAAGATCTTTTTATTTAGGCACGCCTTTGACTGATTTTAATCATATGGTAGACGTGTTCAAGTGGTACATTCTGTATGTTTTAAAATTATGCTCCAAATGCATTTTAACCTGTTCTGAATATGTGTTTTTAACTTTTGTAATTGTACATTTTTAAGTTCAACTTTCATTTTTCAATTCTGTAAGCTACCTTGAGTCCTTTGGCGGGAGAAAGGTGGTAGTGTATATAAACTGAATAAATAAATTAAAAAAACCCACCACTGAGCTCCAAGAACACCATCAATGGGACCTTGTTTAGGCATGCCTCAAAAATTATTATTTTAAAACATTCACAAGCCTTTTATATAGAAAACATTCAGAGCAGCATAAAAAACCAGCAGACTAAATAAAATGAAGCCAAATGACAAATTAATATATACCAGAAAAACATACTACTGAAATTCAAGTAAAATTGTAACATTAAAGAACTAAAGAAGCATCAAAAGCTTAAGTGAACTAGTAGGTTTTGTGAAGTCGACGACTTTCATGGCTGGCATCCATAGTTTTTTGTGGGTTTTTCGGGCTATGTGGCCATGTTCTAGAAGAGTTTATTCCTGATGTTTCATCAGCATCTGTGGCTGGCATCTTTAGAGAATGCTAACCTGGAAGAGAGTGGGTATATATATACTGTGTGACCCTGGGTGAGGAGGAGTGATTCCTATGTTAATCTGTGCATTGTTCTGGGCTCTTTATTTACTTTGAGGGTTTCCTCTTTCCTGTTGAAGTTGTCCAAAGTGTTTGTGGATTTCAATGGCTTCCCTGTGCATTCTGACCTGATAGTTGTTGGCATGGTCCAGAATTTCAGTGTTTTCAAACAGCATTTTGTGCCCAGGATGGTTTGTAATGTGTTCTGCTACTGCTGATTTTTCTGGCTGACCCAGTCTGCAATGTCTCTCATGTTCCTTGATTCTTGTTTGCACACTGCGTTTGCTGGTCCCTATGTAGACTTGTCCGTAGCTGCATAGTATGCAGTAAACTCTTGCAGCTGTGAGAGGGTCTCTCTTGTCCTTTGCTGAGTGTAGCATTTGCTGGATTTTCTTGGTCAGTTTATAAACCATTTAGAGGTTGTGCTTCTTCACCACTTTGTCTATTCTGTCTGTAACTCCTTTGATGTATGGTAGAAATACCTTCCCTTAGGGTGGTTGCTCGTCTTCACTCCTCTGGGTTTTCCTGGGTCTGGCAGCCCTTCTGATGCCTGAACTGGAATAACCATTCGCCTGTAGAGCCTGGTCTAGGTGCTTCAATTCATCTTCCAAGAAATGGGGTTCGCAGATGCGTTTTGCCTGGTCTACCAGTATTTTGATTGTGCTTCTTTTCTGTCCTGGGTGATGGTTGGAATTCTTGTGCAGGTATTTGTCTGTATGTGTAGGTTTTCTGTATACTACAGATGCTAGCGAAACGTCAGGAATAAACTCTTAGAACATGGCCACATAGCCCGAAAAACCCACAAAGAACTGTTACTATTCTGCTAATAACAGAGGAAATAGTCGCTCCACTGTGCAATGAAAAGGACATTCCACAAATATAAATGTGTCTAGTGGGTTTCTAACTTTTCCTCTTTTAGACCACTTCAAACACTTGTAAAAAGTGAATGTTGAGGGGGCCTTGCAATTAAGAGGAAAGCATATGGGCCCTCTACTAATTATGGTTGAAAATTCCTCTAAGAAAAACTCTTCTTCAGGAGGCTAGGCTGGCCCCCCTCCCTGCTCTTTTTTCACTGGCAAGCAAAGATCTTTTTGTTTATAAGCTGACCTCGTGTATAAATTGAGGGCAGGTTTGGGGGGCCAAAATTATGGATTTTGCCATGAGCCATGGATAAGTTGAGGGTAAAACATGGAAGCTCTTTCTGTGTGTGTATATGTGCGCACAGCAAGAGGGACTCTAATTGAGGCTTTTTGCTTCAGCATTTCAACCTTCATTTTAGTCTTTACTCCCCAGACAGCGACAGCGCAAGCAGGAGAGGGATTCTGTTTGTTTAACAGAAATCAATCACCTAGGACTCTTTCTGCTTGGCTCAAGAGAGAAAGAAACTGCTCTCCTCACTACATGGGGAAATCTGAAAGAGCTGCTATCACATTACCATACTGACTCTTAAATAAGTCAACCTGGGATTTTGGGGTCAATTTTTGGGCATAAAAATTTCAACTTATGAGTATATACAGTAGGCTGGCTTTTAATGTGTAAGCAGAAACACTTTGTATTGGGGTGTGTACTTCATTCTTTTATTTTGTATGCCTTTTAAATGATTTTATATTGTTTTAATGTGATCAAACATTAATTGTTATTAAACTTTTATTGCTAGTTTTTTAAATTGATTCTTTAAGATGAGACAAGTGGCATACAAATGAAATAAATAAAATAACAGATCAGAAGCACTGCACATGTATCAAGTCAAACTACTTTTTAAGCTTCCAGGTTTCAGTCAGTTTGGAATGTAAGGTTTGAAAAGTAACAACATTAAACACCAGAAAGTGTAGGATTAATTCATTTCTACCAACACTGTAACTGAAATAACATAATGGGTAGTACACTCGTCCCCCGGGTTACGAAATTAATTCGTTCCGCCGCCATTTTCGTAACCCGGAAGTCTTTCGTTAGCCGAATCCCCATAGGCGCTAATGGGGAAAAGCCGCGGCTCCGCCGCGGCTCCATTTTAAAAAGCGCCAGCGTTTTTTCGCAACCCGGGTAAACCTTCGTAACCCGGAAATAATTAATTAATTTTTTTTTCGTAACCCGGAAATTTCGTATCGCGGCGCGTTCGTATCCCGGGGTACCAGTGTATTATCACTTTTCTTGAAATATTACTTCTCGCACAGACATGGAATACACAAAAAATGGAATAGAGGTTGTCATCACTGGTATTCAGTTACTGGCACCTTCAAAAGTGTTCTCTCTGTCATTTAATAATTGTTTTTTCCTAACCTGGATTTCCCCCCCCCCCGATGGATTACACAGCCCATAATACAACTGCTGCCTAGGAATGGCTGGACTACAACCTTGTCTAGAAACCATCAGTTTGGGGAAATCCTAAAGTTTAATGCTATGGAATTCTGGGAACTGTACTTTTGTGAGATATTTAGCCTTCCCAATCAAAGAGCTCTGGTGCCAGAACGAGGTACAACTCCCAGGATACCCTAGCCTTCGTCCATGGAAGTTAAAGCAGTGCCAACTTAGATTATTTATGCAGTGCAAACGCAGCTGTGGTTATAACTTGGGAGTATGCACATATCAATGCATGTGAAACTATTTTTAATGCAGAAATATTTTGGTAGTTCAAATTTCTAGATATAGTGGCCCCTTGGTATCTGCTGGGTTTTGGTCCCAGGACCCCCCATGGATACCCAAATCAGTCGATTTTCAAGTCCTATTATATACAATGGTGTACTATAATGGTGTCTCTTATTTAAAAATTGTAAAATCAAGGTTTGCTTTTTGAATTTATATATTTTTGACAAAGAGGATGGCAACACCATCAACACATTCAAGGATGAAAGTTCACACATGAAGGACATATTGTATAAACAAAGATGTATTAGGTTTTTCTTTTTCAAAACCAAAATTTATTAGATCTATTTGATTCAAGCTGTGGATGGTTGAATCTGTGGATAAAGAATCCATGGATATGGGTGGCCAACTGTATAACAAAAACACAACAAAACAAGCCCTCTTGCCTCACTTTGGAAGTGAGAATGGCCTCAAACATGCTACACTAGTGGGACGAAATCACTTGCTACAGTAATGAGATAATATGTCTGAGGAAAGGCTATGTTGTGAGCCGCTTTGATTGTCTTGTAACAGAAAAGCGGGATATAAATAAAAGTTTTATTTTATTTATTTTATTTAGAGAGCTAAAAGAATGTTTGTTATGATCAGAAAAGACTGCATAAATTGAACAAGGTTTGCTTTTTTAAGCTGGAGTCTAACCATTTATCCACTAGAGCAGTATAATTCTCATAATTGCTATTTTTAGCAATCCATCTAGTACTATCAATTACAGGTTTCTTAGACAATATGATGTAGAAGTAACTGGGAGAAATGCGTAGAGGAATTGGCAAGGAGACAATAACTGTAGGCAAATTGCCACTAAAGGCCAAAGTGACCCTTAGCAGCTGGAAGTGACTTGGGCCAGTTTCATTTAGCTTGCCAGTTGCAATAATTTCAGGACAAGAATAGTCAGTTTAATATTATCCAGATGCTGATAATATCCCAAATGGACTACTATAAAGTGTTATGGTTGGAGACTAGTCTGGATATAAGACATGGCTGCTACAGTCATGGCTGGTAAACTAAGATTGACACCAGTTGAAAGACATCAACATCAGCTAAAATTTCAAGGTGCAGCTACTTACTTTTAAAATCTAAATAACTCGGATCCTAAATGCCTGAAATAATGATTCCCATGTAAGTCTGTGAGTTCCTTTCTCAGATAATATTTATCAGATATAATGTACACACCAAAGGAAAATACCTTCTTTAGATTGGCAACCATGTAATCTCACCCCTTATCTCCCTCAAACTGAAATCTTTCTAGACGTGAGCTAAAACATCTTTGTTCATCTAGGACTTT
Source organism: Sceloporus undulatus (assembly GCF_019175285.1). NCBI lineage: Eukaryota > Metazoa > Chordata > Lepidosauria > Squamata > Phrynosomatidae > Sceloporus > Sceloporus undulatus. Next base: position 29,214,137 of record NC_056522.1, on the reverse strand, counting down.
AGATTGTGCACGTTTTTAATAAATTATAATTTCAGCTATTATTATTAAATGTTATGTTGTGGTTTACTGCCTAGAACTTCTAAACAGAGTGAAGGATAATACTTATTTTTTAAAAAAATAACATATTTAATTTTAGTTGCAATGGGAAACAACTGTAACACTTGGGTTTTGATGAAGAGGATGGTGGCACCATCAACACATTCAAGGATGCAGTTTCACACATGAAAAATATGAACACGTATAAACAAAAATGAATTGGGTGTTTCTTTTTTAAAAGCAACACATCATACATCTATTTGATTACTGAAAAAGAAATGAAAAGACTCTACATCCAACATTTAAAACTTACCACAAAAACACTATGATTAAGCTCTTCTCTGTGAAATTCACATAACTTGCTGAATATTATTACATCGCATCTGCTTATGTAGCAATGGATTCATGTCAAAACCTATACAGGTACTGGTATTTTTGTTAGTGTAAAAATGATTTGTCAGATGCTGCAGGATATCAGATCTAAGCAGCATATGCTTTTTTCCCTTTTTTTCCTGAGTTGCCTCACATATTTGTTACTATAAAACATTCTAAAGTTTCCTCAAGTCCCTGTCTTTACCCTGGAGTGCCACCTATGGAAAAGTGACACTTCTATGAATATTTTATGCAGTGCATTACGGTGCAAATAATCAAATGTGAATTCCCTTTGAGCACTTAAAAATACATGCCGACAAGTCACACTAAATTAAAGTCGCATCATCTACTCAAGTTTGCCTTAAAACAGAACACTGACTGATTCTGGCCCAGAACTGGCAAATTCATCTGGAAAGAATTAATTACAATATAATTTTGCTCAATACATTTCAAATTTGACAGCAATCTTATGCTTTATATTTATAAGATGTCAACAAAATGCAATAAAAACTCAACTAGAAGTATATTTCACCAGTGTTTCCATAATTCAAAAATTACTAGATCCACTTTTTAGTAAACATCTGTGTTTTTTTAATACAATAGGTTCACGATGTTTGGGAGACATGGGTTCAAACTGCCATTCAGTCATATAAGATCTATAGTTTTTTGTGGGTTTTTTGGGCTATGTGGCCATGTTCTAGCAGAGTTTCTTCCTGATGTTTCGCCAGCATCTGTGGCATCTTCAGAGAATGTTTGCCTGGAAAGCCACAAAAAACTATGTAGATTGGCCATGAAAGCCTTCAACTTCACATATAAGATCTCTTTCCATACTGATTTTACAGACTAACATGGCTATATCTTTGAATTCTACAAACAGATGGGATCATCTGGTGCCTTTAGGGCAGGGGTAGGCAACCCGGCCCGGCAAGGCCTTGGGACCGGCCCCAGCCTGGTCCTGCCGCTGATTGCCACCGGAGCATTTGGCCTCTTGCATGAGGGCATGGGGCCTTTGGTCTATCAGGAGGAGGTGGGCAAGCGGCGGGCAAGGGGGGCAATTGTCTATAGAAGCCTCCGAAACATGCATTTATATTAACATTTTTTTAAAAATCAGCAATTTTTTTGTGTGTCCTCCATTTTTAAAAAAGTGTCGTCCATTTGAAAATTTTGTCCTACATTTGTACCGGTTTATTTATTTATTTAATTTTTTAAAATTATTTAATTATTTATTTTTTTGCTTCCCCCCCCAGTTGTCTGAGGGACAGCAACCCGGCCCCCGGCTCAAAAAGGCTGCCTACTCCTGCTTTAGGGCATCCTTCATACCAGCATATTCACCAGAAAGTCTTGAATTAACAATATGGCAGCAAGTAAATTATGGTCAATGGTTTCTGAACAAGTCAAGATTTGAAACCATTTAAAGAGGGCTTAATATTCAGGTTTCTTAAGACACCATTAAGATTAGTTTCCCAGTTTAGGTGCGACAGGAAACTATAATTTTCATCAATTGCTCATTACATTTGAATTCTGTAACAGTACTCACAACAGTATTTAACTGGCTTGCTTCCCAGACTGTATGAGCGGAGGAGTGAACCAGCTATATATGGGCCTAGAGAGGTGGTTCTCAATCTGTGCTCCGAGGAGCCCTCTCTCTCACCCCTTATCTCCCTCAAACTGGAAACAAATAAAATAATAAAAATATAAGTAGGAAGGAGACCTATTCTTTCACAGTAAATTATGTTATCTCTTATTCATCTCAAAAAGAAATCTACATTAAAATAATATTCTTATGCAGGCATACTGATATTTATTAATTTATCAAGAATTTAGTTAGGTGACCAATTTCAACATTCATTAGCTGACAAACCTGTCAGTTATTCATCATAACAATGAAATACGTCCCATAACATCTAAAACCAGGTATCAGGATGGTACTTTAACAGCCATAGCTATGCTTGTAGAGACATCAGGGCAGAAGAGAGACAGAACCTATATTTAGATATGCTCACATATGCACAAAGGAATGCCTTTTATATATGTATAGATGCTGCCAAAAACCGACATATCTGAAATTCTATTCTGGAAGAGCTAACAATAAACTAAATCCAGGACACATGAATATCCACATAGTTCACTTAGCCATGCTTGTCATGCTGTACTTCTCTAAAACAACACCGACCCAGCTGACAACACCTAAACAATTCATCTCCAGAAAGATATAGTGACAACCAAAATATATTCGGGACTGTTCTGAAGCCAGAGATAGACAATGTGGAATCTCATTTATTCGGGATTTGCAATGAGTAAGTCCTACATTTAACAGAACCTGTTCATCAAGAACAAAAAACACAACACCTTGAGTCCCAGTTTTGGATGAAAGTCAGAATATATTTAAAGAAGGGGAAACAAGCAATTCTGCTCCTCTGCAAAATAAATGCATCTTTTAAAACTGTAAGTATGGCCACAGTCAAATACATTTATACAGACAAAAAGAGAGAAAGATAATACACATCACAGTGCCTTAATAAATATATAGGGTGCATCTAAGCTGTAGAAATAATGCAGTTTGATATCGCTTTAACAACCATGGCACCGTCCTACAGAATCTCAGGACATGTAGTTTTGTGAGGCACCACCACTCTTCCACAGAGAAAAATAAAGAACTTGTAAAACTACAAATCCCAGGATCCCATTAGTTGGGCCTAGCACACTTAAAAGTGGTGTCAATCAGCATTATTTTTACAGTGTAGATGCACTCATATTCACATCAGCAACTGAAGTAATGCCATGATTGCTAACAGTGCTTAGAAAAGACTGGGTCATCTATATCAAACCAGGCTTCCTGACAGATTTGTAAGTGATTGAGAACTGTAACAGAAGGAGAGAGAAAGAAGGCATGATATCACTTAATAATTCAGTATCTAAATTAACAATCTAGAAAAAAAAACAGGTATTTGGTGGATTTGTTTCTATCCAACAAATACTTATCTAAATATGTTTTTAATTCACTGTTTCAGCTGACTACTAATAAAAAGGACTAATCACTACTGAGACTCTATGACTGAGCAGAGGAGATAAACTTCTCTCTGAAGAGTCTGGATTATTGGCTTGGGGTAACAATTATTGTTTTGGGAGCAAGAACTTCTCAGTTCAATTCCATGTCACACACACACACACACACACACACACACACACACACATTATCAGAGAATATTTCAAAAGTCATGATATAGTCCACATTCTGAAGATACATGTATATTGAATTGGCCATTACTGGGATGGAAGACTTCTTGAGATTTTTAGAAGATCATTATTTGTATTAAAGTTACAAATTGTGTCAAACCAGGTACACAGCTACCTCTCTCAATAGCTTCTTGAATAATATAAATTGCACATGTTACCTTACGGGAAGTGGCCCTTTTGTGTGAGAGAAATAAGCCCACTCAAAAGTCACAAATCAACTTTTGCACAACCAGCATAATGAAACATATGTATGATAAAACAGATATTTCAGTTCCCACCAGAAATTGAGAGAGCCAACGTGGTATAGTGGTTTGATCACTGGGCACAACTCTGGACACTCTGGAAACCAGGGTTCAAATCCCCACTCAGCCAAGGAAACCCACTGGGTGACCTTGGGCAAGTCATAGTCTCTCAGCCTCAGAGGAAGGCAAAAGCAAACTCCCTCTGAACAAATCTTGCCAAGAAAATTCTGTGATAAATTCACCTTAGGGTCATTGTAAGTCAGATACGACTTGAAGGCACAAACAACTAACTTTGAAATATGTAGAACAGATGCACAGTTTAAGATGTGACTGGTTTATCCAAGCAATTCTCTTTCAGATGTGTTTAACAACAAATGTAAGTAGCTTACTCTTTCCTATTTTAATCATTTAATAATTTTCACAGTATTCATGTGAAAATAAACATCCCAACTTGAATTCTAGAAGGTTATAAATGAAACAGGTATCACTGATGCATAATTATTTTTTGGTAGTTCATTACAATGTAAGTTAGCTACTTCATACTTTAAATCCAAAAAAATTACTGTAGCCCCAACTAACAAAAAGTAAATCTCAAATTTGCTAGCTGTGTTTTGTTAATATATAGCAATTTTCCCCATTTATTGTACATTCACCAATCTAAACTAAATGCAGTGTTGCACTTTTAATTTTTATGACAATTTTTTTTATATTTATGCCCCCCCTCTTCAATTTTACATTTTATATGAAGGAATTAATAGATACAAGAATAATACTAGATGCTTCTGGTACACATAATTACAGAGTACAAAAAGAATTTTTTCTAAGCTCATGGTAAAGACTTTATGTAAAGTTTATGTTTTTCAATGTTTAAACTCAGAAAAAGATTTTTCCTTCATGTGGACAGGGACATCTCTGTGTCTCTTATCATCACTATTTTTTTCAGGATATGCCCTGGGACCTTGTGTCATTGAAATACTTTAAGTGAGGATCCAGCAGCTAGTGATGTCATTAATCTGACAGTTGCTTGTTCTCATTTGCCCTTCTCAACATGCATACTAATCACATTTACTACTTCTGGCCACTGCATAAAGCAGAGACAATCGATCATTCAGATACAGTATGTAATAAAGTATCTCCTGGATGAATATACTTACATGTAAGTTTTTCATCCATTTATTTCTGGATGAAACAGAAGTTCTGCGCAGTCAAAGCTCATGCCTTCTTTAGTAAATTCAGTGGGCTTTTACAAACCATTGACTCCATTCTAGAAGTCAAACACTATGCTAGTGGACGATTTGCCAAGCACTTTTAAACACCTTCAGGGACTGAAGGAGTTAACAAGAACAGAATATTGTTTTATAACGACTTTTCTAAAAAGGTTTGGCACACTTTTATTGCTAGAAACAATTAGGGAATACTTGTTTCAGCGTTTCTTCTAAACTGGAATGTGACTGTATATTTTAAAATAAAATTGCAATGCGAACTGGCTGCTAAAAGCCCTTTTTTTTGTTTGTGCATTTTGTTTGTCACCCAGTGTCACACTAACAACTCTGCATCTCATTCTAAAGCACATTATCCTGTGAGGTAAGATGAAAAAGACAGTTTTTAATTTCCCCAAGGGGAAAGTACTTCTGTTAAAAGCATCTTTTTATCAGACCACTCTTTCTGAATTACCAGTAATGCAAACCAAAGAATTAGATATTGTACTTTAAAATTTAATATTTGTTCAATTCTTATTCATATCCTATAGACACCCCCATGTGTAACAGGGGAAAGTGTGTGCTGAATGCTTAAACCTACTTAAGAATCCAAAAGATTGAACATTTCAGTCTTTCAATCAGTATGCTGTCAGGTCATGATCATTCAACCAACAATGGAGGTTTTTGTGCTTTTATTATTGTAACTTAGCTCACATTTAACTTTTCACTGCATAGCAATAAGCATACCTTGTCTAAAAGATTCATTTCTTCTACATTTAGAGCAAGGCTTGAACAATGTAAACTGACTTTTAAAAGCTTCCTTAGATTTCAGTATAATGCCTTTCAAGATCAGAAGATCATTAAGAGACAGACTGCAGAGGATATAGTGGCAAACTGAGAAAGCTGGCTATAACACACCTATACCAATTGAAGCTCTTTGTAGACTTCTAATGTGAGCCAATTAACAGTGGTGTAACAAAATAAGAATGAACAAAGTGCAGTAATGCCAAGGAAACTGTTGCAGTATATTCATTACTGATTAATAGAAAAAAGGGTTTTTTTAGAAGATCTATCTCTACTGTGGAGCTATTCTCATGTCTGTATTCAATTCTACCTGTAGGGAGGTTTACTAACATTCACATTGGTAGTACTGAAAGTCTGAGAGCTAACCTTGAACATTTTTCTCTTTCTGATGCCCAACCAACAATGGCCAGAAATAGTGAGGTCTGACAGGTAAGCCTTCTTTCTTCATTATCTTCATTAAATCAAATGCCAGAGCTGAAAAGAGTCAGAAAGGCAACCAGTTAATAAACATGTTTGTAACAGCAGTAGTTTAAAAATTTTAAACAAAATTAATAGATAAGGAAAAGTACAGTACCAGCTTTCTTTGACTCTAACGCACACAGAAGAGTCAACTGTAAAGGTGCAGTATGCATGTTGGCTTTCTTCAGTTCTTCACAGAAGTATTTCAACTTAGCCACTGGCTGTAAGGAAATCAAAAATTTGAGAATTTGTAACGCATCAGTATTCACAAGTGGCAACATTCAAACTAGCAATGAACAAATGGATACGTTAAATACTCTGGAAAATGAGAGTATTCTGGCATTGACTGCAAGATGCATGAAACAGCCAACACATGCCAGGACAGTAGTTGCACACTAGCAATAAACTCCTGGTTTAACTGCATGAACTAGATCCCGCTACTGGGGACAGGTTGTATAAGAAGGGTGGCAAGGACAAGACTAGGAGGTGTATAACTAATGATGTTAGTTGAAGTAAAAGGGAAAACAGACTAATTCAAGCGGAGGCCCTGGAAGCAAAGCCCAGAGGAAAAACAACTTTGCCCAAAGAATAAATATAAGAGAACACTTTTTTCCATTCTTGATAGAGATGTGGCCAGAAGAACACTACTTCATTGGCAGTGTTTGAAGTCAGGGTATGAGTGAAGTGAGAACAATGAGAAAAGCTCAGTCAAAAAGAAGAAGAGTTTAGAATGAATAATTCTTTAGACATTAGACTGGATGTGGGTGTTCACTAATTGTAAAGTGTCCCTTAAAGCCAACCCATTTTTACACTGTCAATTTGACAGTTTCCCTGAGCTTGCAGACCAGTCATTCACTTTTAAGTCTGCTATGCTCCTTGCAAAATTTCACATACCCTATCTGTATTTACACAATGCCGTAAGAAGAAGTTGCCACGGTCCACTCCATTTTCATTCTGGGAATCAAACGATGATGTAGGAAATGACTTCAGGACTTCAAAAGCTGTATCTTCTAAGCCTTGTGTTATTAAACTCAGACAAAGATTCATAGCATCTAAATGTTAGAAGGAAAGAGTGGGGGGAACCAAACACCAGTGAGTCTGAAAAAACACAACCCTCTCTGCATTAATGTGCAGAGGAAATAAACCACTTATTTTAAAGCACTTACTATACTGTAAGGCATTATATGAAAAATGATAGCATAATAATAAGTAAAGCAAACAATCAGTCCAGATAAAAAATACATTATGACCAATAGGAGTACATCAGCATTTAAACCTTACTGCATGCAATTTGCCAAGCACTGTAGATATATTCTATTTAATACAACTCTAGAAGTCAGACCTTACTAAAATTAACTAAGGTTCTGAAGTGCACTGCTCAACAGATCTACAAATCTGTCATTTAAAGGTTGTTCTGGCTTTCATTTTTCCCTGAATAACAATGCTAAAATACATCAACTTTGGGAAGACCTGAAGAATTACTAATACTGCTATTCAAAGGTAAATAGCTTTGATCATTTACTTTGGTGCTGGTGAAGTGAAGAAAAAAGAAGCCTGTCACATTGGTAGAAGTGTCAAAATCAAAAACTGCTTCTAATAATTAATAAAGACAGTAGACACATCCTGTATTTTTCTTAATGCACTTCATTCTATTAGTGTTCATCTGCCTAGTGAGAATCACAAAGCATTGGTGGGGAAAAATTTTTAAATTACTGCATTTTAATATTTCAAAAACTATCTAAAGTCAAATCATAAAGACAAGTCACAAACGAGACAAGATTTTGACAGAGTTTATAAACATACTACATAGCTGTTGACAATTTCAACAAAAGACTGAGATGTTATAAAAAGGAATGACTAACTCATTCAAACATCATTTAAAATGCAATTAAGAGAGAGATTTTATGTATTTTTCTCTTCTATAACTACTATCACTTTGAACTGGTCAAATAGGGTGACTAAGAGTAACATATTAATTAACTTCCCATTTGTTAGATAAGGTAAAGACCACCTTTTGAAAATTTTACCTGGAATGTAACCTCTATCATATTTCATTTTGTCCAGAATATTTTGTACATACTGAGGATACCCAGTCTTGGCAAAAGTAAAAATGATGTCCATCAAGTCCCTGTCCAAAAGGTAATTCTCAGACTTTGCAATGTTTCCCAGGATCTATTATAGTAAGAAAAAAAATAGGTTTCTACATAGCCCATGATTATTATACATATAAATATAACCATGTACATGAAGAAAGTTATCTGTACTGAATTCCATGAATACATTAAATAATTATAATCAGAAGATGAATGCTCAAGGAATGGGTTCTAACATAGGTACAGGTAACACTTAAGCAAATTGTCCTAATACAGTGGACCCTTGCCTTATGCGAGGATCCATTCCAGACACCCACCCCCCGCGCGTAAGGTGAATTCTGCATATGCTTGAGCCCCATTCACTTGAATGGGGCTCATGCGCCACACACGTGGACCCCATTCATCTGAATTGGATGCGATGCCCCTTGCGCCCCGCATGGCTTGAGCACATATGCTCAAAGCCACGTATAACGGGGCACACTGTAATACATTTTGACAGAATTTTGCATGTGAAGGACAATTCCAAAGATCACAGAAGATTCTTATTATCCTGGAACTTCTTATTTAATATTGCATTGCATTCATTCTTAAATTCAACAGCAGTCACTTCAGTGAGAATTGCCATTTAGCTAGAAGAGAAACTCAAACGGTTCTAAGGAATTAAAGAGCCAAGTGTCATATCATACTTGGCATAACTGTAACTTGTATGTTTTAAATACTTTTTCAAAGAGAGATATCTATTTGGGAAACATCAACATCAGCCCTTGTTAGTCAGTCTTGAAGTAAGGAGTAGGAAACACTGTCTTTGGGATGGGGATAGGTTAAATTAAACAGCCCAATCTAAAACTCTGCCCAGTTGAAGACCTTGGATTTAAAACTGTAGTTTATGGAAGAAAAGAGATTCATAATGAAGAGAAAGCCAATTTGGCAGGAATGCCTATCCAGCTGTTAAATTCAGACATTTCTACCATGATTGTTCAATTTACTTGATTATCATCTTCAAGTGTTTTCCTTCTTTTCTAATGCTAATTCAAACAAAGGAGTCGCCAGGAGTCACTGCAGTCTATAACAGCCCCAAAACTGCAAAAATCAAAACCAAAATTGACTACAGATCTACTTCTGGTTTTATAAAAATCCTTTTCCACCAAGGGGCAGATGGAGAGAAGGAAAAGTGTGTAGGGAGACCTTGCACTTTGTTTTATAGCAAAACTGCTGCTCCTGGATGATACTAGGAATGGATTTTTCCTGCCATTGTATAGTACTACAGAGACATCTGCAATAAATGTTTAAGATTTCTAGTAAGATTTCTAGATGTCAAAAACAGGCATTTCCCCTCCTCAAAGTGTTTTCTGTGGGTAGTTCTTCACACCAGTTTTTAGCATTCTGTAGCTGCTATACTGCTGTTGTAATGCAATGGGTAAAAATGTCACCAAATCTTGCTTCAGCAAAGATACAGGCAACCTTAAGCTGATCTCCTCAGTTTATGACTAAATGCCAGCTACTAGAGATTCTAAAAGCATTACATTTACTGCTGAATTATCAAAAGTTTGGAAAAATCCATACATGAAAATATATGTTAAATATTATCCATACAAAACTGTGCCTTTGCAAGTAATGTGTATTACCTCTTCAATTTTGTTTATGTCACCTTTCTCAGCATATGCCTTCAATAATGCAACATAGGTGTCAGGACCAGGTTCAATTCCAGTATCTCGCATCACAGAAAGGATATTTTCTGCATTCTCCATATCCCTGAAGAAATATATGGGAAAAGAGTATCACATACATTTTAAACTATCTATTTTTAAAATCCATTATATACAAGTTATGAATGGTATTAACTCCCTAGTTCATGAAAGAAGCAAGGTCCTTCTCCTAAATACAAGCCAGGGATCATTTTACTGAACACAGGTTTTTCATGACTTACACAACTCAAAAAAGTATGCCTGAAATGTGGAAAAATGCAGCAGCTGTAGCAAGTATTTAAAAGGATAAAGAGAGGGAATAGTCTATTAAGTCTGCTGCCCAACTCTATGCAAGTTATCACCAGAAGGTTTCTGTAAAAGACCACAAGGCTAAACCACACACGAGAAGGCTACAAAAAGTTGTTCTACCGTATCCATTCAAAAATTCATTTTTTCAAAATATATTGATTAACTATTTATTTTTTGGATATATATCCCCAGCTTTCTCAAAGGAATGAGAACTACCATTTTGAGTCTTTTTATGATTTCTTGACTGCAATCTCTGTTTTGATTTGATTTTGCCAAGTTATAGAAAATGTTTAGCAATTCTAATATTTTCACCATCTACTGTAAACTTATGTAAATCATTTGTGGACACTATTGGTTGTTTCCTCAATGTTTAGCTGTAAGCCTGCTTTTGTACTTTCTTCCTTGATTTTGTTCTACGTATATGTGATTTTTTAGTACAGTAATATGATATCATTTATAATAATATGATGTTAAATTGATGTTCCTTCCCTTAATTATCATGCCTCCTCCTGAAGTCTAATCCTACTTTTATGTGATATATTCTGTGTGTAAATTATACAGAGTAATAAATTGCAGTCTCATTTGATCCCTTTGCCAATTGGGAAAAAAAAGGAATGAGAACTAAAGTAGCTTACAATAAAATAGTACAGGTGCATAAAATGAATAAAAGCATAAATGTTTTAACACACAACCTAAAAAAACCCACCAATAAAAGAAAAATACACTACAATAATTTAATGAGAAAAGGATTAAAAACTGTAAGTTACCCGGCTCTCGCATGGCCAGTCACAAGGGCACTGAAAACAGACTCTGTGATTGGGAGCTCTTTACTTTTCATAAAACCAAGAATCTTGCTGTAAGATAAAACAACAGAATCAGCCATATTTTAAAGCTGGAAAATACAAGTAAAACATCATTGTATGTTAACAGTAATACTTTTAAAAAAAAAAAGATTCTGTAAGAAGTATGCACATGACACCAACAAAAGCCCAACATTTGAAATAAGGCAATTTTTAGACATCAGGGGGATTTATAAGTGCTCATCTCACTGCAGCTCATTCCTGCTCATACATGTTGTACTACAGCATGTCTTATCAAACTGTGCATATGCAAACGAAAAGGTAAATCTACTACCCATTCATATGAACAGGCATTCATACAAAATTATTTTTCAATAATCTATTATTCAATTATTATTATTTTTAGGATAACCGCTTTTCAACCACTTATCATGTAAAACTCTATTTTTATTGTTCTTATGTTTGTTGTTACCCGCCTCGATCCAATACAGGGAGAGGTGGGATACAAATAATAATAATAATAATAATAATAATAATAATAATAATAATAATAATTAAAACCAATGGCTGCTTACTACCTCAGCAGTAACACTGTATGCTAGCAAAAGTGCCATTTTCATTTTTCAAGTCAGCAAAATGAATGCAGTTTGTCAAGTCCGAATTAATAGTTGTCTATAATAGGACTGCAGTCCACTGAATTCCATGCAATTTAATTCTGAGCAGGCATGCCTGGGACTGTACTGTAAGAGACATTTTCTCTCTAAAGGATTTACACAAACCATTACCTGGCACCTTCAATATCACCCTTGTTGCAATAGGCAGCAATCAGCCGTTGGTATGTGACCTGCAAAACAGAAGGTGAGAATCAAACTAGCCCTTCATCAAGTGGCGGGATGCTGAGTGGTGAGAGAGAGAAAGAGATGCCTTTAGGAAATACCTACTCGATTAGGCTGAACATTAGCTTCTTCCATTGTTGTTAAGAATTCAGTTGGAGAGAAATTATGTTCATTCTGAAGATAGACCTTGAGCAAAGCATTATAATGGCTTGCATCATATACAACCCCTAAAAAAGAGATTATAAAGAAAAGACAGAATTCATTACAGTAAAAAATGCAATGTGATATTATTATTGTTGCTCATTCATTTGTATCCCACCTTTTCCCTAATGCTGGAACTCTCAACAGTTAACAAAGATTAAAGAGCACACAAAAATATCAATGATAAAAGATAAAAGAATAACAACATAGGCAAACACAGAAACTAAAACTAGGTTGTATCTAAAGCAGATTATTTGCTCAGAAAAATGTGGATTCCAGCAAAAACTAATCCTGCACCTCCTCCTAAGCACACAAAAAACTGCTCCAGAGTGGTAGAGTGCCTTCCAGAAGCAGTTTTAGGGCAGGTTCTTGGGCTGCAAAGGGAGGGAAAGAGAAGGAAATTTCATTGCCTTTGCAAATGCCAACTTGGATTTGGGCTCTATACAGACACAACTAATAGTCCAGGCAATATTTACCCTTGTTGTGTGAAACATGAAACACACACAAATATTCAATACAATTCAACATGAGTATAAAATTTTCTGAAATCTTTCAGCCTTATCTGGGCATTCTATGACTCATGTAAGTTACTGGGAAGAGGTGGGGCAGGAGACAAACATAAATCCTATCCATATAGTGCCAAATCAGGGGTAGAATTATATCTGCATCAAATCTAAGCACTGAAATTTATTTTTACTATGTTTACCATATATGTACTTTCTGACTAAAGACCTTGAATGAGATCACCTTAGAAGCTGGAACAAGATACAGTATAGCAAAGATGGGCAATCTGTGTCCCTCTGAATGTAACTGAACTTGTTGTTGTGTGCCTTGTTGTTTATGACTTATGGTGACACTAAGGTAAACCTATCACAGGGTTTTCCTGATAAGCTTTGTTCAGAGAGGGTTCACCTTTAACTTCCTCTGAGACTGGCAGAGTGTGATTGGCTCAAGGTCAGCCAGTGGGTTTCCATGGCTGAGCAAGGATTCAAATAGTGGTCTCCAGAATCATAGTTCAGTGTTTAAACCACTACACCACATATCACTACAACATCCATAATCTGTCACCACTAACTAACTATACAGGCTATAGAGATTAAGGGAATGAGTTACAATCCCGCAGTATGCACATATGCACTTATGCCTGCAGTACAAAATCTGATCTAAAAATGTGCCTGTGGAAAACAGCAAAATGAACAACTCTCTCAACAGTGTTAAGCAGTGAGGGTCGGTTTTACCATTAGCACCCCTAGATGTCAGTATAGCCCTCAAAATACGAAAGCACAGGCACAGAAGTATTATATATCATCCTGTATTTGAAGAACATCAGCTAGACATTTAGTGCACAGTAATATTTTTTGTAGGGCCTAAATACCCTAAAGGCACCAGATGATTCCATCTGTTCTTGGAAACTAAGCAGGGTCAGCCCTGGTTAGTTCTTGGGTGGGGCTGGTTAGTTCTTGAATGGGCCATTGAATACCAGATGCTGTAAGCTGACAAAAACACCTCTAAGTATTCCTTGCCTAGGAAAACCCTATGAAATTAATAAGGTTGTCATAAATTGACAGGTGACCAGAACGTCTCTCTCTCTCTTTTTCACACACACACACACACACACACACAATTATCACTCATCTAACTGTTACTGTAGCTGAAATACATTTCTTAAATGAAAGAGTGGATATACCAAGTTCTTTCAGCCTGGTCCACATGGTATGGGCAAGTTCTGTTCTTTCATTTGGACGCAGCTCAGGTAGTAATGATCCACAGCTTCTCAAAAGCAGGAGGGCTTGGTTGCTACTTGGATATCCTGAAATGAAGAAAGTATTTGGGAAATCTACATAAGCCCATCACTGATGTAACTCAAGGTATGTAAACTCAAATTCTAAAATCCTGATAAAAACAAGACTCAGCTTAGCTTTGAATGTTTTAGACAGGACTGTTCACACTGTCTTTTGATACTCAATAACAGAAAAAGGAGATGCAGTTCACATTTTGCAACAGAAAACAAAATCAGCATACAATGGGGCACACAGAACACATTACTGTAGTCATTAAAACCTCTGGAAAAATCCTTCACATCTAGATGCATTATAGTTCTTTTATTATGTGGCAAAAACTACAAGTGCAGAACTTGGGCAGGGACTGCCTAACTTCTTGAGCTTACAAACACATATGTAATTCTGAGCAGATCATGCAGGGACTACCACAAAATGGCTGGCATATTAAGGATGGCTTGGAAAATTTATAAACTGGCTGATATGAGACCATATTAGCGGAGAAGAGCTGGGAGGAAAAAATGAAATCCTAGCGGTGGAGGAAGATGGTGAAACAAATGTAAAAGTCCAGCAACAGAGACAAATGCACCGAAAAGAAAAGAAAAGAGTAGGCGGCAGGAGCGGAGAAGCCAAGGATAGAAGGTTAAGGAGCAGAGATGTAAAAAATCTGGAGAAATATTGAAAATACACACCACATATCACAACATCCATAATCTGTCACCACTAACTATACAGGCTAGGGATTAAGGGAATGAGTTTCAATCATAGAATCATAGAGTTGGAAGAGACCACAAGGGCCATCCAGTCCAACCCCCTGCCATGCAGGAATTCCCAATCAAAGCATCCCCAACAGATGGCCATCCAGCCTCTGTTTAAAGACTTCTAAGGAAGGAGACTCCACCACACTCCGAGGGAGTGTGTTCCACTGTTGATCTTTGTGCTCTATGTTTACCAACAGAAATTTTGGAATCATGGAAAAAGCTTGTACATAATATTTTCTCTTCTGAAATGAGTGAAATACTTTGGCAAAGTTTTATTCATTGAAACTGTGTAGCATAAAGATTTTTTGTGTAGAACAATTTACAGTGCAAAAGAATTATACCTCTTGTATATACTGTAGAATCTGCTGTTTTCAATACTGTTAACAGTTAAACACTATGTTTGTTGTACCTGTGCAAAATAATATGGTTTGTTTTGTTTACTACAAAAGCTGTGGTTTCTAGGTTTCATTTCTCCCATTTCCTAGTACTGCATATATTTTGAATTTTCCCAAATTCAAATTGTCAACACTTCAGGGAAGGGAAAGCTGTGTTCCACAGGTTCAAAATTTCTAGATATCTACAGTTCTAGGAAGAGAGGGAGGAATAATGAAGAAAACCCCTTTGGGATACTTAGGCCGGTTACAAACCGGCACTTTAGTGCATGACGAGCACACACTAGGGTTACAAAAGGGCGGTGCTTCTGCACCGCCCTAACCCTAGTGCGTGCCCGTCAGGCACAAAACGGCGGCGGCCCTTCCATACGGCCGCCGCCGTGAGGGCGGCACGGACGTGACGTCCTTGCTCCGCACCTTCAGACGGCTGCGCCCAGCGGACTAAAAGAGAAAGGGGCCAAGCGGCCCCTTTCTTCTTCTCCCCGCCGCCGCGGGGTGTCCTTGGGGCTTGAAGCCCCAGGGACACCCCTTTTCAGGCTGTGGGGAAGCAGCGTTTTGCTGCTTCCCCGCAGCCTGAAAAGCAGCAGATCGGGGCCTCAGCGGCTGCCGCTCTACACACTGAGGCCCCAATCCGGCAGGGAAAGGGGCGGGTGCAGACCACCTTAAATGGGCGGTCTATAACCCGCCTTAGATTGTGGAACAAGTTCATAGTAACTTCCCTATTTTTTGTGTAACGTGTGTAACATTATTGGCAGACACACAGATAAGCTTCTTTCAAATCGCCCCCCTCCCCCAAAAAATGTGTCACAGATGCTCTGAGGTATGTACAAGGGAGCTCCCAATTGAGATACAATGCAGCAATGACAGCCAGGGGAAGGGGGAAATCTTACAAAGGGAATCTGGAAAAGAAAGGAAAGGTACATGGGTGCCCAGAAACATCTCTTCAGGCGCATTCTAACTCAGAGTTTACAGCTAAGGATCACTAGATTTACATTGAAGATTCTGTTTAGACTTTGCCTTGCAAGAAAAGGCCAACTATCAGGATGGATACAACTGCTTTTGAAAGTTAAAAATGTGCATCACATTTAGAAGTGAGGGACAAGCAGGTGACCAGACACAAGCAATGTAACATGAAGCTATGCTAGAATTAAATGCTGTGAGCAGTGGTGCCAACAGTTCCATAATTCCATATCGTAATTGTACCTCTCTACTTAGAAACAACACAAATCTTCTGCTCACCTGTGGGAGTGCACCCAGAGAAGAAAGCAGGAATCCATTCAAGATCACTGAACAATTTGACAGTTTCTCACAGTACCAACATTCCTTATTTGAGTTTAAAAACAATCACATTGATTGATTGATCTTTTATAGAACACAGCTAAGAAACTCTTTTAAGCATTCCACAATGAAATTCAAGAGATAATAGATTTCTTATTAGTATTGCCTAAATCTGTCTGTCACTTTAATGCACGTAAGAACACACACAGTTGCATCCACTCAAGGGTAATATGTTGGGGACCATATACAATTAGCAAGCAGGGGCAGAGCCCTATCCACCCCCCTAATACACTCCAGTCATGCATGATTTGTGCCTTATTTTGTATATACACATTGTCATATGCCCAACAGAGGAATTGCTCCTCAGCCTCAGCCTACCATTGCTTCCTTTTCACACAAGACTACTCTCCAAGCATTTCCACCTTTACCGACTGGTACCTTGACATGGGCAGGGAGATGGATTTGCCTCATGCTGAGGCCCAGTTCAGGAGCCCTATTCCTGTAATTTATAGTAAGGAGGAAAAATCCCATTTATGTCAACAGAGGGGGCCTTTGCAATGCAAGTAATAGGTTCAAAGGCAAAGGACTGAAAATTCCCTACCGCGCACATTAGGGTCCTAATCAAAATGAGAGGCTGCACACATAAAATTTTAATGGCAACAATGCTATTCATAGGGTTGGAAGAGACCACAAGTGCCATCCAGTCCAACACCCTGCCATGAAGGAATACACGAAGCACTCGCAAGAGATGGTCATCCATCCTCTGTTTAAAAACCTCCAATGAAGGAGATTCCACTATAGTGCACCCTTCCCTTATGCGGGGGATCCGTTCCGGACACACACACCCTACGTAAAGGAAATACAACATATGTTGGAGCCTCACTGAAAACAATGGGGCTCATGCCCGCAGCGCAGCACAGGCGCCATTGCCTCTTCCAGCGCGTGGCTTTCAACGTAAACTGAAAGCCACATATGACGTGGGCGCTCTGTATACTCCAAGACAGCATATTCCAGTTTATGAATAGGAACTGTTTTATCATGGGAACAACAATTCTCAAAATCACATAGCAAAACTGCTATCTGCCATGAAGGCTGAGGAAATCTGGGAGATGGGTAAAAAAAACAACCCCAAACTCTTACAAAGCTCTGCCTCTATTTTACATCTGTTTTAAGGTACACCTCTGTTTTACACTTGAGTCCAAGTTCGTGTACTTATGCATTCTAGAAAAAGGTCTGAAGTCTGCCCATTCTTGCCATAGGACGCAATCTTCAAGTACTTAATTCTGTTAAATAATAGTGTTCTAAAGTTACTTCACATTTTCACAAGGGTTATTCAAGTAAACACAATTTAAGTTCATATTGCATTCATCAAATCATAGAATTGTAGAGTTGGAAGAGACCACAAGGGCCATCCACTAGACAAAGAGTAAATGAAGATGCTGCCTTTATTTCATGTTTTAAAACAGGGCACAAGATTAAATGGTATATACCTATATTCAGTGACAGCAGAACCCTGAGCTTTTTCTTCCCACTCCTGAAGCAACCCTCCATGGTACCAAAAACTTACTCAAATGGGATTCTCAGCCCTACAAAGCAGGTTTTTAAGATACATAGAGGGCTGTACAAAGGCAGGGGTGGCCAATTCTGGCAAAGGAAGAATTGCATATAGCACTGGATCCTGGCTGGTACACATTAATAATTCCGAAGAGTTTAACAAAAATCTAAGTGAGGTTGGTGCTGCTTAATAAAAACTGAAGTTCAGCAAGAAGGCAAGTCTCTACCTGTTCTGCATACATCATGAAATATTCTTAATAGAAGGCTTTTTGTTATGCGGCCAGTTCTTCTGACAGAATTATCCAGCTTATTCAAAGCCCAGTCAAAATGCTGTGCCTGTTTCATTCGAATGGCTGCAACTGGTTGCTCTTGATCATCTCCCTTTTCCTGGGTTGCAACTGTGAAGAGTCTCGTTTGATAAATCAGATGTCTGTCAACAAAAACAAACATTAATAATAATATTGTATAGCGTACTTATTATCTATTACAGTCTCTGCCCAACCTTTGCAAGAGTGAGAAGTACAGGAACTCATGAAAGTGGAAAACCCATGAATACCTCTAGCCCCCCCCCCCCAAGTATTTAACACACACAAAACACCAGTACTGGCCAAGGGGCTGTGTCTGCCCATGTGCACATTCTACTACTTACTTGCTCATTTGTTCGGCATGGGGGATGGGACAGGGTGGAAAGAGGGAGAAAGGGGACACCTGTCCAATCCCCTTGTCCATCCATCAAAGCATGGAGAGATGCATACCCTCCCTCCTCAAGTTCCCCCATCCCATCCCCTTTCCTCTTGCACCAGTGAACGAGAGAGGGAACATGTGCAAGGCCAGGCCCAGCCACTTGGTCAGTTTGGTTTCCCCCAGTGACATCGATATTATTGAAGTCCCTATTTAAAATGGTACAAAGCAGCAGCTGAGGCGGCAGCTAATTCAGTAATCCATGAATAATGAAATTTCCGAACGCTTAACCCACAAAACGTAACCCACAAAACTGCAGAGACAACTTTACAACAAACTACTAATGCAATCTTTTTATCCCAGTACTAAAATAAAGGAGGAAAAAAAACAAACAACAAAACCAAATTACACTGTGCACTGTTATTATCAATCATCTAGTCCACAACACATGGTGTAGGAAGAACTGGCATATGCTAGACACAAGCCGAGCTGCTAAGTAATACCTGAGAATTATGGCAACTGATGCTAACCTGGCTGTGGAGAGAAGGAAAATAGGAAGAGAACAAGGGGCCTGAAGTAAAGCAGACACTTTTGTCAATCATCTTCTCATTTGGACCTACTAAGTGTTCTGAACTATCCAAAGCCTATCCATGTCACTGTAACAAGAAACTACTATTGATCCTCATGTGCTTCTGAAACTATCTGAGGTGCCAGGGACTGGCACCATTTTTGTGCTCAGTGACTACAACTGGTTCTTTCTTTCCTGGAAACCCAGTGAACCAGCAGTCAATGGATCATGGATTGGCACTGGTCCACTACTCTGAGCTGCACTGCCTTAAAGCACTGTTGCTACTATTTAGGTTCCAGTTATTCAGAGTTCAATAACCAAGGAACTCTCATGTGCATGAGTCATAATTCTGCTTTTCCATACTGAAATCTGACATAGGTTTGTGCTCATGCATGAAAGAAAAGTCCTGCCACTAAGAAATTAGAATATAATAGATTACAAAATATATTTGGATAGATCACAAAATTTACCTCATGAGTCAAGTGTTAAGGAGTACAATCACTTTTTATACATCTTGAAAGGACAAATCATAATCTTTAAAGCCTTAACAGTTTAGGATCAGGGTGCTAGAAGGGTCCCCTCATAAAATGAGTTCAAATTCAGAGGCTCTGATTATCTCTGCCAAGTGAGGCAGAGTGGGTAGCTACTGGGAAAAGTCCATTATTGCTGGCAGCATCCTGACTTTAAAATTAAGTGTGTGTATGACTGTGTGTGCCTTCAAATATCTGTCAGTTTATAACAACCCCATGGACTTCACAGGGTTTTCTTAGACAAGAAATACTCAGAGGTGGTTTTGACGGTTCTTTCCTCTTGCCCACAGCACCAGGTATACTCTCCTCAAATAAGCTTGCTTGGTGTCTTCCTTGTGGTCTTTTCAATGTTAGGTATAGAATGTACTTCTCAGGCTTTAAAAAACTTTATCTAAGTTAAACTTCAGGGTTTTAGCACTTATGGAAGATGTACATCAGCAAATCCCAGAAGGGTTAGATTTTGCAGATCTGCATAGAGCTTCAAGTCACACAGACTGATCGGAGAGAAGGATGTAGCGTATTATAGGCATGCAATAGTTGCATGTAAGGAAGAAAAAATGCTTGTTCCAAGATACACTGACAGGCTTCTTCCATCAGCACAAAGGCCCAATTTGATTCTGATTTTTCACATTAAAATTTGTTTAAAATATTGGTGTTACCTGAAAGTTTTGTTATTGATAGGTTTTATTTCCTGCTGGAGTATTATACTGATTATTATTTTATGGTTCATAATTATATTTTAACTTTTTAATCACTATACATTGTTCAGATAATTTTATTATTAAGCAATATGTAAGTGTTCTTAGCAGACAGATGAAATGTTAAGATAACCCAAGGTATTTAGAATGAGCTAGGACATTCATTTTATATTTTTACCTGGGCTTTTCTCCAGTCAGCTCACATTTGTTTTATTTTACATAATTTCATTAATCCCAAAACAAACAAACAAACAAAAATAACACTCAAGAGAAAGAAGTCAGACAGAAGACACTTTTCATCACTGTAACTATTGGAGGACCCTGGAGTACAATTTTAGTAGAACACATACAAGGTCTCTGCAAATTAAATTGAAAAAATCAAGTTTTTTCAGCATGATTGCACTCACTGATTCAAAAAAGATGCACATATGAAGTATCTGAAAGTTCATCCTTGCATCAAACCCTTTATTTTGTAAAGAAGGGGTATTAATATATAGATTATAAATTTTACAAACTAGATTCAGATTATAAATAAGAGAAAAGAAACATTAGTCACTTAACTGATATTACAAATAATCTCTATAGACACATTAAAATACAAGAAGAAATAAAATACAAGAGAAAAAGCTGTCTGTTACCTTCAGTGGAAAAAGTTAACAGCTGTTTTTAATTTCATGAATCCTACAGAATTTCATATTCAAAAAGTACATATAAAGATAAAATCAATAAGAAAATGTAAAGTTAGCAAAAATCAAGGTTAAAAGATAAAACACCTTATTCTAACAAAACAAGTATAACAGGTGTTTCAAGTAGAAGGGGGTCATGTTATGGGTCATTTTAAATGTTTTTTTTTAAAAAAAATAGGATGTCTATGTATGAAGTCTGTATATGTCAATTTGTTGAGTGTAAGTGTGCATAATATATGTTGAAAAGCAAATAAAAAACAAACAAAAAAGTATATTACAGTGGAACCTTGTTATACGCTGGGGTTTGGTTCCAAGATCTCCCGTGTATAACAAAATCCGTGTATGCTCAAGTCCCATTACATATAATGACATAGCAATATGGTGTCCCTTATAAAAAATGGAAAATCAAGGTAAATTTATACTTTTTTGGAACATTTTCAAACCATGTATGCTTAAATCCGTGTATAAAAAATCTGTGTATAAGAAGGGCCGACTGTATAGCCAAAGTTATTTAGATATGAATTCAAGGAAAAGTTAGTGCTTTCTAATCCTGTTATTCCCGAGATATTTGGGGCTACAACTAACATCATCCCTAACCACTGGTAATGCTGATAGGAACTACAGTTTGAAGAGCATGTTGGGGAAGACTACCTTAAAGAATAAAAGGACACATTTGTACATGAAACCATAATTTAGCATTATGCAGTAAATCTTGGAGTCTGACATCCATTCACCCCCAGAGCAAATAGTTGGGATGCTTTTGCTTCTGTACTACATTACACACAAACAAAAATCCATCAGTGATACCTTTATTGGACAACCAAAATGCACAATACACTTACTGCAAGCTTTTAAAGCTCCACGGGCTTCTTCATCAGGCGAGATGTTACAAACCAAACAGGAGTTCTCTGCCTACAAAGAGGCCTGTGACCTCACTGGAATAGAGACATACAGTATTGGACTGCAAAAGAGGGGTCTCTGTTGAGATGCAAATGGACTTTAAATTTCCTGGACTTTGAAAATCTCCCTATTGCTGCATGGCCAGAAGGAGGAGGAGTCTGCTGGAAAAGCTATCCTCCCCAGCATACCATCTTTACTAAGGACTGAAACAACATTCAGGAATCTGACTCACATCTCCAATTGATTTTTCCCCTCCTGTTTGGTTTGTAACATCTTGTCTGATGAAGAAGCCCATGGAGCTTCAAAAGCTTGCAACAAATATATTGTGCATTTCGGCTGGCCAATAAAGGTATCACTGATGGATTTTTGTTTGTATTTGTTACATGTCCAACACAGAAACCCCTGCAAGTTTTCTACATTATACTGTACACAGTTTGTCATGTTGTCCAGACCTAACAAACTATGTCTAATGGTTAGTGGAAACAAGGCAACATCAAACCATTATTTATTTACTGTTTGTAAATAACTGCAACTCCCACAATACCACACCCAACAAGGCCACTACAGCTGCACTGGCTGGAAATTTCTGGGAACTGTAGTACAAAATTTTTTTTTCAAGATTTAAGGACAGAGTAAGGCCTTTGGAAATGTTTAGCAACTTGTAGACTTTAGTGCATATGCTAGTAATGGCAGCTCCCAGATTCACATGGAAAGCTCTTACTTTCTTGGCATCCAGAAAATATTTGAAAATGGTTTATAAGAGGCAGGTATGTGTAAGTAAGGAGTTGGAAACATTATGTTCCCCTCCCTTCAATCTCTCATTAGTTCTAAAGCCATTCATTAAACCAAGCAAATGCTGGATGCTTTTAATAAACTGTCATCTCATCCTTGTTTTAGACAATCAGCTTCACACAGGTTGAAACAGTCCTTAATTTGATGCACTAAAGCCTCCAAGAGAAGGTAAGCACCCATCAGAGTTGGAGACACTACACTCATCCTGTCTGAAAGGAACCATGGCCTCTGAGCCTTGCAGAACCATCCTCTGTTATGAAACATCGGGCCCGAACAAACAGGCCAAAATAAAGCTGCCCCAGGTCACTTGAGAGGTATGCTGTTTAAATGACACACACATCTTAAGAGGCCAGAAGCTGCACCAAAGCTGCGCTCCAGTCCTTAGGACTGAAGCGTGGCTTTGGCACAGCTTAGGACGCATGCATCATTTAAACAGCATACCTCCAAAGTGACCTGAAGCAGCTTTATTTTGGCCTGTCTGTTCGGGCCCATCATTATAGCCCTAAGGAGGGACTGCAAATAGCTCATGCTCTTTTCAGCACAGGGAGGTTTTTCACCCAGTGCTTCTCACTCAACAACTTACATTAAGCTGTTAAAAACTTTTTACTCTGTTTTACTATGCTTAGTGGTTAAGATGCCAATTCTGACGATCAGAAAATCAGAAGGTTGGCAGTTTGAGTCCCAAGTGCTGCATGATGGGATAAACTCCTGTCACTGGTCCCAGCTTCTACGAACCTAGCAGTTCGAAAGCACGCAAATGCAAGTAGATAAATAGATACCACTTTGGTGGGGAAGATAACAGTGTTTGGCACAGTCATGCTGATCATGTGACCACCAGAATACAACGCTGGCTCTTTGGCTTACTAACAGAGATGAACACCACCCCCTAAAGTTGGTTACGAGTAGACGTTCATGTTAAGGGACTACATTTACCTTTATTGTTACCCTTAATTAAAGCATGTGTAGTTTAAAATCTAATGATACAGTGCGCCTGTGTCATATGAAAGGCACGATATTAAGTGGCTCAGCTTATGCTGAAAGCCACATGACGGAAATGGCAACGGTTCCTGCACCATGCCACGGAACACGCACAAGCTCCATTATTTTCAATGGGGCTCAAGCATACGTGCTATTTGCCTTATGCAGGTGGTGGTGGTCCAGAACGGATCCCCCGCATAAGGCAAGGGACCACTGTATTTGGTTGCAACTTTTATTCTGCTTTCATTGAGTTATCACTATTATTGTATTACCTTCTGTTGTACACTCAAGTGAACTTCTTTTAGGCTACAGCTTTCACACACTGTAACTCAACTATCTGGGGTACTGTAGCAGTTGAAAGAATAAAAGTCTATAAAATTTTAAACTCCTTTGTGCATGTCAGAATGATTAACTCATTAACTCAGAATGATGATGGATGCAAATCTTGTGCACAACTGCTTGGGAAGAGCCCGCACTGAACACAGGGAGGTTTATTCAGAACAAACCTATGACTGTGTCATAATCTAGAACATATCTGTGTCAAGGCAGCATGCATTTTCTGGCCAAAATATCTGGAAATAAATCAGTTTTTTTAACTCCTGAAGGTACACATGAATTTCAGTGGCACACATTTAAGAAAAAGACCAGGTTTCTTCTCAATATACAGAGCATGAAGCTGATAATCTCCTTATCATGGAGTAATCTAATAAAGTATGAGTACCAGGACTCATTTATACTTTATTAGATTACTCCAGTGTTCAGTTATCAGCATCTCAAAAATCACCTTGTCTGACTATCGGTGGAAACAGACTGCAGAAATAATCCAGTTTTAAACCACTTTAACTTCCCTGGTTCAATGCTAGGGAATTGTGAGAACTGTAGTTTTGTAAGACATTTAGCCTTCTCTGTTAGAGAGCTCTGATGCTACAAAAACTACAGTTCGCAAAATTCCCTAGCACTGAGCCTGACCAGTTAAATAGGTTTCAAGATGGATTATTGATATTTGATGGATCATCCAGTCTTTAGGGTGAGCACAAACAATTATGTCTGCTGGAATTTTGTAAGCTCTTTGGCATTGTTTTCCTTTGCTTTGTCCTTTACATCATTTGTAATGTGCCCCTAAATTTTACTCATTTTAAGTATTTTAATCTGCCCTAATCCACCAACTGATGAGGGCAAATAATAAATAAATAAATGAATAAATAATATTATATTTCCTGCCTCTCCCTGCGGATCGAGGCGGGATTACAACTGATAAAATAAATACAAAATACAAATACAAAGATATAATCAATAAAATCCTGACATTATTAATAAAATTGCATGACAATCATAGAAAACATGGCAGTCATAATCAAAGGAGTGGAACATTTTATTTAATAAGGCTCCTATACAAGGTCGGGTGGGTAAGCTCACCGGAAGAGATCCGTCTTAAGTGCCTTCTTAAAAGCATCTAAGGTGGTAATAAGACAGATCTCTTCTGGTAGGCCATTCCACAGTTTAGGAGCAGCGGCAGTAAAAGTTCTATGGGAAGTCATTGTTAATCTAGTCATTTGGTATTCTAACAGATTCTTCCCAGATCTTCTGAGAGTGCGGGGCGGATTATGTAGTGAGAGGCGTTCCCGCAAGTAACCCGGGCCCAAGCGATATAGCGCTTTAAAGGTGATAACCAACACCTTATACTGCACCCAGAAGCTAATTGGCAGCCAGTGAAGTGATTTTAACACAGGTGTTATGTGGTCAGACTTAAGTGTACCAGTGACCAATCTGGCTGCCGCATTTTGTACCAATTGAAGCTTCCAAACTTGGTATAAGGGTAGCCCCACGTAGAGTGCATTACAGAAGTCTAAATGAGAGACTGAGTGCATGTTCTGCTGCTTCAAGGTCTTTTTGGTCCAGGTAAGAATGCAGTTGGCGTATTAACCAAAGTTGATACCAAGCACTCCTGGCTGTCACATCTATTTGAGATGACAACTGTAGGGACGAGTCCAGGAGCACTCCCAAACTGCAAACTTCATCCTTTAGGGGAAGTGTGACCCCATCCAGAACAGGTTGACAAATCTCCTTCCCTGGACTTGGGGTACCTATCGCGAGTACCCCTGTTTTCTCTGGATTCAGCTTAAGTTTGTTTTCCCACATCCAGCCCATTACTGACCCAAGGCAGGCATCCAAAGGAGAGATGCATCACAGCAGGCAATAGTTGGTTCCAAAAGGGGGTTCAGGGTGGGAGGCAATTGAGTTAACTCCTTAGCCGCCCTGAACAGGTCTGCTGGACGAAAACTTGCAGACACAATACGTGCAGCATATAATGAATTCTTTGCTGCATCTATTGTCACTCCATAGGAATCTAAAGTCTCTATGGCGTGTCTTCTCAGACAAAAGTTGATGTTTCCGCCAGTGGCGCTCTAGTCGTTGTGCAGTCCACTTTATTTACAAAGATTTTTCCGTGTACCATGGTTTACAATTTGAAGCAGGCTGGTAAGGACGCTCAGGAGCGATAGCGACTACAGCCCTGGTAAGCATTATTCCAGATATCAACCAAGGCTTTGACAGAATCGCCGACGTTCCCAACCATAAAATCCTCTAGGGGTTCCAGGAACTTATTCGTTTCCATCAGCCTTCAAGGGTGGACCATTCTAACAGGCCCTCCACCCCCAAGGGGGACATGGATAGTGGCCTTCAGTCCCACTTTGACCAGGAAATGATCCTTCCAGGACAGAGCAGAGGTGTAACAGTTACGGAACTTCTGGGAGCATGAATGCTGTCTCAACAGAATTCCTATCTACAAAAACTATGGAACAATATCCAGATGAAAACATTTTCAAGCCCTTAGCAGACTATCATGTTCAAACCACAAAGATCTCTGAGGTTACTGGGAGCATGAGGGTTTATGGGGAGGGAGGCTTATATGTGCACACACATCCGCATCACCCACACAGACATTTAAGTGATTGTCTGAACAGTGTTACTGTGGCATCCAAATGTAAGTACTTCCCCTCTGCTTAGGAGCAGAAAAAAATAGAGAATGGAGAGTACTGACATTTGAATTACACAATAAAACAAGGGTAGGGCAAATGGGCTCCAAGTCCTTTTCTGCAGGCCCCAAGTTCCCAACCACCCTCTGCAATATCAAAATATAGCTTGCCATAGGATGTGCAGGGTAAAAACTGCCACTGTTTCCACTGCAGAAGAGAAAATCTGTGGTCTGGTTAGCTGCTCCATAATTTTGGCCCCAAAACCTGCCGTCTGCCTTCCCCATCCTAGTGCCTCAATATGTGGTGGACCATAACTCCCATGATCCCCAGATAGCAAAATGCTAACCATTCAAGTTAAGCACAATGGGAGCGCAGCATCCCAATTCTGAGACCAGTTTGTCTAACATCCTTCTCTGTGTACACCAGTATGCAGCCTCAGCAATTCTCAACTGGGACATAATTCTAAGTAACAGCATACAGGTAGGAGCTGGAGACCAGGATTTAATTCCCCACTTGGCCATGGAAACTCACTAGGTAACTTTGGGTGAGTCACACACTCTCAGCTCCAGAAAACTCTGTGATAGGGCGAGTCAGAAACAACTTAAAGGCACACGAAAAGAATAGCATACAGGCAAGCAGGCAGGGCTGTTTCTAAAGCGAAGGCTGCTAACCCCAAACTAGGTAAATAATATCCAAAATCCAGAAAACAATGATATCTTTACTAGCCCAACCAAAATGCAAGGTATCACTGTTTTATGCATTTTGGATATTACAGTATTTGCTATATGGCCATTTCCCATCACTATGTATGGATGTGAGAGCTGGACAGTAAAAGAAGTGAATAGGAAGAAAATAAACTCTTTTGAGATGTGGTGCTGCAGAACAGTGCTGGGAATTTCATGGATGGCCAAAACGATCAATCAAGTGGGTCCTTGAACAGAGATCATGCCTGAAATCACCCTGGAAGACTAGATGACCAAATTGAGGCTGTCGTACTTTGGACACATCACGAGAAGAGATAACACACTAGAAAATACAATAATGCTAAGAAATGTAGAGGGCAGTAAAAAGAAAGAGACTGCACATACAAGATGGTTGGATTCAATCAGGGAGGCCACAGGTATGAGCCTGCAGGACTTAGGCAGGAGTGGGAATCTTGGAGAAGACTCATCTACAGGGTCACTATGAGGCAAGATCAGCTTGAGGGCAGTTAACAACAACATATGGTAGAATGGGAGAGCAAAGTAGTACTGTAATGTGTGTGTGTTGTGTGCCTCCAAGTCCTTTCCGACATGGCAAGCCTAAGGCAAACCTATCACTTTTCTTGGCAAAATTCTTCACAAGGGGTTTGCCATCCCCTGAAGATGAGTGAGTATGACTTGCCTAAAATCACCCAGTGGGTTTCTGTGGCCCAGTGGGGATTCAAACCCTGTTTCCAGAGTCCTAGTCTCAAACCACTACACCACACTGGCTCATTGGTCTATTTGAAAGACACCAGACTTCTGTTTCAAGGGATATGAAAGGACTGTCTTGTCTTTGAAAGGCTGCCCAGTTCTGTCCAGTGAAAAATAAAGATCAGGAACAAAGGAGAGTGGCAATGGTTTTGAAGCTGTCCATCCAGACATAGCACCTGGACAACAGACTAAGCAGTCACCGGCACCTGGTCACAGCCTTTCAACTATGGAAAAATGTATTATATTTCTGCTTGGTAACAGTCATGCCAACATTTTCATCTACAGCCTTTTATCATGTGCAGGTTTTTTTATGCAAACTTGTATGGAGCTGCCAGAATAAAACTTGTGGTGTTCCTACACCTGTAAAGGTGGTCTACAAGAGCAAATTGAGAGATAATGTAATCATGTGTTGCTTGTTACCTGGCTGTGTGACAAGCAATGCCAGCTATAGAACGTTCTCAAAGACATGTGAGTCTCACTATATTTGATAGTTCTGATGAGAAATTTGTACTCAGGAGAAGAAAGTGTAAGAACAGAATATGGAGAAACAGAATGGTTCCAACTGGCAAAGGGATCAGTCAAGGGTGCATTCTATCACCTTACTTGTTCGACTTAAATGCAGAAACCATCATACATAGGTTTAGACTTAGAAGAAGGAATGAAGATAGAAGGAAGGAACATCAACAATCTACGATATGTGGATGATACTGTATTAGTAGTGGAAACATCACAGGCTTGGAATTATTACTAAGAAAGGTCAAGGAAAAAAGTGTAAATGTAGGCCTGCTGCTAAACATAAACAAAAATAATGACCATGGACAACTTAGAGAATAAGGAAATTGAAATAACTAAAGATTTCTCATACCTCAGATCAAACATGAATCAGAATGGAGATTGCAATCAAGAAATAAAAAGAAGATTAGGAATCGGAAGGGCAGAGATGAAAGAACTAGACAAGATCTTAAACAGCAAAGATATACAAATGAACACAGAATCGTCCAGTCCATTGTATTCCCAATCACTAGATACGGATGTGAGAGCAGGACAGTGAAGAAAGTGGATGGAAAGAAAATCAACTGATTTGAGATGTGTTGCTGTTCAAGTGTGCTGAGTATACCATGGACAGCAAAAAAGACAAACAAATGGGTCCTGGAACAGATCAAGCCTGAATCCTTCCTGGAAGCCAAGATTATCAAATTGAGGCTGTCGTACTCATAAGAGCATGTGACCTGCCCAAGGTCACCCAGTGAGTTTACATGACCAAGCAGGGAATCGAACTCTAATCTCTAGAATCAATGCTCAGACCAATACATAGTTTACCATAAACTATATTGCATTCTGTTGATTACTGGATTAATTCTGATATAAGCAGTTCTTGGAAGAAGAGGAATAGAAATGGGGATGGGAGATGGACTCTCCTCCAAACAACCCAAACTGTTCCTTTCTTTGGTCAGGTTTCTGTACGGCTCTTTAGCTGCAAACCAGAATATAGTATTTCAACAGAGGCAAATATAAAGACAGGTATATGGCTGTGGCAGGCCAAATTGTCACACCATTTGAGATAAAAAAAGAAGCTCTGCCACCACAAGGGTTGCCAGATATCACGAGGTAGACCCCCTTTGCTGGTCCATAGGCAACACTAAAGCAAACTTTGTTGTTTTTGTGTGCTTTCAAGTCATTTTCAACTTATGCCCACCCTAAGGCAAAGCTATTTGTTCGGGGGGGGGGGTGCCATTGCCTTCCCCTGAAGATGAGAGCGTGTGACTTGCCCATGGTCACCCAGTGGGTTTTATGGCTGAGCTGGGAATTGAACCCTAATCTCCAGAGTCCAACACACAAACTACTACAGTTTACCTTAAATTGCATTCTGTTGATTGCTAGATAAACACTGAGATAAATTTTGTGGTTATACAAAACTCTGATATGAGTCTTCTCACACTCTATAAAGAGATTTGTTTTTGTTGTGTTATGTGCCTTCAAGTTATTTCCAATTTATGGTAACCTTAAGTCGAACCTATCAAGGGTTTTCCTGGCAAGATTTGTTCAGAGGAGGTTTGCCATTGCCATCCTCTCAGACGGAGATAGTGTGACTTGCCTAAGGTTACCCAAGAGTTTTCCATGGGACAGATTCCCACCTTGGCCATGTAAACCCACTGAGTGACTCTCTCTCAGTCTCAGGGAGAAGGCAATGGCAAAATCTCCTCTGATGAATTCTTGCCAAGAAAACCACAGGATCGCCATAAGTTGGAAACGACTTGAAGGCACACAGCAACAAAACCCCGAAGTCCAGAGGAGGGTGATACCACAATTAAAAAAGGAAGTTGACAACCTGGAGGATGTCCAAAGGAGAGCAACCAAAATGGTGAAGGGTCTGAAAACCATGGCTTATGAGAGGGAGCTGCATATGTTTAGCCTGGAGAAGAGAAGGTTAAGAGCTGGCAAACAAAAAGAGCTGATATGATAACCCTCTTTAAATATTTGAAGGGGTGACATATTGAGGATGGAGCAAGCTTGTTTTCTGGTGCTCCAGAGACTAGGACCCAGAGCAATGGATGCAAGCTACAGGGAAGAGAGTCCACCTCAACATTAGGAGGAACTTCCTGACAGTAAGGGCTGTTCGACAGTGGAACAAACTCCTTCCTCGGAGTGTAGTGGAGTCTCCATCTTTGGAGGTCTTTAAGCAGAGGCTGGATGGCCATCAGTCGGGGATGCTTTGACTGAGAGTTCCTGTATGGCAGGGGGTTGGACTGGATGGCCCTTGGGGTCTCGTCCAACTCTATGATAGATATACGTAATAGACACATACATTTGTTGTTGTGGACTGTGAAGTTGTTTTTGACTTAGGGACACCCTAAGGCAAACCTATCATGAGCAAGTTTCCTCAGAGACGGTTTGCCATGGCCACACCCTGAAGCTGAGGGCGAGTGATTTGCTCTCTGTCAGTGGGTTTCTGTGGCTGAGCAGGGATTCAATTTCTGGTCTCCAGAGTGGCAGTCCAACGCTCAAACCATTACAACACACCGCATAGATGTATACATACATACGGCACATACTTATGTATACACATTCAAACATATCACTACACCTCCGCTAAGGCTGATGATGCATTTTTTTCAGTGATGGCTGAGTGTGCATTGTCCGTGTGTGTGTGTGTGTGTGTGTAATGTACCCACCTGTCCTAACCACAAAAGAGGATGAGGTGCTGTAAAATGGAGAACATCACAGATGAAAAGGTCAAAAGACTCTGATAGATGTAAATTCATCTCCTTAGCACTGCTCAAAATGGGGGACCTTTCGGAAATTGAAATGGAGGCTGAAATGGAGGACATGTCTTGGAAAAAGAGCACCAAGTCTGATCATCCTGTGCATGTGCCTTCGCATCATTTTCATTTGGAGCGACCCTAAGGTTTTTTTGGCAAGATTTGCTCAGAAGAGGTTGGCCACTGACTTTTCCTGAATCACAGAATTGGAAGGACGCCAAGGGCCATCAGTCCAACCCCATTCTGCCATGCAGGAGCTCTCAATCAAAGCATCCCTGACAGATGGCCATCCAGCCTCCGTTTGAAGAACTCCAAGGAGGGAGACTCCACTACACTCCGAGGAAGGAGTTTGTTCCACTGTCGGACAGCCCTTACTGCCAGGAGGTTCCTCCTAATGTTGACGTGGAATTCCTTTTCCTGGAGCTTGCATCCATTGTTCCGGGTCCTGTTCTCTGGAGCAGCAGAAAACAAGCTTGCTCCCTCCTCAATATGACATCCCTTCAAATATTTAAACAGGGCCATCATATCTCCTCTTAACCTTCTCTTCTTCAGGCTAAACATCCCCAACTTCCTAAGTCGTTCCTCATAGTTTCCAGACCTTTCACCATTTTTGTCGCCCTCCTTTGGACACGCTCCAGTTTCTCAATGTCCTTTTTTAACTGTGGCACCCAGAACTGGACACAATATTCCAGGTGGGGCCTGACCAGAGCAGAATACAGTGGCACTATGACTTCCCTTGATCTAGACACTATACTTCTATTGATGAAGCCTAAAATCGCATTGGCCTTGTTAGCTGCCGCATCACACTGTTGACTCATGTTCAACTTGGACTCCCAGATCCCTCTCACATGGAGCCTCCTTATCCCAGGTGCCATCCTATATCTATGCATTTCTGATGACCTTCACCTCCTTCCTCGGTCTCCAGGCCAGGAACACTCACCTGCTGCTGCTGCTGGCTCTGAAAGCAACAGCCTGGAAAGGAGGAGAAGGGAGCCCAGCCGCGGAGGAGGAGAAGACGCCGCGTCCGCTTCCGAGGCGCAAAAGGCAGCAGCGGAGCCGCGAAGCACAGCGGAGGAGCCCGGCCATGACTCCCTTCACCTCAGGCACCGCCGCCAACAGAGACGCACGCGCCGGTCAAGGGGGAGCACGTGACTCAGGTTGGGCTCAACCATTTCATCCAGAGGGGGGGAGGCCAAGGTGGGCGGAGCATTGTTTCCCCTTCCTCCGACACAAAACCACTATATTTATTCTCTTTGTTTTTTAAAAACCCCAAAAGACAATTAAGTCTATCTCTTTTGTGCTTGGAAAGACGCCTGGAGTGAGTTTCTCCCCCTGATAATCAGAATGGTACAGTCCGCAAAAGGAGCGTGACGTCAGAGGCCGACTAAAAAATGAACCCGAAGCTAATTGGTCGAAACTGTCAACACTGGAGCACCACCCTGAAAGGGTTAAAAACTTAGGGATAGTTTTTCATCGGCCTCCTTTTCGGGGCTAACTCAGAGGCCTCCTGTTGGAGCATGCGCGGTAGAGTGTGGCGCCTGCGCGGGGAAGGAAAACGAGGATTCTGCCGCTGTTCTATTGGGATATACGCTGTCGAGCGTGGCGCGACTGCGACTGCGCGGCAGGGGAATGGGGATTGTGTCTGTCGGGCTTCCAGGCTGCCGTCGTTCTCGGGAAATATCGCGATAGTTGGGGGAAAATAATCAATTGTATTTAATTATTGGTATTTTTAATAAATAAACAAATAGATAAATAAAATCTCTTGATTGGTTTGTTGCAACACAATCTCTTGCCTTCCATTAGATAAGTTCTAATGTTAATAATAATAATAATAATAAATCATTATATTAATAATATAATTTATTGTTGTTGTTGTTGTTGTAGCCCGCCTCTTCCTATGGATTGAGGCGGGTTACAATAAGGAAAAAAACACAGTACGGCAAATCATAAAACGACACAATCCCCAACCCTCCGCCAACATAAAAATAAAAACAAAAGCATTTAATTACTACAAATTTAACAAACACTTAATAGGTTCAAGTTGAAATTAATTATTAATTAATTGTTCAAAGTATCAGTATTATTAAAATAATAATTAATTATTAAAACAATTAATTATTAAAAACAGTTAATACAGTCTGTTTTGGCCCAAAACACACCACAGAAATAATCCAGTTTGACACCACTTTAGTCCAAAACACACTGCAGAAATGATTCAGTGTGAGACCGCTTTAAGAGCCCTGGCTCAGTGTTAGGGAATCTTGGGAATTGCAGTTTATTGTTGCCCCAGAGCTCTCTCTGACAGAAAAGGCTCAATGGTGTCTGGCAAAGTACAGTTCCCAGGATTCCCTTGCACTGATCTAGGGCAGTTAAAGCGGTCTCAAACTGGATTATTTCTGCTCCAGTGCATTCTGAAACCTGATTTTCATGACCACGAAGGAGGACAAGGCACTGCAAAATGTAGGATATTTAAGAAAAATGTAGGCCATTGTGAAATAAAAGTTAAAAACACTCCTATAAATGTGAATCCGTGCTTCTTAGATGACATTTGGGTGAAAGAGAAATAACGCAAAAATAACCCGAACGAAGGGATAGTCACCAAAACCTGCTCCTTTTTACTTTTGGGAACTTCCAAAAGTAAAAAGGAGTGGGTTTTGGAGACTTTCAGTTCAGATTAATGTTGCATTGTTTCCCCTTTACACAAACACAACTGAAAAACAGTTGTTGTTGTTTTTCAGGCTTTTAAATCCCGTTTCTGCTCAAGATTTAAGCAGATATATATGTAAAGGTAAAGACAGTCCCTTGACATGAATGTCTGGTTGTAACTGACTGTAGAGAGCAGTTTCATTTCTTTCCAGGCACTGCCTGTTACATACATCTTTCATCATGGGCTGGTTCCTTGTTTCCACATCAGACTGAATTTTTAAAGAACACTTGAAACTTGCATTTAAGTTGCGCACGCGCACGCGCACATACACACACACACACTATACATGATTTTACGTGATTTCCCCTAAAATATACATTTTGGAATTGGACTGCTTCACAAAATTCAGTAAAAAAAGTATTCAGTCCAAAGGGTTAATTTCTTCTGACCACAGTCAGCCATCCTTATCCACAGAATTTTTTTATCCATGGATTCAAGCATCCATGGCTTGACAATGGCGGTTTACAGATCGCCCCTTTCCCTGCCGGATCGGGGCCTCAGCTGCCACAGCGGCAGCCTCTGAGGCCCTGATCCGCCGCTTTCCAGGCCGCTTCCCTGGAAAGGCCTGGAAAGGGGTGTCCTTGGAGCTTCATGCCCCAAGGACACCCGTCAGCGGTGGGGATGAAGAGAAAGGGGCCGCTCGGCCCCTTTCTCTTTTGTGACGCTGGTGCAGCTTTGTAAAGGCTGCGCCCAGCGCCACAAACCTGGAAGGAGCTCCATTTCAAAGCTCCAGGTGCCCTCGCACGGCACCAGGACGTCACTTCGGCACCACTCCATTTGGAGGCGGCGCAGTCGTGATGTCCCAATGGTGGTGCCCATGTAGAATTGGCACTGCCATTTTGTACGTACTAGGTACATACTAGGGTTAGGGCGTCCAGAAAGGACGCCCTTTCCTAACCCTAGTACCTAGTACGTCCTTTGCACGTCTGGAACGCACCAATATTCCAATAAATATAAATTCCAAATAGCAAACCTTGATTTTACAATTTTATATAAGGGGCACCACTTTGCTATGCCATTGTATTTAATGGGACTTGAGCATCCACAAATTTTGTTCTCCACGGGATGGGAGAGGTCTGGAACCAAACCCCAGTGGATAACAAGGGCCCACTGTAGTTTGCGAAGAATCAATTGTGTTGGTTTCCTTTAAAACATGGACCAAATCAGTATCCCAAGTACCCAGTTAACACTCCCTAGAAGCGGATATACTGTATAAGCATTGTAGTTATGTGCTCCGCAATGAATCATTGGATTTCCCCCATCGGCCTCCTTGCTGTCCTTGCCGGCCTTGGCCCCCCCCCCCCCCCGCTTGTACCGCAATCGCCAGCTTCCTCCATTGCCAGCTTGAAGCGGCACAAATTAAATGGGGATGAAAAAATAAAACCCAATCCAACTGGCATAAAAAAAGATTCCCTTCTATAGTGAGAACGAGGGATCTTTTGAAAGCGGATGAAGACATGGAGTGGAGCTGATTCACAACCCGCATTATTTAGCCAATGAGAATGAGCCCACTGTTACCTTCTCACCAAAGTAGTACCTATTTACTTGTATTTGCATGCTTTTGAACTGCTAGGTTGGCAGAAGTTGGGACTACTGACCGGAGCTCACCCCATCATGCAGCACTCAGGCCTCCAACTGCCAATTTTCCGATCTTCCGATTGTCAGAATTGGCATCTTAACCACTAAGCCACTGGAAATACTACAATACTACCACTCCTTGATAAACCTACAAAGCCTGTTAATAATGTTAATATGTGGTGATACCATAGGTACTTGGGTGAAATGGAGTACCATCAAAATTAATGTGAGTTTTGCTGGGTTGCTGATTACACCCTTTGAATTTTCCAAAGCATTCAACTGGAGTACCACTTAAAGTCTGATTAATAAAATTAGTGTAACATATAAGACTTAACAGAGCATGTATTAAAATGTGTTTGAAAATGTCACTTTTCAGAATAAAATGTAATTATTCCTAATCAGTGCATAGGGATTTTTTCCCCCTGAAATACCACGAGGATCAGATTTTATTTCAATAATTTTCAATATTGACATAGATGGCTGAGGAAAATATTGCTGCACATGGTTTTATACACATGGAAGTACTTTCCATATCCAAGGATTCACTAACAATGTAGCA
Source organism: Sceloporus undulatus (assembly GCF_019175285.1). Classification (NCBI taxonomy): domain Eukaryota; kingdom Metazoa; phylum Chordata; class Lepidosauria; order Squamata; family Phrynosomatidae; genus Sceloporus; species Sceloporus undulatus. The sequence goes on along the minus strand of NC_056522.1, from coordinate 29,177,735 downwards.
GTCTTAAACTTAGAATAAGAGGATTTTCTAAACCCATGTAGTTAAACACACATTTTCTAAACACACATGGTAGAGGGGTTAATATACTGTAATGTAGTCATGTAGAATCATAGAATCTACTACATTAAACTGGCTACATTAAATTAAAGCCACAATTTAAATATGAGTCAGCAGTGTGATGCTGCAGCTGAAAAAGCCAATGCAATTCTAGGCTGCATCAACAGTATAGTACTGTATTCAGATTAAGGTAAGTAGTAGTGTCAAGTAGTAGTGCCACTCCATTCTGCTTTGGTCACACCTCATTTGGAATGCTGTGTCTAGTTCTGGGCACCACAATTCAAGGGATATTGACAGGCTGGAGTGTGTCCAGAGCATGATGATCAAGACGATAAGAAATCTAGAAACCAAGCTGTACAAGGAACAGATTAGAGAAATTACTATGTTTACATTGCAGAAGAGAACTCTGAGAGATGATAGCCACCTTTTAATATTTGAAGGGATGTGGATATTCATGTGGAAGTGGAGTGAGTTTAATTTCTGCTGCTCAGAAGACCAGAACATGATCCAATTTATTCATGTAGAATTCAAAGATATAGCCATGTTAGTCTGTAAAATCAGAACGGAAAGAGATCTTGTAGCACCTTTGAGACTAACTGAAAGAAAGAATAAAGAAGTTGGCAGCACGAGCCATTTCAACATTATTTGACCCCACCATCATGAGGGCATCCTATACCCATCTATTCTCCCCACCTACAGGCTAGTTTTCAAGGCCAAACTGGACTTGCTACTTCATTTCCATACCCAAAGGATTTTGAATTTGAACTGACACGCTCACATACCTATGGCATATCTAGATCTGTCCCTGGCCTCCACTCCGAGAGCATCTGAGGAAGTAGACAGAAGTCTACGAAAGCTCATGCTGCCAACTTCTTTCTTTCAGTTAGTCTCCAAGGTGCTACAAGATCTCTCCGCATACTGATTCTACAGACTAATGTGGCTTTATCTTTGAAATAAAGAAGTTGCCAGCATGAGCTTTCATAGAGTTGAGCTTACTTCCTCAGATGCTTATACTGCCAACTTCTTTCTTTCAGTTAGTCTGGTCTACAAGATCTCTTTCTATACTGATCTATTCAAGTTACAAGAAAAGAGATTCTACCTAAAACCTAGGAAGAATGCCTTGACTGTAATTGCTGTTCAACAGTGGAAAGGCTGCCTGAAGGTGATAGACTCTCCTTTGGAGGTCTGTAAACGGAAACTGGATGCCCACCTCTCAGGAGGTCTGTAGCTGTATATTCCTGCATGGCAGATATTTGGACTAAATGGCCCTTGCAGCCCCTTCCATCTCTTAAGATTCTATGATTATTTCAGCCACCTCAGAGAACACACCTTTCCTTCTAGTTCTGTGATTCTAAGCAAACCAGGTTTGGCACAATATGGTCCCAGAGGCCCCCCAAACTGCTTGCGTGGCTCTCTGACAGACAGCTGCCTAGGGTCTCCCAAGCTTCCCATCTTCTGCCAAAAAGGGGCCAGTTCCCTTTCTGAGAAGCTCCCAGGAGCAACAATAGGCATTTTAAATACTGTAGGTCACAGAGTCACCCTGCATGGTAGGAAGTGCCTGGTGGTTTTTTTTCCCCTTTTACAAATAAGAGCCATGAGGTGGTGAATAAGGATTGGTGCCAATGGCAGCTTTCCTCCCAAGGTAAATAAAGCAGTTTGGGGAGCAATTTTAATTGAGGCAGCAGTGCCTGGGGGAAATCATTACAAAATAAAATATGTCTTGCTGTTATTTTCAGAAGGAAAAAATATCTACATTAAGTTTGCAGTCCTAGATTCACTTGAAGGTAAGCCACAGAAAACTTAGTATAATTATAGGGTGGCTCTGAAGATGTAGCAATGCGTTTCACGGCTAGTTGGGTTGCTAAATTAAGTAGTGAGATCTTTAATGCCCTATTGACTTGAAAAACTGATAAATGGAAAGATAGCAATCCCCACCAGTGATCCAATGGACAGGATATTTAACACTTGCAACATCTGAAAGAGTGCTCTATAAATATATATCACTTCATATTTGAAAGATTTATAAATCATATTGATTTAATTTACAAATGGATGTATATTCTGCTTTTATTAAAGTTTATGGGTAACATTTCTTCTTGTTTTTGTCTCCTTATTCGCTATTGATGTAATGTAGAACATCACGGCGTAACTACGATTTTATTTGCATAATAATTTATAAAATTTTAGTAGTGGGTTTGGCAGACTGGCCCTACTACTAGACAGAGTGAATCAGGCACTGCAGATTTTGTTGACACAAAAGGACAGCAAATGGTTATTTAATTTATTGTTACTGTATTTTAACTGCTGAGGAAAGAGAGAAAGGCTTGTAGAATTTTCTGCCTCAAGTACCAAAATAACTTGGTGTGCCTCCTGCAGTATATACAATGGCTTTGTGGGGCAAAGCGAGACACTTTTTGCTGTTCCATCTCAGGCAGCAAAATGTCTTGGGCTGTCTCTGTGGTGTAGCCATTCCCAGTCTCAACAGAAGTTAGGTCAGACAGTGTCAAATCTATATATGAATCCTAACTCATGGCGTGTTCTCCCTATGACAAGCTGTTGCTACCGTTAGCAAATAAAAAAACATTGTTATATACATAGGCAAGTGAAGGTTTTCAAAGCGTTTTAATAAAAGCACTATTGGAGTCTCTGGAACATATCGTCACCACTGTCCTTTGGGATAGATGTCACCATCCATTTGATTTATTCTAGTGGCTCCGTCCCCTTGACTCTTCACGTTTTATATGGCTTGGATGCACAGGATGAAACCACTGGTGATACAACCCCAAGCTCTCGTTTCTGAATAATTTACCTGGCACAGTACCAGGGCTTAAGACGCTGGGAATCATTTCTGTTCTGGATGACAAAATAAAAGGTCAGGCGTGTCTGCCAGGAATGGCCAAAACATAAATATTCCCTCTCTCCCTCCCTCAAGAAAAAAAGAAAGAAATCAAATCAAATCCTTTTGCTTGGTTTAACGCCTATGCCTCCGTTCCTCCTTGCTTGCTTACCTCTTCTGATTAGACTAGGTTACATTACACTTGGTCATGGGAATGTAGTCTGAGGCTGAGCTTGAAACTATGGGGAATAGCCAGCAGAGTGTCTGAGAAGGAAAAGGGGAATCTTTATGACATTCCTTCCAGTTAAAGCAAGTAGCAATTGACCAAAACATGCTGAACATCCATACTCAGATGTTACATGAGGGGTGAAAGATGAACCCTTGATTCGCCCCCCCCCCCAACTTACTTCATTTCCCAAAGGGCCTTTGCTCTCCTTGACAGACTCTGTCCCTTGCATCAATTAGGGTTGCCATTGGGCAGTCCCTGAGGCAGGACACTATCTGGATGCCTTCAGTTTCATCCTTTTTCATGTCCTTGCAGCTCACTTTCATCTTTGATGCTGCAGTAATTTATCACATCTTGCCTTGTTGCCTTTCTTGCTTCTAAGTGAGAGGGAACAAAAAAATTTAAGGCCAAACTTTCAGGGCAATTGTAAATAAGTCTTAAGCGAGATACTTTCTGAAGTGACACTTTAAAAGTAAAGTTAAAAGATATAGCTGTGTTCATCTGTAAGATCAATATGTAAAGATATTTTGCAGCACCTTTGAGATGAACTGAAAGAAAGAAGTTGGTAGCATGAGCTTTCGTAGATTTCAGTCCACTTCCTCAGATGCAGAGTGTGTTTGCATGTGTGTGTGTTCAAATTTCAGAATCTTTCCCCCTTTCTGAATCTATTACCTGCCAGAAATGGATTCGCAGAACTCTTCACTTCTGTATTTTCAAAAGGAGATGGGCTAATTAACTTAGGCTGGGAGTTTTGACACAAAGTCGGCTAATTAGTTTGCAAAGAACATCATCCATTTCTAGGTTCAAAGTAAAGCAAACTGCAGACAGAGTTGAAACTTGTGGGGGGTTTTTCAGCTAATGTAAGAATGAAATGGAGGACAGGGGTGCATACCATTTCAGAAGGAAAAATTCTGCTCCACTTGGCAGAAGAGTAAATTTATCAGGACAGCCAGGGTTGTGTAGTGGTTTGAGTGTTGGACTACAGCTCTGGAGACCAGAGTTCAAATTCCTGCTCAGCCATGGAAACCCACTGGGCAAGTTACATTCTCTCAGCCTCAGAGGAAGACAAAGGCAAACTACCTCTGAACAAATCTTGCCAAGAAAACCCTGTAATAGGTTTGCCTTAGGGTCACTATAAGTCAGAAATGACATGAAGGTACAACAAGCACAGACTTGTCAGGTCAGAGGCATCCCGGGTTCTGATATTTCAGAGCCAAGATGTGACCGTTGGTGATATCAGAGAGAAGCCCTTCCAGTGATGTTAAACAGTCCATAATTTAATAGCACATCCATTGAGCATAATTATTCAACGTATATCATTCAAATAAAAATAAAAGGTTATTAAAAAGAAAATATTTATCTGCTTGGAAATTATATTTTCCAGGCTCCGCTTCAAACAGACCCCCCCCCCATTTTTTTTACCAACTTTGTTTGTAGTCACTGCTTCTTAAGATCACATACATTTCAATGAAATAAAGTTTCCCCAGTTTTGTTTTAAACAGAAAAAAAAATCACTTTAAAAATGCAAGCTCTAATTTTTATATATGTAATCTTTATTGATATATTTACAATTAATATACAATGCTTCCCACATAATGTCTCAATATTCTTTCCTTTCTTTCCCCCTCCCCCCACACTCTGTTTAATCATTGCTACACATATTTATAGCCAATATTTACCCTAATATTTTCTCATTAGCACGTTACCTCTCATATTCAAAATACTGTTTTGTTTGGTGCAAGAAACTGTGCATATTCCGAAGTCTTTTTTCTGCTTCATTATCACAAAACTCTAACGTAACTATTCTCTCCATTATATTTATCAATAATATTTCTTACATAAATTATACTTTATACTTAAAAGTCTTCTCCTGTTAACTCTCATGTAGAACATCTTTGTTTACAGAAAGCAACTACAGGTTCCCAGATACATTCTTCTTCAGTCATTTTATCTGAAAGAGACAATATTATTTTGTCCATTTCTATTATATCTAGCAACTTTTTCAACCATTCATCAATACTAGGCATATCGTTTCTTCCCCAGTACTTAGCTAGCATTATTCTAGCAGTTGCTATCATATACAATAGTGGTTTTAAGATCTTTCTGGCATTTTCATTTACAACCATGATTAATAAATATAATTCCGGTTCTAGGGGATACTCTTGTTTGTATATTTTTTTGGATTATATTATGTATATCTTTCCAATATTTTTAACCTTTACGCACAACCACCACATATGATAAAATGTTCCTGAGTGTTCCATACATTTCCAGCATTTCCCATTTTTGTTTCCATACATTAAAAAAAAATGCAAGCACTTATTTAAACACATGTTTGCTCTCCTCTGGATGAGGAGTCAGTTTTGTTTGAGTAGAGAGGCAAAGGAGAAAGAATAGGAGAGACAGGGGAGATTATCGCACTGGGTTCTGAGAACGTTCTCATCACGTGATGAGAACGGAACGCATTTGAGTATACCGCACGTATGTGTTCCAATCGGGTTCTCAGAACGATTAAATGTGTTCCAAATGTGTTCCAGGAGGGTACAGATTTGAATGTGTTCCCAGCGAGCTGAAACATGATGAAAACGTTCCAACAGAAGTGTGTGCGGTATTCTTATCCGTTCTCAAATCCGTTCCCTCATTCCTCCGTCTCCTGATTGGCTGAAAGAATGACAGGCAGGGAGGCAGGGAGACAGGGAGGCGAGCGACTGCAGTGAGGGAAGGTGTGTGTGTGTGTGTGAGAGAGAGAGAGAGAGAGAGAGAGAGAGAGGGAGGGAGAGGGGGGAAGAAGGAGGGAGGGAAGGAAGGAAAAAGGGAGGAAAGGTGGGACAAGGAAGAGAAGAGGAAAGCAGGGAAAGAGAGAGAAAGAGAGAGGGAAAGAGGAGACCAGAGCAGAGAGCAAGAGGGAGAGGGTCTGGCTGCTTCTGGGGGGGGGCCTCTAGTGTCATGTCCAGTGGGGCTCCTGTGCTGTCACAATGCAGGAGGCAGGGATGCCCAGGACCTTCTTTTCCTTCAATCCAGGAGGGAACCCACAAAAGCTCCTCTGTTTTGAGCACCACACAAAAGCAAGCAAACAACTCCCAGAATTCCATAGCAAAGAGCCAGACAAGAGTTAAAGCGGGAAGGGAAGCTCACAACCTGAAGGCACACATTACATGCACACACACAGGAGCAAAAGGGTGTCAAGGTGCCAAAAAGGGGAAATGGGATGACAGCAGAGGACTCTTATTTTCTAACCGGTTTAAAGAGCTGCAATGGCTGCCGGGGCTCTGCCCTTGGTCCAGTCCCCTCCCTTTCCCTCCGCTTGAAGAGACCTCCGTGGAGCTCCCTTAAAGCCCAGGCTGCCAAGGAGGGGACTCTGCCCTTGGCCCATCAAGTTACATAGGTTTTATCCTATTTTCTTCAAACATATGCCAGCATATGAAGCCCCAACATTTTATAGGGGCTTGCCTTCTTTCCCACCCAAGAGAATCCTCGGACTCCCTTCGGAGGGAAGACAAGCTGGGGGGGGGGCGCTTGCCTTCCTTCCCTCCCAAGAGAATCTTCGGAGGGAAGACTTCCCAGTGAGGCTGAGAAGCACTCTCCCGGCCAGAGTCCCTGAGGCTTACTGAAATCCCCCACCTCCCTTCCCATAGAAATCAATCCAAAAACTGAGTTTAAAAGGAGCAGAGGTGAGCCCTTTGGCTCTGCATTCTGGGAGAGATTTTCTAACATCTCTCTCCCCATAGACTCCTTTCGGATTGATTCCTATGGGGAAAGAGGGAAGAGAGAGAGAGATGGCAGTGGAAGGGGACCCATCCCCATGACCAAGCATCCATCCTGCCTCCCCAGAGGAAGACCCATAGGGCTCTCTGCTCTTTTTAAACTCCGTTTTTGGATTGATTCCTATGGGGAAAGAGGGAAGAGAGAGAGATGGCCAGGACATCCCCATAGCCAAGCATCCTCTGCCTCCCCAGAGGAAGACCCATAGGGCTCTCTGCTCTTTTAAACTCCGTTTTTGGATTGATTCCTATGGGGAAAGAGGGAAGAGAGAGAGATGGCAGGACATCCCCATAGCCAAGCATCCCTCTGCCCCCCAGAGGAAGACACATAGGGCTCACTGCTCTTTTTAAACTCCGTTTTTGGGATTGATTCCTATGGGGAAAGAGGGAAGAGAGAGAGATGGCAGGACATCCCCATAGCCAAGCATCCTCTGCCTCCCCAGAGGAAGACCCATAGGGCTCACTGCTCTTTTTTAACCTCCGTTTTTGGATTGATTCCTATGGGGAAGGGAGGTGAGGGATTTCAGTAAGCCAAGCCTCCCTTTTCCCTCTTTCCTGGGAGCAGTGCCTCTCCCAAGCCGTCCAACCACTGAGTGGCGACGTCATCAGAACACAGCCCACAAAACGTAATACAGCAAACCGTTCTGAGAACGGTTTCAAGAAAAAGGAATCACAGTGCGGTAAACTGCCGTTCTGATCACGTTCTGATCACGTTTTGATTACTAATGCGGTAATATCCGTTCCAGGAACGTTCTCATCACGTGATGATACGGAACGTTCTCAGAACGCAGTGCGATAATCTCCATAGTGAGAGGGAAGAAAAATGCTGATGATGAATGCCGTGAGAAGTGATGTTGGAGAAATCAGAGGAAAATGAAAAAGAGAGGAATGATGAAGATATTTAGGATCAGGGCAGGGGGAAGAAGGGGAAAGAGAGAGAGGGAGGGGGCCTAGAGAAGAAGAAGAGTACCATTGTTTTAACTATTTCAAAAATAGATTCTAAGATTTTTTTTACAGATTTTAAAAATGAATACCAGTACTCATTTTCAAAGAGTATCTTAATATGTTTTTATCTTTTTATTTTTTAAATTGGTTTTTATTTGTTCATCTCCTTGGGTGCCCTTAACTGTTGGGAGGCAATACCAAAATACTTAAAATAAAATAAAGTAAAGCTAGGAAATTTATCACATTGAGCTAGAAAAAGAGAACAGAATAAAAGTGTCTTCAGTTGATTCTTATCATACAACATTGTGTCCGCCCTGCTGCTGCCTTGTAATTTGTGACTGTAACACACCTTTTCATTGACAGGCAACACTTGTCAGTAGGCTCTCAGTCTCAATCCGATTGCTGCCTTCACACACGATAAGTCCCTTTCATTGCTGCTTCTGTAATGTAGTGTGAGTTGGCATGATTCTGCTCCTCTCCTCCTCACAGTGATTGTGCCATCAACAGCTTTCCAAAGCTGACTGCTGTTTGCACATTCACACAGCAGCCGGTTTCGGGAGATGGTTGGCAGCTGCAATAGCTTCTCTTTCTCCCTACCTCCCATCAGAAGACTGCATTTGGCAGTGTGGAAAACAGATCATGCAACCATGGGTTACCAAAGTGCTATCAGGAAAAGTGTGATAAGAAATGGTGCCAAACTGGTATGCTTCCATTCTTAAACTAGCATGATTTTATTGCATGCCTCCATGCCCAGGTCAGAGACATCCCATATCCGATCATGGCATCCAGTACCTGATCTGGATTTCTCCGGCACTTTTTGAAAGAACATTCTTTGCAAAGTGCGGGCGAAATCCGGATTGGGTACGGGACGTGATAATCTCCCAAGACAGGAAACTGTTCTGCAGTGTTGCCAACAAGCCTTGAAGATACTCCCAGAATGTTTTACCAAAATCCAAAATCCCTGGAATTCCCCAATATTTATTATTAATATTGAGTCAAAATCCCCAGAAAGAAATTAATTAAATTCCCTGGATTCCGGGCAATTCCCCAGAAATTGGCAACACTGCTGTTCTGTGGCTTTAACCATTTAGGCAAGGAAAGTGGAAACAGAACAGGAAAATCTATTAAGAAGATAGGAAAGGTCAGAAAGCAGTCATCCTGTGGCATCATATTCATTGACACCCGAGGAAGCAAATACTGCTTCCTCCCTCTGAGTCCTACTGCTGGCTACTGTTTGAGAAACCTTCAGAGGGGAAAGAGGGAGAGGAGGCAACAGAGTCTACACTAGCCACTCCAAAGCAGCTTGCAGCCATGAGGATCAGCAGCAGACATGGATTTAAAAAAAAAAATTCAAGTGAGTACTCCCAATTTGAGCTTCCTTTTTTTCATTCAGAGAGGAGAGGGGCCAAGCCTTGACATTTAAAGATCACAGCAGGATCATTAACTGCCAGCAGGTTTTTTTTTCCTTTTTATCCTCACTTCTCCTATTTGTGTAGCATGATCACAACTAGAGCACACTTGTGGAATCAATTGCCGAGTGAAAGATCAACACTTACGTAAATCCCTTTGATGTAATGATTTACTCTAGTTGGGGACTAACCATTGGATTTAAGCTGTAACCTCCAAAATGCCCCCTCAGATGTGCTCTCTGAGAATGGAGTGGCAAACTGGGAAGAGATGTTTTTCTTTTAACCCTAGTGTTATAGTTCCTCAACACAACATGACATTTCCTCCATATTCATCCACAACCTTCCCTTTTGATTGATTACGATGCAATAATTATACATTATTAAACGTAAAACCTCTCCTCTCTTCCCTGTCCCTTCTTCCTCTACACGTGAACGGCAATCCTTTCTCAATGTGTGTCAACCACTGCAAGGGCTGAATCAGATAGCAACTGGCCTGAGCGGAAGTCTACTGTGATTCCTGCTGGCACGGCAAAGCTCCCTTTAATTCACAGGGGGCTTGAAAAGCACTGAGATGGCAGAGATTGCTGTGGCAGAAGCAACTGGAAAATGTCTTGAGATTGAAACACAGACATATTAACATCACCCTTGTGGATGCTAATGACTTGCACTTTAAAATGCCAGAGGCTCATCCTGTCAGCTAAAACAAAGAAAAAACACATTTTCAGTCTCCAAAGACCTTAGATCTTTCCAAACTCTCAGGGTAAATTCAGCCATAATGTATTTTTGCAGTAGAACAGGGCAGCTCATGCATGCCACTGGGGGAATCATTGGCCAGAGTTGCTGTAGGCGGTGTAGTCAGTCTAGCTAAATAAAACAGCAGCTGAAAACCTTGGAGAGGTTAAACTAGTAATGGCGCATCCTATAATGCAATGCAATCAAATCTAAACAATATCCAAGAAGAGGGCATCGCTTACAGATACACGCTAGGCAATCCTCTTCGTTTTGTTTTTAATCACAATATGAATGGGCCAAAAAATCTGACAGACAAGATAGCTGAATATGTATTCCTTCTTATGCCAATAGAGATGACAGATGGAAATGTTTTGTCAGTGCAATCTTGAGTATGTCTACTCAGATGTAAGTCTTCTCATTTTCAGTTGAACATTGTCTCAGACAAATGAGTATATAGGTTCACAGCTTTAAATTAATTATTTAATCCTATGCTAATGCATATCCTGGAGCAGGCATTTACATGGGCATCGCCTGTTGTATCAGGCATGCTACGTCTGCAGTTCCTGGCTGCGTTCAGGTTCAAATCTATCACTGTGCGCAATACCAGGCACCTATTTCAGCACAGATCATATGTAATCAAGATAGCCAATAATCATTCTCTCCTGCAAAACACTCCCAAATAGTCCTATAAATCAATGGTTCTTAACATCAGAATCTCCAGATACTTCAGATTTATGCCAGAAGCTGCAGCCAACACTTGTAATTGGGAAGTCCAAAGACTGAGAACCACTACTGTGAAATATTTTATTTTTTTTGTGGTTTGTCTGGATGTCCTCACAAAGTCTCTTCTGAATCCTGACAATTAAATTTTTGTGAATGGGTTCTCCATCAGCATAGTTGCCTGAAACATACTTGGTCAAAACCATACACTTGCTATAAGTTCTGGAAAAGTACCATTTGTCTTGGATGAACCTCCATCTCCAACATTTTGGATGGCATGGAAGTAGCCAAGAAACATACTAGAAGAGGGATTACTCCTTCCCCCACTCTCAATGTTCATAGAAAGATCTCTGAAAATTCAGGTGTGTGGAGCTAAAGTCATCCTGCAGATCCAGGACTGAGTCTATCCATTTTCATGTGGTCTTTTTTTCCTACTGCCTGCCACTTTACAAAGCAGTATTATCTATTCTAATAGGACATGCTGTCTCATGATGTGTTGAAAATACAATCGCCACAGTTCAGTCATTTTGGCTTCTAGTGATAGTTCAGGCTTAATTTTCTCTAAGAGCCATTTGTTTGTCTTTTTGGTATTCCACGGTATCCATAGAACTCATCTCCATTTCAAATTATTTCATTTTTTTCTGTCAGCTTTCCCCACTGTCCTGCTTTTACATCCGTACATAGAATTTAATGCTATCTCTTTATATATGAGAAGCTTACCCGGTGTAATAAAATAATAGAAATTGAAGGGTCCTCATGGGCCACCAAGTATAATAAAAATATGAAGATAAAATATTGACCAAGATCCTGCATCAGGAGATGCAGCTATGGAGTGTATCGCATTGCTTTGCTCCTGCAATAGACGTGGGATGTAACTTTAAGAAAGTGGATTTTATCGCATTTCCTTGTCGCTGGGCAGTACATAGCCTGTTTACAACTCGGGCTTCTGCTGCATCTTTTCAAGAACAGGAAAACCCTGTTCTCAAAAAGGTGCTGGAGGAGCCCAAGCTGCAAATGGGCTGCATACTCCCCAGTGACAGGGAAATGCAATAGGATCCGCTTTCTCAAAGTTACATTCTGTGTCTATCAGTGACACAGTGGTTAAATGCCTGTACTGCTGCCACTCACTCTGGGTTTAACACTTAACATGGGTTAACATGGCTATGCATATTTAACATGTCAAGGTGGTTTAACAAGAAGTGGATTTGCCCTCAGTTTCAGGTTTCTTTCACCAACTGTTCTTCTCAGAAGTGTACTTGGTCAAGGGACTTTGATTTTTCTTCACTGCTCATGAATTTGTAAAAATCAGAGCAACTTACATTGGCCATGCCTCAGAGGCTTACTGATATCAATATCATCATCATCATCACCACCACCATCACCACCATCATCATTGTCAAAACAAGGCAGACTTGTTAGCATTAAAAGCACAAAAAAAACACAAAAAACACACTTTGGAAAGTCACACTCTCTTGGCGTCAGAAACAGTGAGCGCCTGCCTCAGAAGCTGACTGATATCGATATCATCATCATCATCATCATCACTATCATTGTCAAAACAAGGCAGATTTGTTAGCATTAAAAGCACAAAAAAAAACACCAAAAACAAAGTTTGGAAAAAGCACACTTTGCAAAAAAAAAAACAAAAAAAAAAAACACACTTGAAATGGCCACTCACCACCTCATCTACCTCCTCCTCCTCTTCCTCCTTGGCACCATGTGGTGCCAGGAAAGAGCCCTTTCCTCTCTCCCTGGCCCAGAAGCCTATCCACCTCCTCCTTGAGGCTGGCCAATGGCAGACTAGGGCTGGAAAAATCCCCACCCTTGCTATTCTGCCATTGGCCAGCCAGCCTCAAGGGGATGAGCTCCTCTTTTTAGCCCCGCACGCAGGTGCGCAAGCGGGACGAGTGCTAGTAACTGCTGCGGGCAGCTGTGCGGAGGAGCAGGAGGAGGAGATGGGCAGGTGACGCGGCTGCGCAGAGGAGGAGGAAGTGGGTGGGTGGGCGGCGTGGTCGCGTGGAGGAGGAGTGGGTGGCCGGCCGCATGAGCAGCCGTGGTGATGTGGGCTCAAAACCGTGAATTGGCGGCAACCGGGACGGGACCAGCCTGGTGACGGCAAAAACAGGACTGTCCCACCTGCAGGCGGGATATGGCATCCCTATGTATGACATATCCTGGAAAAGGGGGACATCTGATTACCTCCTTTGAGGTACACTCTCAGGCTACATCCACACTGCAGGAATACTCCAGTCTGACACCACTTTAACTGTCATGGCTCAATGCTATGAAATTCTGGGAACTGTAGTTTATTGTGGCACCAGAGCTCTCTCGATACAGAAAGCTAAATGTCTCACAAAACTACAGTTCCCAGAATTCCACAGCACATAGCAGTTAAAGTGATGTCAAACTGGATTATTTCTACAGCGTGGATGCAGCCTTAGTTACACTACACTACTGAAAGCAACAAATTTGAATTCCAGTATTTATGATGTTGTTAAATCTGATTTAACATCATCATAAATACTGAACAGGATGCCAGCCATTATTTATAACCACTTGCATTCAGGTGAGGGATGATCTTTTCTGTGCTGGTCCAAGAACATCCATTAGGGAACTTTTAAATACATTATGGATTGAAATGGTTAGATCAACATTTATTTGTGAATGATGAAGTAATTTTGCCCCTTCTCAAACACATACATATACATAATACGCTTCTGGATGCCCATAATGCCTGCTAAATGTCTACAGAATGTCCACTATGAGTGTTGACCCTCCATACTTAGTCATAGAGTAATCTACATATAACTGTAAATTTTTTTTATTTGCTCCTACTCAAATTCCTACACTGTTGAAATTCTGCAAATACCAGCGATCTAGAAAATGAGTATCTCAAGGTCGACAAGATAATGTTAGCAATTTATAACAGCAGACTTTTCAGATTTTTTTTAAAAAAACTTCATTCATTTCATCCTCATGTAGAGCAGTGCACAAACTCTGGAGTCAGAAGTCATTAGTCCATTGTTGCTTTGTGGTGTGTGTGTGTGTGTGTGTGTGTGTGTTTAAATGGTGCCATTTAGTGGCTCAGTCTATTTCTAACTGAGTGTGCAGTTCATTCAGGCCCTTCAGCTAAATAGGCTTGCAAAATAATATTGAGTTTCCAGTGCAATGGTTTTGCAGGTTTGTTTTATTTTATTTTCCTTTTCAAGGCTCATTTGCAAGCGTAATGGCCATGATTTTCCTCCCCCCTGCCACAACTCCCCATCCCCTCAGTGGGGAGCAAACCTAGGGGGCAAATTGCAAGCAAGCTTGTGAGCTTCCATGAGTGGCATCTTTGCCAAAGGAGCAAACTGCTCAGCACAGCTGCAGGGAAGTGCCAGCTTTTTATACTTGCAAATCACATGCATTTACAATTAGTGTGGAAGAGTGCTTTTTTTCAATACTATACTCTGTGTGAGTATGTTTCGCTTGAATAAAAGAAACAAATCACTTAGAGGCTATTCTGTTCCAAAGGATATTTTTAAATCAACACTTCAGCTAAAATGCAATATTTCAACTAAAGTGTTTATATTCCCCCCAAATCAATGACTAGGCAACAAAAAGGTTAGATCATTCTAAATCTTTACTGACAACTCTGTTCTGTTTTTAAAACTGTAATCAAAGCAAAATTTAAAGTTCCTTTTTGCAAGTACAGTGCCCAGAATCTCCCAGCCAGCATGGCCACTAGTTAGGGGATTCTGGGAGTTGTAGCCCAGCTCTGCTGGAACTCAGTCACTGAGACTCTGATCCTCTGCAGGAGTGGAGGGCCAATTAAGATGGACCAACCCTGAAGGCTTATGGATCCGAATGGATTCCTGATGGCTCTTGGGGAATTTCCTGCTGCTTTGACAGGTGATCCTGTCGAAGCCCTGGGTGATCTCTGGAATAGGGAAATTGCCAGGGCAGTGGACATGACTGCCCCTAAGGGTCCCCTCACAAAAAGTGGAGCCAGACATGCCCCCCTGGTTTACCAGGGAGCTGATGGTGATGAAACAATTGGGATGGAGACTAGAGCAACAATGGCGGAAGACTCAGAGTGAATCCAACCGAATACGGGCTGAAACCCACTGGAAACCCTATGCTGTGGCAGTGGCGGCAGCTAAGAAACTATATTTTTCTGTCACCATTGCATCTGCAGTGTCATCCATTTTGAGTTGTCAGGGGCCTCTTACATTCTGGTCCCCAAGAAGGAAACAAAGACCACTCGACAGCTTGCTGTGAGGAATTCACAAGACACTTTGCAGACAAAATTGCTCAGATTTGTTCTGACTTGAATGCTGTAGTTGAGACAGGTCCAGTGGATGTAATCTTAGTGCTTCTTGTCCCATATTATTGGAAAGGTTTCAGTTTGTGCAGCCTCAGGATGTGACTCAGATCCTTGGAGAAGTGAGGGCCACCACACGCATACTGGATCCTTGCCCTTCCTGGCTTCTGAAATCTGCCAATTAGTTTCTGCCAATTAGTTTCTGGACAAGGTACAAGGTGTTGGTGATTACCTTTAAAGCCCTACATGGCTCGGGTCCAGAATACTTGAAGGAACGCCTTCTTTCCTACTGTCCGTCCCGCACACTAAGGTCCTCTGGGAAGAATTTATTACAGCCAAAAAGATCTAGGCTGACATCAGTTTCCCAGAGGCCCTTTTTTACTGCTGCTCGAAAGCTATGGAACGCCCTGGCAGAGGAGATCCTCCATATTTCCACTCTGACAGGTTTTAAGAAAGCACTCCAGACGGCCTTTCCAACTTAGTTACCCCTCCCCAGATATTGTGACACAGAGATATGGATACGAACCTGACATGAACATGATCACAACTACGAAAATGCCTCCTCATCTGCCTATTTTCCTCCCAATTTTAATCGAATGTTTTTATTGTTCTACTGTTTTTATATTATGATTGTTTAATCCTGCTTTAACATTGGGATTGGGGGATGGCCATAGGAATTGGTTTTTTTTTTCTTTTTTGGATTTTATTGTAACCTTAATGTATTTAATTGTTGTAAACCGCCCAGATTCTCCGTGATAGGGCGGGCTAGAAATAAATCTATTATTATTATTATTATTATTATTATTATTCACTAAAGCAAGGCAAATTTCCATCCTGCCTAAAGAAGGCTGTGGTGAAGCCATTACTGAAAAAGACCTCCCTGAATCCCCCCATTCTAGATAGCTATCTGCCAGTCTCTAACATTTCATTCTTGGGCAAGGTTCTGGAGTGAATGGTGGCCTCCCAGCTCCAGGGATTTCTGGATGAAATAGATTATCTAGATCCATTTCAATCTGGCTTTAGGCCTGGCTATGGCACAGAGACAGCTTTGGTCACCTTGGTAGATGACCTCTGCAGGGAACTGAACGGGGGAATGTGTCCTTGTTGGTCCTGCTAGATCTCTCAGTGGCTTTTGATACCATGGACCATAGTATCCTTCTGAGCCGCCTTTCTGGGATGGGACTGGGAGCACTGCTATGCAGTGGTCTTTTTTGGAAGAGCGGAGTCAAAAAGTATTGTTGGGGGACTCCTAGGCCATGGCCGTGGGTTCTGTTTTGTCCCCCATGTTGTTCAACATCTACATGAAACTGCTGGGAGAGATCATCTTGAGTTTTGGGGTGCGGTGTTATCAGTATCCAGACGGCACCCAACTCTATCTCTCCTTTCCATCCGACTCCAAGGACTCCGTCTCTGTGCTGAACCAGTGTCTGCTGTCAGTAATGGACTGGATGAGTGCAAACAAATTGAAGCTAAATCCAGACGAGACAGAGGTGCTCCTGGTCAGTTGTAAGGCAGATCAGAGAACTGGGGCTGTGCCTGAGCTGGATGGGGTTACATTCCCCCTGAAATCTCAGGCTCGCAGCTTGGGTGTGCTCCTGGACTCAACTCTGAGGCTGGATGCCCAGGTTTCAGCAGTGGCCAGGAGTGCATTTGCACAATTAAAACTAGTGTGTCAGCTGTGCCCATTCCTTGAGGTGTCAGATCTGGCTACAGTGACACATCCTTTGGTTACATCCCGTTTGGACTACTGTAATGCGCTCTATGTGGGGCTGCCTTTGAAAAGTGTTTTGAAACCTCAGCAGGTCCAAAATGCTGTGGCTTGAATGCTGACCAAAGCCAATTATAGGGAGCATATAACTTTTATGTTGAAAAAGCTTCACTGGCTACCGGTTCATTTCCGAGCACAATTCAAAGTGCTGGTAATGACCTATAACGCCCTACACAGCTTAGGTCCGGACTATTTGAGAGACCATATCTCCTCCTATGAACCAAAAACAGAAGTAGACTTTTGTCTAATTCAGTTTTTGTTTATTTTTTGGTAGTCTGTGCTTTTCGCTGAATGTTCAAAGAACAGAAAGTTGCTCTTCCTTATTCTAAATAAATTTTTTGTTATTGCATTTTGATGGCTTACTTTAAAGTTCAATCTTCTCTTCCTCTACAGTGTTACTTGTTGTAACTGGGGATGCCTTTGAAGTGTATTCACATCATATCACAGTCTATTTGGCAAGGAAAGGTGATAGATAAAAGTAGCAAATAGAATGGCAATGATACTGAGGTCCTGCTGTAAATTGTGAGTTTCCACACATCTCTTATGTGCAATGAAAGCTCTGAAAAAAGGTAACAGGATGTATGTATCACCTTCTGCAGGTCTCCAGTAGTGTGGTACCTTATTTTTCATGAAAACTGTGAATCTGAATCGCTCAACTTAAATGTCACATTTACACTACTGTTTTTTTTTTTTAATGGAGGGTTTGAAGGGGGTATTAGCATTGGCATTCTGGTACATCAACACCATTGTGCTTCACACTAAGAATGAATTTCCAAGGAAAAAATTAATGCACATATGATTATAACCAACTTTATATCCATGCTATTCTTTATATAATTGGATTCTATATATTTGTTCTTTATATATTATTAAAACAATCAATGTGAAGATGATTCACCTTTATTTTTTAATCCACTAGACATTTATGAGTTTAAGCATTTGGCTACATCAGCTGACAACAGCTCAGTGCACTGAGGAGTCAGAGAGCAAATTAAATCCTAGGAAAAAAGACATGAAATAATATAGAAAAGAGAACTGTACCTTTGCATAATGCTTTGGCATGCGTAGGCCATGCATGGGAATACTGTATATCGTAGTGGTAACCATGTATATAGTAGTGGTAACTTCTATAACAGTGGCAGTACAATCTGAAATGGCTTATACAAATCAAAATACATTATTTTTGTAATTAAACGAGTCTCGAGTAACAAGGAGCTGAGAGTTAACAACATACTGGTGGCATCTAATTCCCAACCTCCTTTTGACCTCATACAAATGATTCAATATCACCATCTAGAAACATCCAATAGATAGGATTGGAACTACTGTAACATGGTGTTCCCTACAGCTGTCCTCAGAACCAGCCCACTGCAATAGCATGATCAGTGGCATCAGAAGCCACCAAGAGATCTAGAAGGACCAGCAGGATAGGACTCCTGTTTTATAGGCAGGGCAGATTATCACACAGGACAACTAAGGGCCCGAACAGACAGGCCAAAATAAAGCTGCTTGAGGTCACTTGGAAGGTATGCTGTTTAAATAACACACATATGTTAAGAGGCCAGAAGCTGTGCCAAAGCTGCACTCTAGTTCTTAGGACTGGAGCATGGCTTTGGTGTGGCTTCTGGCCTCTTAGGACGCATGCAGCATTTAAACAGCATACCTCCAAAGTTACCTGAAGCAGCTTTATTTTGGCCTGTCTGTTTAGGCCCTATGTCTGTTCTGGTACAATATCTTGGCATTAAATTAGATTGAAATGGGTACATATAATCAGCATTCCCAGCCACCACAGGCTCAAACACACAAAAGGGAAGTATTAGCAATGGAGTTGTTGTTTTCACATACGTCTGGGTCTAGGAAAATCCTCTTCAGGAGACAACATACTACAGCCTCTTTCAAAGTGGCAGGCAACATCCCCTGGCAGACAAAGGTGTTCATTATCATCTCCTGGTCCCACCCCAATCAATCCACATCTACTAGATTTTATTGGTGAGGATGAGCAGGGCTCAGACTTTGGACTGAATAAAACAGCATCAGACTGCAATAACTGAAACTGATGCAAAAAGAAACTTGACCAGATGGAGCACTGGACACTTTCTTAGATTCTGCAACAACTGTGGTGTCAAGCTCTGAACTAATATAAGCAAATTTTATTTTTAGCAATTTTTAAAAAATTGTTGTAAACTGCTAAGAATCCCAATCTGGGGTAAAGACAAGACAGAAATAAATACAACAACTTCATCTTCCAAGTACCTGGCAAATTTACCACAGCAAGGATTGCACTCCTGGTTTCTTTGAGCCTCATTCCAACAGGCTTCTCACTACTAGTAACAACTCTGTTGGGCATGATGCTGAAGACACAGTAGTAGAGGCAAAGATTGGTTCTTTTGTGTTAGAGTAAAGATAAAGCTGCTGCAATTTTTTAAAAAGGTGATACTAATATGCATTCCCATCCACAAAAAAGGAAACAGAAAATATTACAGTAATTACAGAACCATTGCACTTGGGGTCTTTTCCAACTCTAATTCCATGATTCTATGCTTCTAATTTCCCATGCAAAGCCATGCTCAAAATTCTGCAGGAAAGACTCTGACTATATATGGAGCAAAAAATTCCCGAGATGCAAGCTGGTTTTAGGAAAGGAAGAGGAACTAGGGTCACATTGCAAACATATGGAGTGCACCAGGGCATTCCAGAAGAAAATCAGCATGTGCTGTATTTACTACAGCAAAGCATTTGATGCATAGATCACAAAAAGCTATGAACCATTCTTAAAGTCATGGCAGTGTCATTACATCTGGTTGTTTTGATGTGTAACTACTCAGCACAAGAGGCTGCTGTTAAACAGAAAATAGAGAAACACAATGGTTCCCAATCAGCAAAGGCAAGGCAAGGTGGTATACAATCACCCTATTTATTCAATCTGTATGCAGAGAATATTTTTGCCCAGCACAGTGAGAGTTAGAGGCAGCAGGAGTGAAGATTGGGGGGGAAGGAACACTAACAACTAAGACACACAGATGACACAATACTAGCAGCAGAAACCAACCTGGACCAATTGGTGAAAGTCAAGGAGGAAAGTATCAAGGTAGGCTTAATGCTGAACCTTAAGTAAACAAAAATAATGACTATGGAAGAACTACTAGCATTCATTATAGATAATGAGAAAATCAAAATAGTCAAAGAATTCCCAAACTTTGGATCAAATATAGGCTAGAACAGAGGCTGCAGTCAAGAAATCAGACGGAGACTAGGAATGAGAAATGCAGCTATGGAAGAAATGGACAAGGCTCTAAAGTGCAAAAATATAATTCTGAACACTAAAGTGATGATAGTCCAAGCCATTGTATTTCCCATCACAATGTACAGATGTACGAGTTGGACAGTGAAGAAAGCTGATAAAAGGAAAATCAACTCGTCTGAGGTGTGGTGCTGGAGAAGAGTGGTGAAGGTACCATGGACAGCCAAGAAGACAAACAAATGGGTTCTAGAACAGATCAAGCCTGTATTCTCCCTGGAAGCCTGGGGGAATTAAAATGAGATGGTTGTACTTTGGCCACATCATGAGAATGCATGAATCATTAGAAAAGACAATGATGCTGGGAAAGGTAGAAGGCAGTAGAAAGAGAGGAAGACCACATGCCAAATGGTTAGACTCAATCAGAAAGGCCATGGGCTTGAGTCTACAGGACCTGAGCAAGGCTGTTGAGGACAGGGAATCTTGGAAATGTCTCATCCACAAGGTCACCATGAGTCACAGTCGACTCAAGGGCAGTTAACAACAATTTTACTAAGAATTGTTTCATGTCAGATACAGTCGAAGTGTTGGGCTGGTACCTTCCAATATTCTGCCAGTTTGGTAAAGAAAAAGAAAAAAAATCCACCCAATGTTCCTGAGGACTTTCAGCTGGAGCTTGTGTACTATGAAATACAAATCCTGAAAATATAGGTATTTATTTTCCTGAAAGCTCAGAGTATTTGTCCTATTGTGTATGTGACACAACCTGTAATCTTGCTGCAACCTCCATTGGCACAGCCAGCAATCTTGCACCTGCTGCCATTTGCACACTACAGGTTCTTGCAGCCATCACAACCTATATGGCCCAGACTGCTGTATAATAAACCCAGTGAAGAGTCCTTGCTAATTTTCAGTTATGCTTCTTTTGTGACCTATTCCACCTGTACTCTACCATCTAGTTCTGTTTCATTGGCTGTAGATAGGATGGGCCTGTGTGGCCCATATAACTGACCTCCTAAAGAGAAAAGGCTAGTGGTCTCAGGAATAATGGCAATGGAGACTCACTTCTTTCTCTCTGCAAGTGATGCCTGACACTTTTACCTCTGTCAGCCTAGTGATAGCACTGGCCCTGTTAGGAATAATGAAACCAAATGAATGATAGAATTAGATAACCTTGGGAAAGTCACACACTCTTAGCCCCAGAAAACCCCATGATAGGTTTGCCTTTGAGTTGCCATAAGTCAGAAACAACAACTACAATAATAACAATACAGTAATAAAAACTATTATTCTCTTCCCTCACTTTCCTGACAACAAAAATATAATACATTAAAAATATCAATTTGGCATTCCTGAAGGTACCCAGAGTCTATGATAGGGAATTTAATGGAATGACTAGCCCTGGCTGGGATTTAATCTTTGTGCCAGTTTTAACAAAATCATGTCTATTTCTTAGCCAAGTGATGTATGTGTATGTCCTTTAGCTAACACTCTTGCAAAGGTTTCGCGAAGGTACATAAATGGCAGTCACATCCCTATAGGTTTTATCACATATCCCAACAGAGTGACATTTTTAGCATGCTTTTCCAACTTGTTACATTAACAAATTTGCACTGATTTCCTGATCCTGTCATCTAAAGACCATCTTGTAGTAAGACAGTGAACTTTTACAGCATTCCGGAGCTGATGTACTGTCTAATGTCACAAGTGTCTGCTCGCATTACCTCATGAAGGCTGGAGAAGATTCTACATTGTGCTTTCCATTTGAGCTTGATTTGACAGAATCAGTCCCCATGCTAGCTCATGGCACTTATCAGTTAGTCAGCCTTCCTCGGGGAAGAGAATTTAGAGTGCACCATATTCCGTTTTCAGATCAAGCCATGTCCCCTTAGGAATCCAGTTGCTGCATTATTAAACATGGTGCCATCAGCCATACCACCATGCATAAACATTCAGTCAGATAAAAGGCTACATCATTATGTTAACTCTTTTTTTTATCAGGTTCATTCATCTTTTAGTGATCTGAAATAGAACTCTTGGGGAGAAAGGAGAACTTTCCCCTTCAAAAATCTTTCTACATGGACTCATCAGAAGAAGGGCAGAATTCTGTTGGAACAACACCCTCCTTTTATACACTCACATCCCAAACAGAATGGGCACTTTATATGTGTCACCATGTGAAAACAGCTATAGAAGGAAGCAACTGAAGAAACAAATGTTTGGGCTAAATAATTTGGATCACCCTTACTCAACAGAGTATACTGCAGATGTACTGGACAACTCCAAGTGTCCAAACTAGAGTCCAACAGTTATAGAAGATATTTGGTTGGAGAAGGATGAAGTTTGGATTAAGTAAGTAATTCCCTCCCACCAATACTGTTTGTCTTTGATTTATTTTATTTGTTTCTTTTCTAGATATTTTTGGAAAGACCAAGAACAAAACTTTGCAAAGATGTGGACATGGTACATAAGAACTGTTGCTAATTTGCATTATTCTGGCACTTATATATATTTTCTAAGCAACAAAGTTACACATTATGCCTGCAGAGATCAGAGATGGACTTGGATGCAAGATAGGTTAAAGATTCCAGTAAGAAATCTCTAAAACTCAAGTAACTGTGACTGAATTAAAAAAACAAAAACAAAAACCAATGAGTTCCAGTGGCACAAATGCCCCAGTATTTATTTATTGATTTAATTCATACCCCACTTTTATTTCATATGGGAAGCAGAACATTTTGCACTATATGTTAAAACAAAATAGCTAAAAAAATATGTAATATAAAAATTAAGGAAGCAGTAAACAACAATCCACCAAAGAACATTAATTTGGAATAGTTGAAAATATATTAAAACTTAGTAAAGCCTATTACAGTCATCCCTCCATATCCAAAGATTCTTTATCCATGGATTTAAGCTTGAAAATATTTTTTAAAAGTATAAATTCTAAAAAGCGAACCATTATTTTGCCATTTCATAAAAGGGACACCATTTTACCATTGTATTTAATGGGACCTGGGCATCCACAGAATTTTGTATCCATGAGGAGTCCTGGAACCAAACTCCAGTGGATACCAAAGGCCCACCGCATATATTAAAAACCAACATACCTATGTAGTATCCCAGCCAGTGAAAAGCTGAAGGCCTATTTTAATAAAAAGGTCATTACCTATCAGATAACCCAAACTAAAAATAAATAAGTAAATGAAGACAAACTCTGAATCTGTTCTGTGTCTTACACCCGGTGTCAGTGGTAGTTTTTTCATAGTGATGAAAAGTCTGCCTTAGCTCAGTAACAATTATCTATATACTTTTCCTGCCTCCTGAATGTTGCACTGTTAGATTTTATACTTCCCAAACACAAATTTCTCCCCATCCAAGTTCACAGTAATCCTTAAACTCTTTTGAAGTGTACATGAGCAACTGTGGCCTTTCAGATATTTTCAACTTCAGTTCCCATAATCCCCCATCATTTGCTACACTAGCTACCCTGGTGGGATTTGTAAGACAAAAATATTTGAGCAGCCACAGTTGCCTACATGTTTTAAAGTGATATCTCATCACTAGTGCAGAACATATATCTATCTCCCTTGCAAAGTTTTCAAACTACACATCTGTCAGTTTTCTAACTACACATTTTTTCAGCTGCACAATTTTTTCTTCAACAGCACACACACACACACACACACACACACACAACCTCCTGATATAAGATGCTGACAATTGTCAACCTCTTCCTAGATGTTAGTTTATGCATGAAATTGGGGGAACAAAAAAGAAAGCCATTTCAATTCGACTGTAGGACAGTGTCCAAGATAAATCTGAAACAAGAAACTAATTGAGTAAAAGAGTTAAAGCCATGTAACAAACCAGAAAGTGGAGCTGAGTAACCCACCTCCACCCCCCAAAAAAAAACCCAGGAGGCAGAACCAAAGAGAAAGCTAAAAACAGAACTTGAAAGGTTATTTTATGTACAACAGCTGTCATCAAAAAGTAACTTTTCATAATTATGCTTAATAGCTACTCTACAATGGCTCTCAGACTTTATTTTGTTCCATATTACAAAGTCTATAATGTATAGAAAGATATTTAAATGCAGACTCATTACAGAATCATAGAAGGAATACTATAAAGGTACATCAAAGATCAGTTTTGAAGGACATCCATCACTGCAGATCATGTGCACCTGAAAGTGTAATGAACACAGGTTCCCCATCTGAGTAGTTTTCAAAGAGGTTGCCGAATTAGTCTTGCAGCATTAAAAAAAGGAATAGAGGAGGAGGGGGGAAATGTGGTAGCACTTGTAAGATTAACTGATATTATTGGCCCCTAACATGACTCACAACATCAGAGGTGCATTTAATTGCTCTTACTCCATCCTATGCCAGTAAGGCCCCTCTACGTTCTACATTTGACAAACAGGACAGACTCTATGTAAGAGAATTAATGGACACAAATGTGCTATTAGAAATACCATTACCCCCAAAACTGTAGCAGAACATTTCAACCTGCTTGGACACACAGTAACGGAGTTACAGTTCATGGTCCTTGAACAAGGAAATTACAAAGGAAGACTCAGAAGAGAAACAGCTGGATTAAATCATATTCCCCAATTTTAATCCATTATCAGAGGTACGAACAATGGCTTCATGGCACACTGGCTATGTTAATATAGGAGCTCTCACTACTGCGCATTTAACAATATACATTTGCTTACCAAAAGTCATATTCCATGGGATCAAAACCTCCCTGAGAATGATTTGTTTTGTTTTCAGAAAGATGCAAATCATGTCAGTTGCTCTAAATTTTCAAAGGGCTAGGAGAGGTGATACAGGTCTTTGGCCTCAAGTAGATGGGCAGTTTGGAGTGGCCAGAGGCAAACAAAATAAATCTTCTCAGGGAAAGTTTTGACCCTGTGGAAAGTGACTTTTGGTAAGCAAATGTATTGCTCTCAGACATCAGCATTAATTAGCTACTGTAAAGATCTCGAGAATCTGAAACAGACAGGCCAAAAGCACCATCTTTGGGGCAATCTGGGGATGTAACATTCAGATGATGCATGCCCCTGGATAGGGTCAAAGCCATTGCTGCCTAGGGTGGGCCAAACCCGGCCGCAAAAGGAGCACAAAAAAGCACTCCTTGCTGGAGATCCATTGTAGACCACGATGGTGACTGGCCTTGGGACCGTGCCTTCTGGTTGCTGTGGTCCTGTGCCACTCAGGGCATGCTCACAGCTGAAGCTGCCAGAGGTCACTCCGAGACGCCTGTCTGCTTGAGGCCAAAGACATGTATCACCAACTCCTAGCCCTCTAAACATTCAGGGCAACTGATATGATTTGCGTCTTTCTGCATCCTATTATATTATATACTACTACTATAACTATATAAATATGATTAATAAATAAGGCCTTAACGCCACTTGGTACTGCATTTGAAAAATTGGGTTTATATCCACTAAAGCTCATGCTAAAAAAAACACAACCCAGCTAGTCTTAAAGGTGCTGCCACAATTCTTCCTACCCCCCTCCTCCTGTTTATGGCTCCCCCATGGGTTCATCATGCTGTCATTCAGCAGATGGTGTTGGCTACAAGATAATAGGCCATATTGGGAACCCAAGAGAGCCTGCATGGTATAGTGGTTTGAGTATTCGACTAGGTCTCTGGAGATAAGGGTTTGAATCCCCACTTGGCCACAGAAACCCACTGGGTGACCTTGGACTGGTCATACTGTCTCAGCCTCTGAGGACGGCAAAGGCAAACTTCCTCTTAACAAATCTTGCTAAGAAAAACCCTTAGGGTTGCCATAGGTCAGAAGCGATTTGAAGGCACACAACAACAGCAACATTTGTGAACATAGTAGTGGCTGCTGTGCTGCTGGGGACACTAGGCAGTAGTACCTGAAAAATTACAGGCCACGACATGCAGGTAGTGATGCTGGAAGTCATCCTGTAAAGTGCTGGCCGTGTACAAGACTGCAGGCTTATGCCATCAGAGGTATCACTAATGTAGATCACACCAGGTGACACCTCAGGGGGGGGGGTCACCTGGTGCACTGGTGGAAAAGTGTTACCTTCCAGGTGTTGCGGGACTGCTGGCCAGGTGGGAAAGTAGCTTTGCTAGACCCATGAAGACTGTGGGAAGGGGCTGACTTCTTGGTCTGGTGGATTTGTTGGTCAGGTGAGAAAATCAGTCATGTCTCCTTCCCTCCTGGCCAGCAGTTCCTTGACATCTGGAAAAGGCTGTTTAAGAGAGGAGGGAGGGTATTTAAAATGACCCACATCACATGTCAAATATACTAGATTTGCCAGTGCATGCCACACAAGTAGAGGTTGCCACAAGATTCCAGGTTGTGTCACATACATAGTGGGATGATGATCTGAGCATACAGAAAAATAAATATTTTGTATTTTCAGGATCCGTATTTCATAGCACACAAGTCCCAGATGAAGGTCCTCAGGAGCATTACACTGGATATAATATTTTGTCTTTTACCAGAACAGCAGAATACCGAAAGCTATCAGTCAAATGCTTCAAGTGCATCTAACTAGAAGTAACTCTTTGTAAAATTAGTATCACTTTAAAAAAAAAAGATCCAGTGGGATCATCTTTACCCCTATACTGGCCTGGGCATCCCTCTATTGCTTTTTAAAAATCTGAACGAGAACTGACTTTTTTTTTCCCTTCTGAAAACTCGGTGTTGGTATAAATATGAAAATGGATTAAATTCTGCTTCCAATTTCTAAACATATGTACTTCAATGAATATTAAATGGTAGACCTATATCATCATCATGATTTATTTACTTTGTAGAGGGTGTATGTTTTTAAATAAATAAATAAATAAGGACCAGAGTTTGCTTTGGAGCGTGAAACTCCAGTGTAATTGAGTTTAGAGTGGTAAAACCACTAAAGAGGCCAGGGCCTTAGAGAATTCCCTGAAACCCACCTGTCAACTAACGTTACATCACAGCTCAAACAAGCCATGCCTTCCTGTTCCTGCAAAAGCCTTCTGTGACCAGAGGGGGGGAGGAATTGTAAAAAAGAATTGAAGTTGCTCCTAAGGAAGGAGGGGGGAAAGGGGGGGAGAAGAGAACG
The DNA here is from genome assembly GCF_019175285.1 of Sceloporus undulatus. NCBI lineage: Eukaryota > Metazoa > Chordata > Lepidosauria > Squamata > Phrynosomatidae > Sceloporus > Sceloporus undulatus. Next base: position 29,150,646 of record NC_056522.1, on the reverse strand, counting down.
TGGCAACAGCTGTACGGTGTCAGCAGAAATAATTATCCGAAATTCAGCCTCTAGGGGTACTATGCTACCTTCTGATTCTTTGAAGCGCCTTATTTTATTTTATTTTGCATTGTGGTGCTATTAATCAGGAGAGTAATAGCCTGGATGCAGAGAGTCCTCTATCAAAAAATAAATGAATAGGTGAATGAATTAATGAACGGAAAACCTTGATAAGAAAAAACAAGTGAATTATTTCTAAAAGATGCCATACAGAAATCCTGATATTAGCAATTTGGGGGAAGGGAGACAAATATTTCATACCAAATAAGACTATTAAATGAACAGGTGTATTAAGCGTAAGTAGGAAAAATGGGAATGAATTTGGATGCAAGAATTTGGTTCCTTGAACTAAATGATTGTTCTGGGAAGACATGAATGGCTTAGGGAATTGGTAGGAATAACCTACAAAGCCTTTTACATTTAGTCTGCAGATGTGATCCAGACTTTCTGTTGTCTTAACCCAGTTAGCTTCCATCAACTGACTTCTGTTGATGTGATGAGACTTGTTGGTAATCTAGCTTTCTGATAGCAACAACCAGAGGTTAGTGCAGCTATCTGGCAGTAGCTGAGAGAGATGCATTTGGTGACATTTTCTTTGGTCTTTTGACCACCATGATCCTAAAATATAATCCAGACAGTTAAGAGAATGAATCAGCTGCTTTATCTGTTTTGGTTGTGATATTAACGATTGTTTTTTGTTTGTTATGTTGCAGCATTAGGAAGGTTGAGAACAACTGTCCTAAGGGCATTTGCCACTTGGGTAATATATGGATTTTATTAATGGTTTTTAAAAAAAGGTTTAAGGCACTGGTATCTTTATTTATTTATTTATTGGAGATAGCAAACAGGTTGCTAACCAGGACTAGGATTTAGTTCCCTTATTCTACAGTTGGCTCTCCATATCCACAGATTCGTTATCTTTATCCAATCATCCATGGTTTGAAAACTTTACACTGTTGTTTTTTTAAAAACCAAAAAGCAAACTTGATTTTGCCATTTTATATAAGGGACAGCATTTTACTATGCCATTGTAAATAATGGGACTTGAGCATCCACAGATTTTAAAATCCACAGTGGGTCCTGGAACCAAACCCCAGAGGATACCAAGGGCCCACCATATTTTGAGGCTTCTAGTTTATGGAGGTTCTGAATCCAGCCCACTGCCTCACACCCAGTTGTCCTTCCCCTCAAGCCCTATCTTGCCTCCCCAAACAACTCCTCTGTGTTATAAATTGTAGCACCAACATTGTAGGAAGTAACCTGAACCAGCATGTGGGTTGGTAGTAATAAGTAAGTAGATAGTCACTAGTGGTTTTGTTTGTTTGTTTGTTTGTTTGTGATTACCTTCTCTGCATCCATGAGTACAGTAGACACTTAGGCTTTGCTTCCATCTTCATTACTAGATAGCAACCCTTGATTTTCTGCTGTCCAGGGAAAATGCCACAGTCACCTTGAAGCCTTTATAGTCCTCCAAGATGTTTGTGTGGGAGGATAGAACCAATGGCTGGGGGGCCATCATAAATGTGGTTGCTCTGAAACCACTTTCCGGTTCCAAAGACTACTCTAGTTTGCAGCCCCTCAATGGGTGGCCATCATTTTAATGCAGAGAAGGTGAGCACAAACAAACAAACAAACAAACAAACCCACCAGTCACTACTTATTACTTATTACTACTTATTATTACTACCATCCCACATGTTGGTTTAAGTTACCTCCTATAGTTTTGGTGCTACCATTTATAACAAAAGGAATCGTTTGAAGGTTTGTGTGTTAGAAAAATTGCCAAGTTTAAAAATTAAAGCTTCATTTTATTTTTTTTTTAAAAAAAAGGAGGTCAGGAGCCTTGGAATTGCTCATCAGCAGTTATGTGCTGGACAGCAGACTAGGTAGGCACAAAGATCACCTGGACACAGTCTTCCACACCATGAGTGAGATGTGTTGCATCTATTTAAATTGAAGTCATTTCCAAATTTACATCCAAACATATAACTTAGCATGCACAGAGTGGCAGATGAAGCAAGCACTCAGATCACCTGAACACAACTTTCCCTTCTGTAATGAGATGCTTATTATTTGTTAAATTAAGTAATAATTCTACGTTTTCATCTCTCTCACTCTCTATCTTTTTCTGAATTAGTATATATTTTATTTTTATTGCCCTCTTTTTTGTGATGAATTGCCTCTTTTTTTTGGGGGGGGGGGGGGGATGTACAAGTCACCACTTTACCCCAATGGAGCCACACAGCCTCCTATTATTTATAAGTCCTAGAATGTCTGACAAACTATTCATCCTTGCAAACTCTGAGGCTGAGTTAAGATTAAAAACAAAAGTCTCCAAATATATTGTTCTTGAAAGTTGCTGCTGACAGGTGCCAAGTCACCTATTTAGCAGACTGAATGAAGCCATTTGGTGAGATTTCGTTTATTTCAAACATCCTTCCCTGGGGGCTAGATTGCTCAGAAAATTGCTCTGGCCAGTACATATCTGTTACATTGCCATTATTACCCCATGCAAATGAATCTTCTCCTTTTTGTTGTTTTCATGTTTAAGTATACTTTGGATTACTTTGGTAATTAACAGTGGCAAAATGACAAGAAGCAATTACAGCCTTTACAGGATTTCTTTAGCTCTGCTCACTGAGCGCTGCAAACCAAATACTTGCCTATAGGAGTTCTCCTCTTGAAGGAGCTGTCCTGCTGTAGCTCACTTTGGAATTATGTGGACCACAAGTTGCTTGCCAATTGCTCTGAAACTCCAGCCGGACCATGGAATTCAGGCTGATTGAAAGACTGGACTTGGTATCAGGAGGCTGCTGAGAGAAGAACACACAAAACGTCAATTCACTCAGGAACTCATTTGAGCTCCCTACCTCTTCCTAGAAGGAAATGGCGGTTAGTATTTCAATTAGTGCTGTTACCTTCCTAGCTTATTTTGAGGAGACAAGAGACTTGCATTGCACACAATCTGCTGCCTACAATTATATTCAGCTTCAGATGTGCTCTCAGTAGCTAAGGAACAATTTATTTATTTATTTATTTTTAAAAAGGTTGAATTTGGGGTTATTACCAGGTTTTTAGAGCTCTCTCCCCCTGCTTTCTGGAAAGAAGCTTTTCCAAGCCAGTGTTGCTTTCCTGTCAAAATGCTAAAAATATATGTGTACACATTTTATAGGCAATGGATTACAAATTGCTCATACATCAATATGATCACAAACACTTTTGCTTTCTCCTAAGAAAATGAGATTCCATACAGTGAATTAAAGGCAACAACTTTTCTCTCTCTTCAGAATAGAAAACAAAAAGTATTCACTCTTGTTTACATCTCCATTTATTCATTTCTTTTCCATTTTAAGAATGGCGTAGTCACCATCTCTTTACAAGTCATGACCCCTCAGCCCAACCTTCCTCACAGGGTTGTTCTGAGTATAAAAATGGGTAAGAGGATTATGAATGGAGGAAATTACATAAATGTAATAAAGAGCCACACAAGTTTAGGGATGAGAAACCCGCGGAGGTTTATACTCTCCCATTTAACAATGCTTGGCCTAATACAAAGAACATTTTAATGCCCCTGTGTTCCCATAGAGAAAAACACATTATTGTTATTTGCTGTTAAGTCAGTTTGAAGACACTCTCTTATTAAAAGCCTTACTAGTTGCATGCAGATGTGGAGGGCCAGCTGTAGGGTCTTTTGCAGATTTCCTTTATAATGTCTCTGATTTCAGTCTTGAGTTCCTCTGATTCCCTGTCAGTTAGTCTTAGTAGTGCAAACCTGTACTTTGCATAGCCTTTTAATTCTACAGGGATGTTCTTCACATCGTACTTTGGCACCATAATTGATTCAATATACTTTTTAGCTTTATTTTAATTTTGAGAAATAGCAGTTCATAGCCTGTGTCACAATTTGCTCTTGCTGCTGTTTTTGCATTGAACATTGTGCTTTTCCACCTTCTGTTTCTAATTAGGTACTCTTTTTGAGTATTACGTTGGCCATATGGTGATGTCCACGCAATGTAGTTTTGTCATTTGGAGTTTGGAATTTGGTGTGGCACCAGAGCAATCTGACAGGGAAGGCTAGATATTTCACAAAACAGCAAATCCCAGATTTCTATAGCATTGGGGGGGGGGATATTTTATTTTTAACCTTTGTATGTTTTTAATGATTTTATAGTGTTTTTAAACTATCATCTTTACGTGATTACACTCGTCCCTCCCCATTCGTGGACTTGGAGTCCGCGGCCCCGTTCCTTCATGGATGGCAAATGGGGAGGGACAAAATAGCATGTGCAGGGGCACACTGCCATTGTAACCAGTGGGAACTCGAATATTTGCATTTTCCCGGATTTGTGGGGGGGGTCCAGAACCAATCCCCTGCAAATGGGGAGGGATGACTGTATTTGAATTGTGATTGTAATTCATTTGTTAGTTTGTCTTTAGCTATTCCTCTTTGTAAACCTCCTTGGGCCCCACTCTGGGAGAAAGATGATAGAATCATGGAGTTGGAAGAGACCGCAAGGGCCATCCAGTCCAAGCCCCTGCCATGCAGGAACTCCCAGTCAATGGGTCCCCGACTGATGGCCATCCAGCCTCTGCTTAAAGACCTCCAAGGAAGGAGACTCCACTACACTCCGAGGAAGGAGTTTGTTCCACTGTCGAACAGCCCTTACTGTCAGGAAGTTCCTCCTAATGTTGAGGTGGACTCTCTTCCCTGTAGCTTGCATCCATTGCTCCGGGTCCTAGTCTCTGCAGCAGCAGAAAACAAGCTTGCTCCATCCTCAATATGACACCCCTTCAAGTATTTAAAGAGGGCTATCATATCATCTCTTAATCTTCTCTTCTCCAGGCTAAACATCCCCAGCTCCTTAAGTCGTTCCTCATAGGACATGGTTTCCAGACCTTTCACCATTTTAGATAACTTAACTAAATAAATAAATTTGTATTGTCTGGATTGGTTTTGTATATTGGAATTTTAATTTTTTTTAAAAAAAATGTATGTTACTGTGATTCTGCATTCATGTCGTTGTTTACCAGCTTGCATGGATTTAGTCCAAAAAGGCTGAAGGCTATAAACATTTAAAATAAATAAGTACATGTCTCATATCATATGGAAAAGCAGGTTTTCAGTAACCTGTACTGTGACCAGCATATATGCCCATTGTTGTCATCTGAGTGGGTGTTAAATGAAACATGCATTTGTCAATAAGTAATGTAAGAACCATCCTCTATCTTTTCAATATTGCGAAAATCTTTGTTTAATTCTCACTCTTAAAGACTTCAATTTTGCCAATTCTTTCAGAGCCAAGGTTAGCTTTACCATTGGATTAGAAACTGCAATGTGTTCTATTTATAGATATATATTTACAACGCATAATGCATGAAATGAATAATCATATTAAGGTATGTACAAATAGGACATATTTATACTGAAACATTTCATTTAAATTATAGCCAGATATTAGAACTTTTGTGTTTTTTCCCTTCTACCACTCTAGATCAACAAATTTTACCACTAGATGGCAAACTAATCCTCAGAATCACTGCCTCTTTTTGTTTCATGCTCTGATAATGCTCTGTTTTATAGAGTTATAGAATGGATAGTAGGTACGATATTTCCACTGAGAGGTAGGGACAAGGCTGTACTGCTAACATGTGTTCAGATTTACATATGTTCAAAAGGTCGATGAGCTGAGGAATAAGAAATGTAATGTGCAAAAAGTAGGACATATTTCACTGCCTCAATGGTGTTCATGTTGGAAAGACACAGTTGGCATTTTTATGCTCTTGTATTAGGTTTTTCATTCATCTGATATGGTCATGAAAGAAGGTGGATTTACAATTGCATCTCAATGTTGTTACATTTTCTCTGTCACTCATGGACAAATGTGTCTGCTCATTTTTTTTGATGCAGATATGTACCCTGACCAGAAAACTAGTGGTACAGTTAATGCAGAATATACCAAGGTCATTCCTGGTATTGTCAATTGTAAGGAACAGCTAGCTGGTGATGGGAAGGTCCTCTGCTTGGATTTTACTGCTCTTTCCTGTTCCACATAGGGCCAAAGAGGGGAATGACCTCTGCCTGCATTGATATTACTCCAGGCTGTCTTAATTGACAACAAAAGTAACATAAAGGTCTGTGACTCATTGTCATTTTTTCTTCTACTGTATGATTTTTTAACAGCTTTGCCTGAAGAAGACAGTGGAGTCATTCTCTGAAGATGCCAGCCACAGTTGCTGGGGAAACATCAGGAAGAAACTCTGCTAGAACATGGCCACATAGCCTGAAAAACCCACAAAAAACTATAAGTCAGTGGAGCTTTGGACGTTTGCACAATGTATTTTGTGCTTTTGTAGATCTTGGATTTTGTTGGATTTTGCTGCATGGCCAACATGGCTACCCTGAATATAAGACTTCTGTCTGAGACACGGAAAAGGTGCTATGAGTCAGCGGAGTTTGGAAAGGTTATTTTTTGAACTACAGTTTCCATAATCCCTCAGCCAGCGTGGGCAGTGGTTGATTTCTATAATTATGGAAATTATGCTTTAAAAAAAAACAAGCTAAAACTTGGAAGCTTTGCAAGTCAGAATACAAATCGTACAAATAGTGAGTACAAATAGTGAGCTAGGTGGTCAAACATTCTCAACTAGAATAAGATAATTTTCCAATAATAATAATAATAATAATAATAATAATTTATTTCTAGCCCGCCCTATCACAGAGAATCCGGGAGGGTTACAACAGTAAAATACATCAAAGTTACAATAAAATCCAAGAAGAAAACAATCCCTGTACCCACCCACCCCATTCCCAATGCTAAAACAGGATTAAACAGTCATAGTATAAAAGCATTAAAAACATTAAAACAATTAAAACAATTGCCTTCTTAAGCACCTGGAGCATGTGTGGTTCTTTGCCAGTGGATATCTGACTCTTTTAGAGGAAAGACTCTGTCTCTGGCTCCTTTGGCTTCTTGTCTTGACTACCCGGAAACCTTGACCTTGGACTGCTTTATTGACCTGCCTATCTGTTACCCTGAACCTCGGACCGTCTGACAATTCTCTTGGTAATCCCTTTTGGTAGAACTACTGTGAATCTCCAGGACTGTGTAGCTTACACTGACTTTGCTGTGCTGGGAGGGGGTTTGTTTGTTTGAGAACTAGCTGCCTTATCAGCCCTTTGGCTGCTTTCCCGGACAGTAACTAAGTTGGAAAGGCCCGCAAGAAGAGATCCGTCTTGAGTGCTTTCTGAGTGGAAATGTGGCAGATCTCCTCCAGCAGGTCATTCCATAATTTTGGAGCAGCAGTAGAGAAGGCCCTCTGGGAAACTGATGTTAGCCTATAAGGGAAATATGAGCAAAGCTTTTCCCTTCCGGGAAGGTTCTTGGAGTGCCCAGCAACAAAGGAGAATCAGAGTTCGAGATGTGGTCCAAAGTAAGACACAGGTTTATTTCACCGATCGGGGCTGGCAGCTCACCAAGAAGGTGAATCCAAAACTGCCGCGCCCTGCTTTGTATCTTTCACACTCTTATACATTTTCCTACTTCTCTATATCCTAGCATAAGTCAATTGCAAAAGCAAGAACAGCCCACTACCTAATAAGGGTGCAAGGTTCAAAAATTCATGAGTTAGGCTTGAAGTTACTAGCAAGGAGTTTCTTCAGCCGTTGCCTTGCGAAGGAAGCTAATTAACGAAATAGGGTTGCGGTCAGGCTCGCTTACAGGAAAGAGCAAGGTGTAGCTTCAATTGCTTAAGCAGAGCTTGTCTGTGGCAAGCTTTGTCCCTGTTTCTTCATACAAATTGATAACATGAACATAGCTATTTCATATTTATAAACTTCAAACCTCTCAAGCCTAGATTTTTAAGGCTGTAATAAATTCTTCCCAGAGACCTTAATGTTCATATGTCTGTATCTGTATGGTAGGGAAGGGCAACCTCTATTGTTTGAGTGCCATTTTGGTCTTCCCTCTTAACTTGTTTGGTGGGCCACATCCACCCATTTAAAAAGCAGTCATATCCAGTGTTGGTGTTTTTTAATGCCTATTTGGGTCCTGGAAAAGGCAGAGGGATTAGACTATAAATGGCCAGTTATGCCTCTGAAGGATTGGGGAGGTGTGATTGGCAATTTTTACATAATCTCATAGGATTATATAGTAATGAGTTACCTCTAATGTTGGTTCTTTTGATATACAGTACCTTGATACAACATGTATATGATCGTCCTGGTTTTGTTGTTACTTACCATCAAGTGAGCTTCAACATATGGTAACTATGAGCGAAGGACCTCTAAGAGGCCCTATTAGTAACAGCCTTGCTATAAACAGAGTCAGAGGTTGCTATATCCTAAAGAACTAGAACCTCTGAAGATGCCAGGCACAGATGCAGGCAAAACGTCAGAAATAAATTCTTCCAGAACATGGCCACATAGCCCAAAACCCCCACAAAAAATATGGATGCCACCTGTGAAAGTCTTCAAGTTCATATTTAATTATCAACAGTTTCTATTTGTCTTTTATGGTTTCCGTATTTTGTGGTTTATTTGTCTTACTTGATATTTCTAACTGTCACCCTAATTTTCCTTATGATTGAGATTATTCCCTGCCACATGCCATGTGTTCCAACATATGTCCTCAGTTTTTTTAAAAAACAACATAATCTTTTAAATAAAGATTGCAAAAACTCGAATGTCATGCTGCAGAAGATGGCACAGCAGCAGTAACACCCAACATCTGTTTCTGGCAGGCAATGTGAACAGTTGGCAGCAACTTTAGTTGTTCTCTCAGTACGTAAATGATACTTGCTGATGCTTGCCTGATTTATCTTTTGCTGGGAGACAAAGGAAAGGCAAAGTCACTTTCAATTGACAGGGTTGACTGCAGAGGAGCATAAAGGCCAGCCCTAATAAAACCACCTGGAAATTTCCCATTGAGTTTAATAGAAGCAAGCATGGGCTTACCAGACAGAAATTCTAACTGTATTTCTTAGTCCTTAAAAACATGAGCAAAGAAAAGCTGCTTTGGATGAAACAGGTAGTTTTTATTTAACTACCTAGAATAATGGGCAAGAACTAGTGAACAAAGAGGCAGAAGCATAGCAACCTATCATGCTCCATCTCTCCTATATTGGGGCTCTTTCCATCACTCACTGAATTTCAGATGGACACACATGGTAGTCAGTCTTTAAGACAGAATTAAGGTTATATTGGCCCATCTTCTTGCATAGTAATTTCCTTGATGGTGGTCTTAGGAAAATGTTGGACTCATGAGTGTTTATGGAAGAATTTCCAGGATCCGTGCTGAGCCCATTTACTTGGACCAGCTCAGGTTTTCTTGGCATTCATGAAAACTATTCATCTCAACTGATATCTCAACTGAGCACACTGTGCTCCCCTTTGATTTAGCATTTCCTGTTGAGCAAAATGGCAATGATCTGAGAGCAAGTGAGTCTGAGATAACGTTTGTCATGGACATATAGCTGATTGATAGTTTATATCCACTGGGACCTATAATTTCTGTAGGAGTGATTAGTATAGGACCCACTGGGATGGTCTGAAGGTGTATCTGCATGAATTTCTGATGGCTCTGGATGTGTTTCCTTCTGGCGTGATTTAATACTGAAGTCCTCTAGAATTAGCAAATGACACAATCACATCCAAACAAAGTGTCCCACTGGTAAGAGACAGCAGATCTGATTTTCTGAGGGAGCTGTAATTAAATGCCATGGCCAGTAGTCAGAATGAGATGAATATTCCTAACAATTGTCATCGAGCACAGGTCAAACAGCATTTTAGGGCCTAGCCTATTATACTGATAAATCAAGCAGAGAAAATGTGTGTGTGTGTGTGTGTACATGCACATGTGTCTACACAATCTAGTTTCACTACGTTGGTGTAGTTGTTTTCTGTTTGAAAATGCACAACCTTGAAAAGATTATAATTGCATTTGCAATATTCATTTTAAAAGTTTGCAACATATTGCCTCAGAGAGAGGTATGCTCATACTTGGCATTCAGATTTATCCTAGCTTGAACTGCACTTTCAGCTGAACTACTACTTAATGAGCCCAGAACATGTTTGTTTGCTTGTTATTAAAAAAGAACACTTAAAGCTCATTAAGAGCTACATCCTGCAAGGTGCAAAGCAGCCTTTCCATCAAAAGCACTTCACTAAGAGCAAAGGGTGCTCAAGCCTGGGCTGTAAGCTTGTTTGCAGCAATTAGTTCATCTCTCTGAAGTGCTGCTAATTTCTTTTTCTGCCTTGCTGCATGGGAGATGCAAACGCTGCAGCTGCCCATGCACCAAGGTTAGGCTAACCATTTCAGTGGCAACCATTTCCACCTGTTTACCTTGTCGTTCTCCTCTTAAAGCCATTTTAAACTATGCTGAACAATAGCGGGGACACGCTGGGCAGACTGTTGTGAGAAAAGAGGAAAGAATGGGCCAGAGGACAGTAGGACGCTGAATGATGTGTGAAAACGAGAATATGACTAAGTGACTTACCGTTCAAATAGCCTTTCTCCAAATGTGGGTAATCAATTCTGGCACAGTGGGGATGGTTAACATTACAAAGGGTCTAATCAGGGTTTTGTCCAATATCAACTTCCCTGCTCAGTAGCCTCCCAAGTCTGAAAAGCATATGCATGAATTTAGTAACAAAGAGTTGAGGTTGGACCACTTTGCTTTTATAGAATGATGTGTATTCCAGATTCTATGTGTCCCTGCCGTGGTGATTGGAAGCATGGGGAGCAAGTGACTTCTCAGTACTTACAAAGCTCTGCCTGTGAATTTGACCGAATACGATATTTTGCCACAACTGAGATAACGATACTAAATGAATTTAATATTTTATCACATTCTCTTATCACATGGAATGTAAAACAATGATACATCGTGTGCATTTGCCGCAGGAAAAATGAGGCATTCAGAAAAGTCGCTCGATTGCTTTCCAAATGAATTCATCTTCCACAGCAAAGTAACAAAAAGAGGAGTGGGGGTGAGGTGGAAAAAAGCCAGTTGGTTAAATTACTACCAAGGGAGCTAAATTCTGAAGACTTCAGACTGGCATCCCTGGAATGTTCCACTCCACTGGAAATATAGCCTGGCTTTTTTACTTTGATGAGCATTTTCTGTTCCTGTTGACTTTGAAGGAGGCTGGTAGCACCAGGTACCTCCAGAAATCTAAGCCTTTTTCCTGTGGTATTAGAGTAGATATCTTTTGGAATCTCCATTCTCCTGTGAGAGAAATGGATTTGAATCAAACATAGATTTAATAAAAGAGTTAGAAACACATGAATAGAATAGAAATTGTGTTAGACTATATAAACGTATGCTATAATTAAATTACATATATATAATATGGAACCACATATATACATGCATACTATTATAATCAATATATCTATTCTAATAGGATTGAGTAAAGGTCAGCTGAGGCCTTTAACTGAAAGGGAAATTTATAAAAATATATAGGTTAGTAAAAGAAAGAGTTTTTAGATAAGCTTTTTATAACACTGTCATTTATTAAATATATAATATTTGTTTAGGAATGCAAAGTGACTACCTCTCTTAATATGGTCTCAGATTTTTGTATCTTGATTTCTTGGTAGGAGGTGGGAGGGAGATTTAATAATATGTACAGTATAGCAAAGCCGACTTCCTTAGAAGTCTCTCACTTTTATTAGTTTATGATACTTCTACAATCACACTGCTCATAAAAATATTGTCATCCACAATGGCTTACAGCAATGAGAGAGAGATCGAAGCATAGCTGGCAAATGGATCCAAATACTCTTTCTAGCTTAAAATCTCAGAAAAATGTTGTCTTCCACAATGGCCTACAGCAATGAGGGAGGGATGGAGGGAGAAATCGAAGGGCAGCTGGCAAATGAATCCAAATAATCTTTCTAGCTGGGATGAAGGTAGCAAGCTTGTTACACCAATTCCTTCTCTGGCCAATGTATGGGACCAGCCTGGATCAACAGGATCAACAGGAAGCCATGGGGGAAATGGGGAGAAGAGGCTATGTACAGGACGGGGGGGGGGGTGGGACATTATGGCAAGACACATGCTCATTGTTCTAAGAGGGATTGGAGGCTGCCTTGGATCTACCTGAGTTCATGGCAGCAACCCTCTGCTCCAATTGGTGAACTGCAGGGGGGGGGGGGCAAGATAAAGTATGGGATCCAGAATCATGCTGTGCCAATGTGTCATTGGGTGCACCCATGTGCCATGTGGCCAGTCGACTGATTGATCAATTGAGCAGACAGTCGTGAGGGACAGCCAATGGGCTGGCAGCCGGGTGGGATGTGGGAGATGACTGGCTGCTGCTAGTGAGGCATCTCTGTGCTCATGTGAATGCGGTGGATCAGAAAAAAATAATGGTGCAGCACAGCTTGTAGCCCCAATTCCTCCATTATGGCAGGCCTGTCCTTATAGCAGACTGTACATTGGTTGTTGGCCCATTGTGGAATGTGGTCAACGCATTCTCCCCACGAATTTAGAAACCCTGGAAGTGAGCCGGTTTTTCCTCTCCGTCTGCTTTAAGCCCCAGTTATAGGTTTGCTTTAGGTTTGCCATAAATCAAAAACTATTTGAAAGTACTCAACAACAAATAACAGTTTTCTTCCAGGCATTTAATAGACTCAGGAGTGTTTCATACCAGTGGGTTTGCTACCTTCAGGCTATCTCTTGGGACTGTTGGACCCTTGGTCAAAATTTGGAGCGCATAATTTTAACTTTAACCTTTTTATATAAAACTTCCAAATAATCTAGGATGTGAATAACGCAAATTAAGCTTTTAGCTTCAACTAATTGACTGTATAAATGGGGCCTTCAAATCAGAAATAAATTTGTCTTTATATATGTGAGTATGCCCCTGGGTGCCACACCACTATAAAATCGAGGATCAAAGTTCTGTTGCATCCATTTCAAATCACTGCCTTCCATTCACACACTAGCTGGAGAGCTCAAGAAACTCTTGTATAAAACTAAAGCCACGCCTCTTTTCTCATTGCCACAAATATACTGTTTTCTATTGACAAACAACAAAAGAAAATCTCTTAAGGCCGCTTACAGCTGATTACTTCTTTTATCTGAAGAGCCACTCAGTGACTTGTACACATACCTTTTTTTCTTTTTCTTTTTTTCTTTTTCTTTTGCTCAAGCAAAATACTTTTATAGAGTCTCAGTGAACCTGACAGTGAAGGCCAGAAAAGCAGGGCTGCGTAGGGTCAGCTCAAAGCTTAGTGGGAAGCATCAATCCTCAAAGACAGAAAGAGAGAGAGAGAGACAGAGAGAGAAAAGATAGCTACCAGCAGTAGAAAAGTCCAGGATGGTTTGTGCTTCAGCTTTGCCTGGAGGGAACATCTCACAAGCACCCAAATCCTTTCCATTGCAGTAATCTGTCTTTGTATAATACACTTTTTGATTATGGTCATCAAGTAGTGCATACACAGCCCTCCTCCTATTCCTGCTTTAGCCTTAGGACTCAGCTTATTTTTCTTATCTCTAGATAGGATAATAGGAAATAGAACGCATACACAGAGCTCTCCTGCAAGTTTATTGTACTCAGCTCACTGATACGTCAATCATGCTGGCTGGGTTTTGTTATCATTTTTTCATTTGTTTAGCTTTGTCACCTAAGGCTACAATCACATCAGTCTCTCACTCACTGAAGAGGGTTAGACCAGGTCAAGTGTTTGGATGGGAAATTTGCAAAGGAAAGTTGAGCAGTGCAGGACGTGGGAGTACTTTTAACAGCAGGTATCTTTACTGGAGGCCACTAAGCCAACAACATGGTGTATAGCAAAGGAACTATATAGGTTTTCAGGACAACTTTGCCTTTGAAGACAAAACGAAGGCAGTGCAAAGCTGAAGAAATGCAGGGCGGAGATGTGTCTGTCATGGTTAGCAGGGTTAAGTCTACAGGGTTTGCACTTGGATTGGAACTTCTTAGGAGTAGTTTTTGGCCTCTTCTGAACTGTGCAGTTTTATTAGGCATGCTGACTAGTGAGTAACTTACTTTATGTCCAGTAGATTTATTGTTACATATGTGTAGAATATAAGAGCCAGCATGGTGTAGTACTTTGAGTGCTGGTCTAGAACTCCAGGAGATCAGGGATTGATCTGTGTAGCTGTGTAGGGATTGAGCTGTGTAGCCTTGGATATACACTGGATGACCTTGGACAAGTCATATTCTCTCAGCCTGAGAGGATGATAATGGTAAACCCCCTTTGAATAAATCTTGCTAGACAAACCCAATGCTAGGTTCCCTTTAGAGTTGCCACACACCAGAAACGACATATAGCAGTAACACGAGGTGTGCAGCACACCACAAGCCATTTCTTATAGACATATAAAGTCTAAACCCAATTGTCAGTCCCATCTGGAATAGACCCACTGAATAATTTGTTGAATGGTAAACTAACACTTACATCAAGCCCACTGATTCAGTGCATTGGCTGTATTTGGAAAGAGCTTCTGGATTTAAGCCTCACTGCTGGTATTGCCTGTAACCAATGATTTTAAGCTGAATACCTACATTGAGGATGGCTCAGCCAATGTAAAGCAGAAAATATTACATGCACACATGCAGCCATGCAGCTGAATCATATATCTAAGGTTTTAATGTCAGTAAAATGAAAACTAAGTGCCAAATACTTCTCAGTCATCTTAGGACTAGTCTATATGTAAGCGTATTATGCAAATTGCTGCAGATATTTATATATTCACATTGACACTTAATTGTCTTCACATTCCTGTGCAAATTCACACCTATTCACTCTGCCAAAAATGCACAGCTACATTCAGTAATGTGCATCTTTGCAGACACTCAGGGATACTCCAGTAAAAACTGTGATTCCATTTTCTGTGGAATTTGAGGAGTTCCCCCCTCTTCCCAAAAAAGCCTGAATTTCTCAAAATTGCTGTGGAGGGATCACATTCTATTCAAGTAGAATGAGGAGTATTTAAATCTTGTAGACAAGCCCCTAGTACGTTGTCAGTTATCAGAGTAAGTTAACAATGTGGCTCTCATCCTAGTAACTTTACACTAATGGGCCAGGGTACTAGAATATGGAAACACATTTACTGTTCACTGATAATGTCCTTAGATAATTTCTATGTACAAGATGTTAAAGATGAAGGAATGAGGTTTAAAATACTCTTTAACAGGCGAAATCTCAACAGAGGCCTCTGTGTCTATAGATGGCTCTACTAGGAGAAGTATCTGGGAGAAGATGGTTAATAATGTCAGAAAGGTCGAGCTAAAGGAAAAGATGTGAGTTCTCAAATAAACCTCAATAGCTTGTTAGGCAGCTCCCACCAACAGCACCTGCTCTTTCTCGACATTACTACAACCCCTTTAGAGATTTGTGTAAGAGGAATTAAGGCAGTTTCCATGGTTGCTTCAAAGATGGCTGACATCCATGGATATACAAACTACAACATAAAGGACACTCCCAGTTAGAAAACAAACCAACCAGTCCTTTAGACCAGCATGTGCTAGGCAAAGAATTTGCAAAAAATAAAATAAATAAAATAAACAATGGAATAGCAGCTAAAAAATGGAGGAGGACTATCTTGGACAAACAAACATCTTCCCAGTTTAGACTTATTTTGCACAAAAATCAAACAAACCACTCCCTGCCCAAACTACACACAACACAGCTTCCTCTGTGTCAGAAATGCTATGTGAGTAAATATTTCAGAATGCTAATATAAGACACCAGTTCAAAGCTTCATGAACCTTTTCAAGATTCAATCAGGACAAGTTAGCCAGTGTGTTATGCCTTTGCTAAGCTCCAGCAACGGCCAGTTGGAGGTTTAGGCACCAAGATCCAAAGAAGCAAAGGAAGATGATATTGTTACAGGCTGGGCTGCATAATGGAAGGGCTGGAGTTGCAGACTCAGGAGCACACAAGAAGCCTGTCTTGGTACACTGGTACAAGGCAAAAAGATAGGGGAATGGTATTATGACAACCCCTGATTTGAGACTTTTAGTGTTTTACCAGAGGTGGCTCATTTTGTTTCATTAGTAGGTCCTCCCCAGCAGGATGTTCAGCAACCAGAAACAGACATCCCAAATTCCTATTAAGAACATAACCTGTCTCTTCATGTTTATTTTCAACTCTGAATTGCACTGCATCTGATAATGTAACTGTTTCTTATCCTGTTAAGAGTGTACACAATTTCTGTTTCAGAACACCACCAGGATGTTTCTGGTTTCACAAAAAACATTACTAAGGATTCTGTATGGGAGGAGATTAATGGCGGGGGGATGACACCATGAGTTACTGTACTGGGTGGCACCAAACCTAGTGACGCCACTACATGTGTCATGATCACTTCCTTCATTTTGCCAGCAGAATCATTAAGTTTCCAGATATTGTTGGCCCAAAAAAGTATTTTCTGTGCATTTCTGAAGCTGTTCCTTGGTGCTGTGCTTAATTCCCTTGTAAACTAGTGTGTTATTTTGCTGTGACCACACATATACCCACATGCATGCATCCACACCTCAGTGCAAAATGCTTCTATGTTCTCCTAAGTAGAGCATGGGGTGTATTTAAAGGGATGTGATTACAACCTTTTTCTCCCAGCACAACACTGAACTAAGCAGGAAAGCATGCAGTCCCCGCACCCCATCAATTTCTATGCTCAGACTTGTACTGGATTCCTGACTTCTTTTGAGAGAGAGGAAAAATGGTGGCTAGCAAAATTAGACCTAGTCGGCTCAACTTCCAGTGCCTCCCCTGGAAGGCAGGTGACATTGCCCTCTCCCCCACCAACTGCACTCAGCATGACCCACCAATGTGTCATACAGTGTGAAAAGCCTATTGTAACACTGAATATTCATGGGGGGGGGGATGAACCTGCCTCCCCAAATTTTCCACTTCTCCTGAAGATTTTTGCCTGTCATGTGGCTGTCAAAGTCACAGGCCTTCTGTTTGTTAAGAATAAATGGCAACCCTAATGTTTCCACAAATTTATTTCCAGAGTGTAAGTGCCATAAGTCAGGAACACTTCCTAACATCGTCTATAGGAAGAGAGCCTGAACTGACAAGTAGCAGTCACCAAATTGCACCTGTGGTCAGATTATTATATGCCAGGACACATTTCTGGATAAATCCTATTTTTCTGTTTGACCCTCTCTTTAAACCTCACTTTGAATCTGATTCTCCCATAATTGCAACTCATCGCTTTATCACCGTAATTGAACTGTCCTCGGTCACCTTTCTCTTTCCTCCACATCACCCACTGTGATGTAACCACTTATCTGTCTGATGTTTGAAGGAAAAGTGAAGGAGGTTTTCTTAGCCTGAAGGGTCTCGATACAGGTGAATGATTAGTTGCTAGGTGAGCAACTTGCTTCTCAACACATAGCTGCCAGTTATCGAAAGTATCACATCCTTTATCTTCTTGGCTTAATCCAATTGGCAGCTAAGATGGCTGAGACCAAAGGACAATGCACTTCTCAATTAGTTTTTATCATCCTGGCCCACATCTGGAACACAGTCAGTATATACCACTTCAAAGCCACTTGGAGGAAATCCTCTTTCAAATGATATCGGCTTCCTTTGTAGTCATACACAATTCGGTTGTAATGGGACTAAAAAGCTTTGAGGTGCTGGACTAAGTCTAAGTCATGGACCAAAATGGAGCCAAGGATAGGCACCAAGAAGGTAAGGCCATATCCTCCCAAGAAGACATGAAACTCTCCCATATGGACTCAGTCCATTGATCTATCTAGCCAAGAGACTGGGCTATGTCATTGGACTCCAGTTGCCCCAGGTCCTGATTATCAGCCCAGCTGGTGGAAATTAATGGAAACTGGATTCTGGAAAACATCTGGAAAGCCAATCCGGGTGTAGTCAGTTTTGTCTGGTAGCTGGTGGAATTTCAAAGTCCTGCCAGAGATTGAATCTATAATGAAGGCTGCATCCACACTGCTGAAATAATTAAGCTTGACACCACTTTTAACTGCTATGGCTCAGTGCTACGGAACTCTAGGAATTATAGTTTGTTGTTGTACTAGAACTTTCTGACAGAGAAAGCTAAATGCTTCCCAAACTACAATTCCCAGAAATCCACAGCACTGAGCCATGGCAGTTAAAGTGGTGTCAAACTGGATTATTCTGCACTGTGGATGCAGCTGAAATGGAGCCAAAGGCCTGTTACAGAGTGCCAAAATAAAGCTGCTTCGGGTCTCTTTGGAGGTATGCTATTTAAATGATGCATGGGCCCTAAGAGGCCGGAGGTCGCGCCAAAGCCACACGCCATTCCTAAGCACTGGAGTGCAGCTTTGGTGCAGCTTCCAAATTCTTCGGATGCATGCATCATTTAAACAGCATACCTTCAAAGAGACCCGAAGCAGCTTTATTTTGGCGATCTGTAACAGGCCAAAGCTATGCTCTCCTGCTGAGGTATGAACCTTCTTCCTTCAGTAGCAAACCCAGTTACAGACAGCTACAGATCCATTCTTGGCAGTACCACCAAGGCTTTTATTGTCCAATAGGTCTGTCTGATTCAGAGAATTTGACTAAGGATGAGAATGATGGTATCTTCCATTTATAAACCTCTTTTCTTTTCCCTCCAATTCCCTTCTGTTTTATTTTTCTTACAAAAATAAAAATAAATAACAAACATTCTGTTAAGGAAAGAAAGATGGACCTGGTAGCATTGGGAGCCAATTATCTGGAAGCAGCAACAGTGTCCAAATCCCATTTGAACCTTTATGTTCTCAAGTAGGATCTGATGACTGCCAAGACTCCAGCCTTAAGCAGTTGAAAGGAAGGTAAAGGGTCAGTGCAATGAACTAAAGCTCTGCTTTTGATTTAGTTTAGGGCTACTCTCAGTTTAAAAGATACAGTGACCTTATGAAGATACAGAAACCACATGCTAAGTAGATCTAATGTTCTGACTCTACAGCAGAATGGCCCAAGCTTGTAATATTTTAAAGTATCTCTGTTACTTGTAATGAGGTATATTTTGGAGTATTACAATGAGTTACATTAATGTACATGTGTGTTAGGATTGCCAGACTGGATTTGAGACAAGGCTTCTGTAACTTTAATCTTTAACAGATCCATCAAGTGAGATGAACATACCTCTCTTCCCCCCGTCTTCCAGATGTCAACTTTCAGCTGCAGCCACCTGGTGACAAAAAAGGAGCTAGGTGTTCCTCTATGCTATCTCTTCTGTCTCCACTGACAAGATTGTAACTGTGTTGGGAGGAGATGGCTGGGTCTGAAAGCTGGGATTTGGAAAATGCGGGAGGAGAGATACCTTCATCCTGGGATTAACAGAATTTTATGGTACCTTGAATGCTGCTCCAAGGATTCTGTTAAGGATTAAAGTTACAGGGGTTCCTTCCTGAATCCAGTCAGACATCCCTAATGTGTGTGTGATGACAGTCCTTCTGCAGCATGATGCAATGACTCTTGGGGATTGAAGCAGTGAGTCAAGCTTGCCCTCCTACAGTTAAGAAAGTATTGCCACTTAACTATATAAAGACTTGTTACCACTAGGATTTAAAGCGAATTGCTGATCGGTTTATATGACCATTGTTCCCATTTGAAACCAGTTCTGATCATACTTTGATCAATTTCTGTCATGATAAAGCGGGGCAAATGCAAAAACAAAACAAAACAACAACAACAAATGGTTTTTCCAGACACTAGTTTTCTAACGGTTCTTTTGAAAAGAATCGATTCTGAAGCGTGTTCAACAAGTGGGAATGACAGATCTGAATCACATCATTCTGGAAGGGAGGGACTAATGGCAAAGGGGTGTTTACCATCCCTCCTCAGTTTTTGCTAGATCCACCATTCCCCCTCATCTCAGCGCTGCCTTTGTGCTTGTGGTGTGACCCATGGGTGCATATTTTTTTTAAAAAAAAATAAAATTGTTAGAAGATTCAATTCACTGATTTTGCAACTACTTGCAATCAGTGAAGCAAGTAGCTGCAAAACCAATTAAATTGAATTTTCTATCATTTTTTTAATTGATAGAAGATGCAATTCATTGGTTTTGCAGCTGTGAGACAAGTAGTTGCAAAACCACTGAATCAAATCTTCTAGCAATATAGATAGATAGATAGATAGATAGTTCCCAAACTGGGCTGCCCGGGCTGCCGCTTACATCACTGATGATGCACAGATTATTGAAATGCATTTTGAAGTGGCGCAAACTAGTAGGGATGACAATTGTGTCAAAAAAGAAGTGATTACAAGGGGTTAATTAAACGTTTTAGTTTCATAGTGGGAACGACGGACCTTTTGGTTTACCAACAAGGACCGAAGGTGAATTGGAAACCGGTTTAAGTGTAAGTGGGAATGAGCCCCTTGGTGAATAAAAGTTTTCTTTTTCTCTGGACCTTTTTAGGTCATACAATATAGTGCCATGTTCCCACTTTAACTGCAGTTGCTTCATCCTACAGAATCCTGAGATTTGTAGTTTAGAGAGGGATACTTAGAAGTTAAAGAGTTCTCATACCTTGGCTCAAACATTGATAAGAATGGGGAATGCAGTCAAGAGATAAAAAGAAGACTAGGATTGAGAAGGGCAGCTATGAAAGAATGAGACAAGATATTAAAGAGCAAGGATATACAATTGAGCACGAAAGAATCATCCAAGCATGGTATTTTTTACATTACTATGTATTGATGTGCGAGGGGGATAGAGAAAAAAGCAGATTAAAAAAAAACTCATTTGAGATATGGTGCTGGAGAAGAATGCTGAGGATATCGTGGACTGCCAAAAACAAACAAATGGATCCTTGAACAGATCAAGCCAGAAATACCCCAAGAAGCTAAGATGATCAAACTGAGGCTGCCATACTGTGACCACATCCTAAGAAGGCATGACCCAGAAAAGACAATAATGCTAGGTTGGGGATAGCAGAAACGAGAGAAAGATGGCTGGACTCAATTAGGGAGCCCACAGGCATGAATCTAAAAGACTTCAGCAGAGCAGTGGAAGACAGGGGTCTTGGAGATGTGTCATCCATGGGATCGCCATGAGTTGAAATTGACTTAAGGGCAGTTAACAGCAAACTTAGACGTCTCATCCAGAGAGTTCTGGCACATTACCAAATTAGAGGCTGCAGGATTGCATAAGATGCCACAGATGAATAATGCTAAAACTGTGAGGTATGAAAGACTCCATTCCATTTTAAAAGGGTCCTGTGTCACGTGGAACAGCACAGGAACCAATCTGTTGATGGCTGCACTATTCAGAATCAGAACAGAGTACACAAGTGAAGAGATTTTTTACCTGCTCTGTAAAATGTGTCTGGCTACAAGGCACTACCTCAGAAGGAAAATCTAATTGCTGACCTCTGACATCACCACAGTTTATTTTATTGTTTTTAAGTATGCTTTATGTTTTAAATCCTGCATTGTTTAATTGTATTTTAAGGGGTGGGTGGGTTGAGGGTTCGGACTGTATATTTTAATCTTGTAAGCTGCCCCGATTGCATTTTGTAGAGAGGCGGGATATAAATAAATTTTATTAGTAGTAGTAGTAGTAGTACTACTACTACTACCTGGAGGAAAGGCAGCTGAACATTGCAAAATATCAGAGCTCAGAAAAGTTTTTTTTTTTAACCACAGCCATACTAGCTGGGGAATTCTGGGCTCTGCAATGTGAAAATATATCTGCAAATATAAGTCAGAACTGAGTGCTGAGTGCTGTATCACTTGATGTACAACCTGGAAAAGGCTATAAATTTATATACCTTTATGCAAGGAGCAAGTCCCTGCACTGAACTCAAAGGGTTCTGAGTAACCATAGACAAGCCTGATTGCACTCTCCAAAATTCAGCACCACTGACTGATTTCCAACAGGTATGAGAATGTGCTTTGTTTACCATCCTGAAGATGGCACTGCTGTCGAACGGCTGTGCTTTCCACCAGAACACTTACATAATCTTGTTTATTCAGCAATGGGGTCATTTGAAAGCTATGATCACACAATGCTAATTTGGCCAATGACTTTCAGCTTTTTCTTCTCTCCCCCCCCCCCTCTATACTTGGCAAACTGCCTCTTTTATGTCTAGATGGAGACTTCTAAAGGAAATGTTTGTGTGCAGAATGAATGTGCTGCCAGGGAAGTCTTGCAGCCGGGGAGAACTCTCTGAAAAAATAGCTGGGATTAAAGTTTGGAAGCGTCTCAGATTATGTCTCCCTTGGAATTTGTTGTTTTACTTTCCTGTTCTAGGAGACAATGATATGGGAACAGTTGGCCTGGACTCTGGTGTTTTGTCAGTGGGGATTCTTGGCCCAAAGCTACACAGTGGGTTTTTCCATTCTGAAATTTTGTTACTCCCATTCATATAGTGGGAGCTAAATGAAGATGTTACAGAGGAGACAGAATCACACCCAACTGCCATTTCATCTAGCACAGTGCATGCAAAAAGGCTCAGGGCAGTGGCAGCAACTTCGTCACATTATGTGATCAGTTCTATTTTTAACAATATAAGAACTGAATGTTAGGACACTTTACTTTTAGGGGAAACACATCAGCCAGGTTCAAGAAATGGTTACTTTCTGAAAAGGACATTGACAAAAAGTCAGAGCTTGGGAAGATTTCTGTTTGGGAGCATATGTCCTGATGGCCAGGCTGACTGGGGGATTCTGGGGGTTGTAGTCTGAAAAAAGGACCCCCCTCCCTTAGTAGTACAGAAAATTACTTTGGGGGATATGTGTTGTAGTTTCAGACAGAAATGGTATATCCACAGCAGGCACAGTCATAGTTCAAAAGCAGCAAGTCCATGCCCTCCAGCATTTCACAGATGAAAACCAAGACATATGTGAACAAACAACATCAGAGTGTGGTCAAGATGGCAAAAATTATTAATGAGAAAGAACAAATAAACTAGGAGAGGATGCAGCAGTTTTACTTTGCCTGAACCTATTTGGAAGAGCAAATTTCCACCCACTCCTCTCTTCTCCCCTCTGCTGAGCTAACTCTGTGCAAACTACTCTTGCACTTTGAGGTAATAGTTTTTTGTAGGTTTATGGCACCTTACCAGTGGCGTGGAAAGGAACTGCATTTCACAGCTCCTTTCTGTGCACACATCACTGGCGCAGCAAACACACGGCTGCACCAATGATGCCGAAGAGAAAGAGGTCGCCCTTTACTCCTCTTTAGGGTTGCGGTGCCAGTGGGCATGAAGCTGCAAGGGCACCCCTTTTCCGGGCCAAAGAAAAGCGGTATTTTCCTGTCTCTCTTTGGCCCAGAAAAACGCCGGATCGAGGCCACAGGGCTAAGCGTGTGGTTACTGTGGCCCCAATCCTACATAGAGCCGCCCCTTCCAGGGCTGTCTGTACAACTCCTTTGCTATGTCTTTCCGGTCTAAATTTACAAGTTCTTTTTAAAAATTATCCATTTAGATTGTATCTTCACAAATCAGGATGGCCCTACAGCCCTCTTCCAAACCTAGCTTCAAATACCTACCCATCTGGGGGAATGGTGGCAGTGGACCTGGGGGGGGAAGTCAAGATCATCAAAAGAGCACCAGTTTGGATTCTGAAAGTCTCTATTGCCAAGGGACTCCTCAGAAGAAGATCCAACTTGATCCTGCTAGAAGCTAGAATCAGTGACCCATTTCCATCTGCAGTTCCCTGTGCTCCATGGGATTTGCTAGCCCCCCCTGGAGGTGGCTTTTAGTTTTAGGTTGTATGGTGCATGCAGGATGGAAGGGCATCACTGATTCTGGCAGAAGCAATGGGACCCATTGGATGCACTCAACTGTATCCTAACCAGATATTCAGCAGGAAGGTTCTGCTGTGGAGGAGAATGCCCTAGTGCAGAACAATGAACCAACAGAGGTGCAGGGAAAGGCGGATTTGGCAGTATATGTACAACACTTTTAGGCTTCCCTAGACAAGAGGACATAATTTCATAATCCTTCAAATTTTGTTGGACTTCTACTTCCAGCAGTATTAGTCAGTATAGGCAATAGTGATGAATGCTAGGAGCTGCAGTCTGGCAATACCTATGATGTCATGCAATTCCAACCCTGCTCTAGGCCTTTCCTAGACCAGCAGTTCTCTTTGGGACCATTCTGTCCAATGAAACATCAGGAATAAACTCTTCCAGAATACAGCCACATAACCCAAAACCCCCACAAAACACTATGGATTCCTGCCATTAAAGTCTTTGACTTCGCATTCTATCCAATTGTTCTTGCTTCTCACTATCTAAATCCACTTCTGGATTCCAGAGCAGGCATAAGTCATGGACGGTGCCCCTCGATCATAACTTCTTCTTCTATCTGGTAATCAATCTCCGTTTTTATTTCATTTACAATTTGTGGCATCTTTTTAGATGCTTCTGTTGAATGGGGATGCACTGCTGTTTATACTTCTTCCTCTCTGTGGGAAGAGTCATTTCCTTTCCTTTTTTTTTTTTAAAAAAAAAAAAAATCCTTTTCTTTAATACTGAAAGAAGCAGTATTAGACAAACAATCTCCTGCAAGAACAATAGTGTAGACCACCGTAGAATAAACCAGATTTGCCTCTCTTTGTGACGGATGCTAAAAAATACATGATGGCATCCACATCTTTTTGTCATATGGAATTTAGCATGGAATGTGATAATAAAGATCTCAGGGTTGCAAAGAAATATAAAGACACTGTGGCACAAGTGTGCCAGATTGGAATTGATATAAGGGGTCAGTGCCATTCTGAATCTTACTTTGGATGACGATATTTTTGTGCATGGGAGAGAATGAATAGTGGCAAGTCATGGTTCAGCCCTCTGCAGAAAGTGTTCAGCTACAGCCCGGGATGGAATTTAATTGATGTAAGTCTACTTAGAAGAAAGCTTGGCACCAACTCACAACAGCTGAAATGTAGCAGATGGCTTGATTTGAAGATGTAAACAAAGGTTGATTAGCCAAGCAATGTACTCTGGTAAATGTCAAAAGTCTGGTGGTTGGGAAAAGTTTCCCCTGGAAATTGTCATAAGAGGTTTAGAGGATGCACCAGTTATGAGGGCAGACAAGAACATTATTGCTTGTTTTCCACAACTGAAGACCAGCAAGAAACTCTTTATTCCACCCAGACAAAATTAAGTTCAGTGCCACCTCATGTCCGAATGCTACAGTGACATTACCCACATATGTTTTATAATAATATAATAATAATTTTTTATTTATATACTGCTTTTCCAAAAGATCAAAGCGGTTTACATAGAATTAAAACCAATTACAAACATATCATAAAATAGATAAAAACCAATAACACAATGTACAATATACAGATATAAAAACAATCATTGAATAGGGTGAGGCAGAGAGTCGATGGGATCAAGTACATAACTTCATTTTCCAGGGGGGAAGGCTTTACAGAAGAGGAAGGTTTTAACCCTCTTTTTAAATGTTCCCAGGGGGGGGGGTGATAAGATGGAGCTCCTTGGGGAGACTATTCCAGATTTGTGGGGCCGCTACTGAGAAGGCCATCTGGGATGTAATAACATATTTAGAAGGTGTAATTTCCAGCAAGTTTTTCCTGGTTGTTCTGATTGTGCGGGGTGGATTATATGGGGAGATGCGGTCCCTCAAGTAACTCGGGCCCAAGCCATGTAGGGCTTTATAGGTAATAACCAACACCTTGTATTGCGCTCGGAAGCGAATAGGCAGCCAGTGCAGATCTTTCAGAATAGATGTTATATGGTCAAACCTGGAAGCACCAGTGACCAATCTGGCTGCCATATTTTGTACTAATTGAAGCTTCCGAGTTTGGTACAAGGATTGCCCCATGTAGAGCGCATTACAGCAATCTAAGCGAGAGGTTACCAGAGCATGTACCACAGTTTCAAGGTCCCTTTGGCCCAGGTAGGGTTGCAGTTGGCGTATCAACCGAAGTTGATAGCAAGCACTTCTGACCATCGCATCTACTTGAGATGTCAACTGCAGAGACGAGTCCAGAAGTACTCCTAGACTGCAAACTTCATCCTTCAGGGGAAGCGTGACCCCATTCAGGACAGGTGGATAAATTTCCTTCCTCGGGCCTGGAAAACCTATCACGAGTACTTCCGTTTTCTCTGGATTGAAACTGAGTTTGTTTTCCCTCATCCAGCCCATTACTGATTCCAGGCAGGCATTCAGAGGAGAGACTCCATCCTTAGTCACTGCATCAGTCAGAGGCACAGAGAAGCATATTTGGGTGTCATCAGCATACTGATAACACTGTGCCCCGTGTCTCCAGGTGATCTCTCCCAGCAGTTTCATGTCAGTGTTAAACAAAGTGAGGGACAAAATAGCTCCCTGAGGGACACCAGATGTCAGTTCCCTCTTAGAGGAGCAAGTGTCCCCAACTGCACCATCTGGAATTTGCCCGAGAGGTAGGAACGGAACCACTGGAGCGCAGTGCCCTCAATACCCAACTCCCTCAGGCGTTCCAGAAGGATACTGTGGTCAATGGTATCGAAAGCCACTGAGATGTCCAAGAGCACCAACAAGTTCACACTTCCCCTGTCGATACCCAGACAGAGATCATCGACTAAAGCAACCATGGCAGTCTCAACTCCATAACCCGCTCTGAAGCCAGTTTGAAATGGGTCCAGATAATCGGTCTCATCCAAGACAGCTTGGAGTTGGAAGGCAACTGCTCTCTCGATCATCTTACCTAAAAATGGCAGTAGTGAGACCGGCCTATAGTTGTTTCTTATCAGGGGATCCAGGGAGGGATTTTTAAGCAATGGTATAACTGTCGCTAATTTTAAACTACAGTAGATGGAAAATTTCCCTCCCTGAATGATGTATTAATTATGCGACACAATAATGATGTAACCGCATCACCACCCTGGGCAGTCAGCCAAGAAAGACAGGGATCGAGAGAGCACGTCGTCTTCCTAACACTTCCAAGAGGTTAAGAACAATAAAAAGGGCTTTTTTGGATATGTCCACAGCAAAAGGAAGAAGAAGGAAACAGTAGGGCCACTGCATGGAGAAGATGGCAAAATGCTAACAGAAGACAGAGAAAAGGCAGAATTACTCAACACCTTCTTTGCCTCAGTCTTCTCAGAAAAGGAAAAGGGTGCTCAACCTGAGGATAATGGAGCAGAGGACAAAATAGGGGAATTTCAGCACAGAATAAGTAAAGAGATAGTAGAGGAACACCTTATTAATCTAAATGAATTTAAGTCTCCGGGACCAGATGAACTCCATCCAAGGGTATTAAAAGAACTGGCAAATGTAATATTGGAGCCATTGGCAATAATCTTTGAAAATTCCTGCAAAACAGGAGAGATCCCAGCAGACTGGCGGAGAGCAAACGTTGTCCCCATCTTCAAAAAGGGGAAAAAAGAGGATCCCAACAATTATCGTCCAGTTAGTCTGACATCAGTACTAGGAAAGATTCTGGAGCAGATCATTAAACAGAGAGTCTGTGAACACCTAGAAGGCAATGCCATAATCACAAAAAGTCAACATGGGTTTCAGAGAAACAAGTCATGCCAGACAAACCTAATCTCTTTCTTTGATAAAATTACCAGCTTGGTAGATGAAGGGAATGCTGTGGATATAGTATATCTTGATTTCACTAAGGCCTTTGACAAGGTTTCCCATGACATACTTGCAAACAAGCTTGTAAAATGTGGGCTAGACAAAGGAATTGTTACATGGATCTGTAATTGGTTGACCGGCCGAACCCAAAGGGTGCTCAACAAGGGCTCCTTTTCATCCTGGAGAGAAGTGACCAGTGGGGTCCCACAGGGCTCTGTCCTGGGCCCAGTGCTATTCAACATCTTTATCAATGACCTGGATGACAGAATTGGAAGCATACTTATCAAATTTGCAGATGACACCGAATTAGGGGGAATAGTTAATACCCCAGAGGACAGGATCAAGATTCAAAATGACCTGAATAGACTAGAAAGCTGGGCCAAAGCTAACAAAATAAAATTCAACACGGAGAAATGTAAGGTATTGCACTTAGGGCGGAAAAATAAAACGCACAGATATAGGATGGGTGACACCTGGCTGAATGAAACTACATGTGAAAGGGATCTAGGAGTCCAAGTAGACCACAAGTTGAACATGAGTGAACAGTGTGATGCGGCAGCTAAAAAGGCCAATGCTATTTTAGGCTGCATCAATAGAAGTATAGTGTCTAGATCAAGAGAAGTAATAGTGCCACTGTATTCTGCTCTGGTCAGGCCCCACCTAGAATATTGTGTCCAGTTCTGGGCACCACAATTCAGAAAGGACACTGAGAAACTGGAGCGTGTCCAAAGGAGGGCGACAAAAATGGTGAAGGGTCTGGAAACCATGCCCTATGAGGAACGACTTAGGGAGCTGGGGATGTTTAGCCTGGAGAAAAGAAGGTTAAGAGGTGATATGATAGCCCTGTTTAAATATTTGAAAGGATGTCATATTGAAGAGGGAGCAAGCTTGTTTTCTGCTGCTCCAGAGAACAGGACCCGGAACAATGGATGCAAGCTCCAGGAAAAGAGATTCCACCTGAACATTAGGAGGAACTTCCTGACAGTAAGGGCTGTTCGACAGTGGAATGCACTCCCTCGGAGGGTGATAGAGTCTCCTTCCTTGGAGGTCTTTAAACAGAGGCTGGATGGCCATCTGTCAGGGATGCTTTGATTTGGATTTCCTGCATGGCAGGGGGTTGGACTGGATGGCCCTTGCGGTCTCTTCCAACTCTACGATTCTATGATTCTATGATTCTATGATTCTAAGCTTGTCCACTTCCAAGAAGCTTGTTTTATTTGAAGATGGGGTCAAGCACTATGACCTCCAACTGTTTATGGCCTACAAGTCCTAACCACCCCAACACACATAGTCTATGGTGACACATTATAAGAACGGCAGTGCAAAGACATCTAGAAGGCCAGAGCTAGTTAAAACAAAGAGTTCTAAGGAAGGAAAAAAAGATGATGATGAAGATTCAGGATGGGAAGAATATTCTCACAGAACAAAGCAAAATAAAAAAGACTTTTCAGAAATATTATGAAAAATTATATAACCAGGAGAAAGAAGATATAGGTAAACTATCTCAATGTGTCAAAAATTCATATTTGCTAAAAATAACAGCGGATCAAAAATTTTGTTTGAATCAACCCATCACTAACAATGAGATCCTAAAGGCTATTAAGGCCAGTAAAGCTAATAGTGTCCCAGGCCCAGATGGTTTCTCTTCATTGTACTACAAAACATTTCAACAAGAATTAATCCAACCCCTGAGAGAGTTGATGAATAACTTACATCAAGATAATTTCCCCCCCAACTTGGAAGGAAGTGCTAATCTCAGTGATTCCAAAAGAAGATAGGGATTTAATACAAGAATTTCAGACCTATTTACCTGTTAAACAATGACTATAAACTATTTGCGAGTATTCTCACTGAAAGAATGAAATAAATAATAACATCACTGATACATAAAGACCAATTTATCCCTAAAAGATACATTAAAGATAATATCAGACATTATTTAGATTTGGTTGTGAATTCCATGAAGTTCATATAGATAAGAAAATGGTAGCTTTCTTTTTTGATATTGAGAAAGGTTTCGATAATGTATCTTGGAAACTGTTATTCTGTATTATGGAAGAGCTGGGAGTGGGGAATAACTTTTTGGAATGGGTGAAAGTGATATATCAGAAACAATATGCTAGATTAAATAAAAATGGTGAGAGAACCGACTTGATAAATATTTGTAAAGGGACAAGACAAGGATGCCCCTTGTCACCCTTACTTCTTTTTTACTAATCATGGAAGTTTTACTCCAGAATTTAAGAAATAATTCCAATATTAAGGGGATAAAAGTTAAAGGAAATGAATATAAAACAAGAGCTTTTGCCGATGATTTATTAGTAACGCTTAGTGATCCCATCCATGACGCTTGAGAATTAGCAAAAGAATTTAAGAATTTTGAATCTATCTAGGATTGAAAATAAATAAGGATAAAGCAGCAATAATAACTAAAAATATGACTATATTTGGAAAAAAGAATTGGAATTAATCACTGGGTTTAGTCTAAGCAAAAAAGTAAAATATTTAGGTATTACGGTTACAGATAAGAACTCGGATCTTTTTGTTAACAATTACGAGAAATTATGGAATAACATTAAAAAGGACCTAGAGAATTGGAAAAATTTGAATCTATCATTGTTGGGTAGGATTGCTGTGTTAAAAATGAATATCTTGCCAAAATTTCTTTTTTTGTTTCAGACAATTCCAATTATTAAAAAGGACTTACCATTCAAAGAATGGCAAAAAGGGATTTCGAAATTTGTTTGGAAGGGGAGGAAGCCGAGAATAAGAATGATGTACCTTCAAGATGCAAAGGAGAGAGGCGGGCTTGCCATGCCAAATCTCAGGTTGTATTATGAAGCAGCATGCTTGATTTGGATAAAAGATTGGCTTACTCTAAAAGATGAAGGTCTTCTGAATCTGGAAAGTGTGAACCTGAGATTTGGCTGGCATGCCTATTTGCTTTATAATAAGATTAAAGCAAATCAAGACTTTAACAATCACTTTGTAAGGTACTCCTTAATGAGAGTATGGAAGAAATATAAAAAGGCGATCTGTATTAGAATTCCCCTCTGGATATCTATAAATGAGGCTTTCTTTAAATATAATCCAAAAAAGGACACAAATTGGCTTATCTACAAGGATCTAACCCATTTAGAGGGCACGAGCTATAAGATAAGAACATGTCAAGAACTGATTGAGCAGAATTATAGATCACTTGGGTTTTTTTTTCCAGGCAGCTAAGAGAGCGTTTTCTTATGGACAATAAGCAATATGGTATTGGGAATTCTGAATCAGATTTAGAGCAAGAGATAATGTCAAATAAAAAATCTCCATTAGCAAGATTGTATAGTTGTATTTTAAAGATTCATACAGAGCAAGAGATTATTAAAGAAAATATAATTAGATGGGCCAGAACTTTGGTTTTGCTATTGAATTAGATCAGTGGGAATATACCTGGAAAAAAAAAAGATTGAACTATACTTGTAGTCAAAACATTAAAGAAAATTACAAGATATTTTTCCCCGTTGGTATTTAACCCCAGAAAAAATAAGCAAAATGTACTGTATAATAATTCTAGTAATGTTTGCTGGAAATGTGAGAAAGAGTGGGGCTCAGTATGCCATATGTGGTGGACATGCGAGAAAGCAAAGATGTTTTGGAAATTGATTTTTTTTTTTAGATTAACAAAGTTATATCTATATCTCTTAAGCTCTCACCTAAAATCTTCTTGTTGAATATAGTAGAACAATCTTTGGGAAAAAAGCATGGTAAAATATTATTTTATATGTTTTCAGCTGCAAGAATAGTATACGCCCAATGGTGGAAGTCAAAAGAAATTCCTTCCAAAGAAGATTGGATATTCAAATTAATGGATATGATGGAACTAGACAAACTATCTGACAGTCCTTATTTCATCTCGCCATCCTGTTTGAGATTTACGGTTCAGGTGCTTGGGGCCTCTTACTCAGCCAAGGGTTTCTTCTTCTTTGGTTCAGCTTCGTCCTTTTTCACTTGCTGCACTGTACTCCTGGAACTGTCTCCCTGAACATCCGAATTAAAATTTTCTTGTTCTCTAAAGCATTTGGAACTGTATTGTAATATTGTTTTACAATTTTATATTTGATTATATGTATTAATTGTTTTACAGTTTGTATTTTAACTGCTTAACTTGCTTAATTTTGTACAGTTTATATTTTATTATTCTTAGACACCATTGGCAGGTTATATGCTGTTTTGATGGTGCCTGTAAAGTGCCATGCAAATTTTTGGCAGTATATAAATAGATAAATAAATAATCATAACTATCTCTTCTCCAGGCCAAACATACCCATTATTACCCTGCTCCCTCAGTCTCTCCTCATAGGGCATGGCTTCCAGACCCTTCATCATTTTAGCCACCCTCCTCTGGACATGCTCCAGCTGCCCAGAAGGTGAGGGGCATGTGGTTGTGATGGATCCACAGCATGGCAGTGGGCAGACATATGAACACTCACCCATTGTTGCACTGTCTCAGAGTTTGACCTAGGTCGGAACCAGGAGTAGGATACCAAGGGCTTGCCCCATGTTTTCCCGCCCCTCTCTTCAGGTTTATAGTACGTAATTGCGAGTTGTTCTCATAAAAGAGAACTGACATCAGGGCGTCCCTCAGGGTGCCATTCTGTCCCTCATGCTTTTTAACATTTACACGAAGCCGCTGTGAGAGATCATCCGGAAACATGGGGTGCGGTGTTATCAATATGCTGATGACACCCAAATTTATTTCTCTATATCTCTGCTGTGACTAAGGATGGCATCTCTCCTCTGAATGCCTGCCTTGAGTCAGTAATGGGCTGGATGAGGAAAAACAAACTCAAGCTGAATCCAGAGAAAACAGAGGTGCTTGCGATAGGTGTCACTGGTCCGGGGAAGGAGATTTGTCAACCCATCCTTGACTGGGTCACACTTCCCCTGAAGGATGAAGTTCGCAGTTTGGGAGTATTCCTGGACTCGTCTCTACCTTGTACCAAGTTCAGAAGCTTCAACTGATCCAGAATGCTGCAACCAGATTGATCACCAGGACACCAAGATCACAGCATATTACACCAGTATTGAAATCTTTACATTGGCTGCCGATTAGCTTCCAAGCGCAATAGTGTTGGTTATTATCTATAAAGCCCTATATGGCCTGGGCCAGAGTTACTTAAGGAAGTGTCTCTCCCTACATAATCTGCCACGCACTCTCAGAACATCTGGAACAAAAATATTAGAATATCTTAAAACCAGGTTGAAAACTACCTCTTGTAAAACATTTTCTGTGATAGCCCCTAGACTTTAGAACAACTTACCGGAAAAGATCCGTCTTATCACTTCTTTGGAAGCCTTTAAAAACGTGCTTAAGACTTCCGGCAGGCCTATCCCTGATTTCCTTTAATCTGATTTTGAATAATATTTTACACCTGAATATGATGACTCGATCCTTAGGATTGTGAGCAATACTGTAACAACTCTTCCTTTTTCTTCCTTTTTCTTTGATTGATGTATTCCAAATTATATATGTATTTTGATGATGATGATGATGATGATGATGATGATGATGATGATGATGATGATATAGCAGGACCCAGAAACTACAGGCCTTGGGTCTAAATCTGGCCCACTGGGCTTCCTCTTACATCCACACTGTATTGGCAGCTGATGGCTCCCAGTTCAGTGGAGAAATTAATTCATGCCAGGTTTTAGATAGCATTCAAGGAGCTATCCAAGATTTTGGAAATATTTAGGATTAGGATTCAGCACAGTGGAGAACTCCTGGATTAAAGCCGGGAATGGATCCACCATTCCACTAACATGGAAGCCATAAACTACTGCTGCCATGTCCTTCCAAGATACTATAATTTAGTGAAATGCCAGGCTTTTCTATGTTTCCCTCCATTTAAAAATACTGAGAAACCTCTCCTAAGGCTTAGTTATGAGCAGTAAGAGCCTTTGGCCCTGCTCCTACTGGAACACAACTTTCCAAAACTTCTTTAAAATTGAATT
The DNA here is from genome assembly GCF_019175285.1 of Sceloporus undulatus. NCBI lineage: Eukaryota > Metazoa > Chordata > Lepidosauria > Squamata > Phrynosomatidae > Sceloporus > Sceloporus undulatus. The sequence goes on along the minus strand of NC_056522.1, from coordinate 29,117,102 downwards.
TTCCTCAGTCTGAAGGATTCAGATTGGATGTAAGGCAATTCCCTTGATTTTGAGCAGAAATAGGGAATGATGCCCCCAGTCCATATATGGCCCCTGGTCCTCCTCCCACCAGTCATCCCTGAAGCCCCCCACATAAGTTCCTTAAAGTGACCTTTACATTTTGTTTTTAATGTGATTTGTTGTCAATATTGTTGGCTGTCATAGAGAAAGAAATACCGATCCCAGCACCTGTTAAGTAACAGATGCTAGCATGAGGAAGCACAAATTAGACTCCTTTGGCCTTGAGAGAGCTGTACATAAATATTCCAGCAGTTCTCTCTCAGTCTTAGGGTCAGTCTACATGTAGGTGTGTTATGTGAACTGGTGCAGATTTTCACATCTTCACATCACTATTCAATTGCCTACACTTCTCTGTGCGCATTCCCATCTATTCATGTGCATGCACATTCTGCTGAACACATGCAGCTGTCAGTCAAAGGTCTACTAGGCTCTTCAGTGGGACATCTAGCCTATTGCTGCTCCATCTGTTTTGTTACAATTTAATTTATTTTAAATAGTTGCCAAAAAGTGTTGTTGTTTTTTAAACGCTGAGATCCTGTAGTCTCTCAGAATAGAGACATTGGATGGCCTCTTCAAAGTTCAGTCGCTCCAACTTGCAAGGGGTACATTTGAGCTCAGATCCTTACTCGCTCCCCTAGGAAAGACCCGCAGCCCTCACCTCTTTGACATCAGAGCTTGGTGTCAGGGATAAAAACGTCACCAAGACCTGGTCATGCAAAAAAACCCTATTGATTCAATGCCATACCTTACAGATGCAAACTAGGACACATGTGGCCAAGCAATATCAGAGTGTGGTCAAGATGGAACATTATTAATGAGGAAGAACAAAAAAGCTGAGAGGTGCTGCAGCAGTTTGCTTTTGCTTGAGCCTGTTGGGAAGAGCAAAATTCCACCTTCCCCTCCCCACTATCAGGTTAACTGAATACAAACTACTTTTGCACTTTGAACCCAGTTTGTACCAATAATAGCAAGCTGAGGACAAAGGGGAAAGTGGATGGAGGAGAGAGAAACTGAGATATTTTAAAAGCAGATGATAAAGTGAGATGAAAGAGAAATAATTGGGACCATCTGTGCCAAATCAGGACAGTTGTAGGGCATGCATTGATGGCCTGGGCTCTTATAGTGGCCCCAGTCTAGGAAGATATATATGCCTATTTTGGAGCTGGAATAAAATTATTCCCCCCCTACGCCAACGATTTGCAATGGAAGTGAAACTGTTTTCAAAACAAAGAGATAAAAGAAAAGCCAACAATGCCTGCTCTTCAGTGTTAGCAGTATGATTCTCATCCAGTCTGTTTAGTTATAGTTTGCCTTTCTCCTAAAATTGAAACTCATGGCAGCTTACAAAGATTAAAACAAATACCTTTAAAACTGCACAGGGGGCATATGTAAAAACACACGAAAATTTACTATTAAACTGCAATTAAACTATACCTAGAATTAAAACCATTGTACTGGATCCATCCTGACACTAATGCAGGCAGTGGGAAATGACAGATTTTTTGTTGAATGATGTCAAAGACAATGTTGAAATGATGTTGAATTTTATCTGAGGTAATGAATAACCTATGTAGATGGTGACACATTCATCTTGATCCAGTAGCAAGTGGCAAATCATCACAAAATTAGATGAAAAAGCTTCCTAAACAAAGAGATAGAAACCTAGTATTATGATTAACAAAAATAGATAATATGATAGATAATATACAAGGCCTTCTAGGAAACTTTATGAAGCTCTGTTATGATTTTCGTGTAAGCCACTTTGAAAGCCTTTTTGGTCAAAGAGAAGGGGGAAACCCACAACTATCTAAAATAGTGCTTCTTGATTGGGGAGGATCCAGATGTTGTTGGCCTTCAGCTCCCCAAATCCCTGACCTGTGGCCATGCTGGCTGGGGCTTTCATGAGCTGGATTTTCCTGGTTGAGACCCACTGACCTAAATCTTGATAAACACAGACATAAGTGGTGAAAACATTGCCCTGTGTGGCCAACCTAAATTCTAGGCTATAGCAATGCTGGGCCCTCTCGTGTTTCTTCCTTCTGAACCATTATCCTGTTGTTTGTTTGCATGAATTCAGGAGATGCAGGAGAATGCTGGAACTCCCTTTGAGGAACATCAGTGCCTAAACCTGTTAGCAAATGCATTACCTTCTCACTCTCAGCAATGAAACAACATTAGAGGATATTACTAGTCTTGTTTGGTCATTGGTTTACAGCAGCCGTTCCCAAACATTGGTTTTCCAGATGTTTTGGACTTCACTCCCAGAATTTCTGACTCTTGGTCAAGTTGACTGAAGCTTCTGGGAGCTGAAGTCCAAAACTCCTGCAGAAGCAAAGTTTGGGAACCACTGGTTTAGAGTGTAATTACAAAATGAGCACCCTTCTCAGATATTATTTTTTAGCTTAGAGTAGTCTTAGTGAGGAACCAGAGGAGTATAACTCAGGAACAAAATTGTGTGTCTGGTTGAATCAAACCCTCTATAGGCTGCAAATTGTTTTGAATTAATAATAATAATAATAATAATAATAATAATAATAATAAATTTCTATCCTACTTTTCTGTTAACAACAATCAAAGCGGCTTAAAATAAAACCAGTTCGATATACAGTACATAGTAATATATATCACATCCCCAACTCCTCCCTAAAACAGGATGAAATACATTAAATTAAAATTAATCTATTAAAATAATACTGGCAATAACAATAATAGGTTTACAAAGGACTGAGTGAAGTATAATGTGTGATACGTGATGGGAGGAGGATATAATTTTGTTGGCTGAGGATATAATTTTGTTGGCTGATGGGATCTAATTCAGTGTATAAATACTTCAGCACTACCATCTAAAATCCAAATTTGTTTTCTCTAAGCCTGGAAAAGTTCTGGTTTGGGGACTGTTGTTGTTTGCCATCAAGTCAACTTTGACTTTTGGTGACTCTATGAATGAGAGACTTCCAAGAGCCCCGGTAATCAGGTATCCTGCTCTTTTCTTCCAAACCCAGAGCCATAGCTTCCTTAACTGAGTCTATACATCTATAGTAAGCACACTCTTTCTCTTTACCTACAGCCTTCCCCTTTATCAAGCATTATTATTGTTACCAATGTATCACATCATCTCATCATATGTCCAAAATACAACAGCCTCAATTTAGTCATCTGCTGCTCCCAAAATCCCCTTGACAACATAGAGATTGGCTGTCTGAGGGATTCTGGTAGTCCAGAAAAGGAAATGTTCAAACTCTGAATACTGCTAGAACCACTTGTATACTTGGAAGACTCAGTCCTATGTATAGTTCCACACGCACACACACACACACACAAGTTCAGTGTTCTGTGTTAGATGTTAAAGGTAAAGGTTTCCCCTTTCACAAAGTTAAGTCATGTCTGACTGTAGGGACAGTGCTTGTCTCTGTCGCTAAGCCAAAGAGCCAGCATTGTCAAAGATGACTCTGTGATCATGTGGCCAGCATGACTACACAGAACACTGCTACCTTCCAACAGAAGTGGTACTGGTACCTATGTATCTACTTGCATTTGCATGCTTTCAAACTGCTGCGTTGGCAGAAGCTGGGACTAGTGATGGGAGCTCACGCCGTCATATGGCACTTGGGCCTTAAACTGCCACCCTGCCGATCTTGTAATCATCAGAGTCAAGTGGATAGACTATCTTAAAATGAATCTAAATAAAAAATTATATTTAAAAGATGGACCAGAAAACCTCAACAGTTAGCACAAAGAGAACTGGGATAGCTAGCCTTGAAGGAACTTGCTATATTCTGGTGGCTTTGTTTGACCATTCTGCATTGTTTGTGTATTGGTCAAAATAGATGCAGAAATAACCAGGAACACTTTATATCAATCTTATTTAGGCAGAAGAGTTCCATGTCATTGTAGTACTATAAGAAGAGGAGAAAGTAAAGAGGTTAGGTCAGTCTAAACAGAAGATGATAGTCTCTCAGATAACTTGGTCCTCCTGAACTGTTTATGGCTTTACTAACCAAGAGCAGCACTCTGAATATGGATTGGTAGTTAATTGATAGTAAGTCAAATGTCTTTAATAGGAAAGTCCACTAAACAGCCTTGTTGGCACCTCTGCAGTAGCTGAACCAGGCTCAAGGATAACCCTACCTAAAACCCTACAATAGAATAGTCAAGTCTTGAGGTTATCAGTCCATGAATTATTGTTGCCTGTTCATATTATGTGAACAAGCCTTGGGGTTATGTTCTTCTCGTGTAATGACTGCCTCAAGCATATCTGTATTATATTATCAGATGTAGGGGGAAATACTTAAAACTCAGTGAGGAGAAAACAAGGTATCTGCTGAAGAAATTATACTCACTGCCTATTTATTATTGGGCTAAGTTTAATGGATTTGTGTGTGTGTATCTGTTAGTTTGTAAAGCTCTAAAAAACTTGGGAATTGGTTACCTGAGAGATTTCATCCTCCTTTGTACACCAATTTATTTCTTAGGGTCATTTGGAGTAGCTCTTCTGGTAGTGCCACAGCTTGTGAAATCTACTCTGTAGAGTAGACATTTGAAGAAGGGCATTTATTATGGTGGTACCTACTATCTGGAATATATCCCAACAGTTTGTATTTTTAGATGCATACTGAAAATGTTCGATGCTTTTGTTCTTTCAAGCCTTTGTTGTTCAACTTATACTTAAGCTAACATCCTGTTAGTACAATGTCATAAATCCAACTGAAGCCAGCATAAGTCTCTTTGTTGTGGTTGTTGTTGTTGTTGTTGTTACAAGGGCTGGAATTCTCTCTAAATTTGCACAGTGCCCAACATTTATTTATTTATTTATTTATTTTATCTCTATGCCATCTTTCTTCCAGAAAAGGACCCAAGATGGCTTACAAGACAAAGACATCTCAAAATTTCACAGTAAAAGTTTTAAAACTCGCAAATATTCACCTTTTTGCTACAGGAGCGCCTTCTTCATGGCCATTTAGTGACTGGTCAGCATTGAAGAAGTGTCTGGCTATGTTCTCATAATCAGATGCAGAATACTAACCTCTGGAAGTCTTGATAGACGATGTTATTGTTCTATGTCTAGCTATAGGGCCATAGCCAAATATTTTTCCAATGGCGTCTGTTCTCTACAGGGCATTAAACACCTTTAGAAAGGGAACTTCTGTAGTGAAATCTTGGGTTGGGGGTTGAAGGGGAGATATAGCATAATTCTGGATATGTACATTTTAAATTATGTCTTCAAGGTGCAGGATCTTGGTCCTAGTTTCATGGATATTGTAAATGTGCTTTATGTTTATTGCATTTTTAAAATTATTGCACCCCACTTTAAGTCTCTGACTTTAAGCAGTCTATAAAATCAATCCCATCTTGGGAGAAAGACAGGATATAAATGAATAAATAATACATAATATTTAAATATTTGTAAATAAATGAATGTATTAAAAGGTGGCTATTTTTTCCTCCCTTGTGTCACATGTTAATATCAATCTGAAAGTAGTAGTAGTAGTAGTAGTAGTAGTAGTAGTAGTAGTAGTTGTTGTTTTTGGTTCACTTGTCAGTATACGTATTTCCAGAATCTGCACATTGTACTTCATAAAGTAATTTGAATTATGACTTCCTGACGAATCCAAAATAGATTGGACCGCCAAGAGAAGGTGTTATGAAATGACATTTAATAAAAGCTATTCTCTGTTCCATTGCACAGTACCCTACCGTGTCCTTCATGCCAGTTATTGATCAGAACGTCATTCAATGCAAAAAGCCTCTCTTTGAGCCTGGGCTTGGGATGCAATCATAAAGTAGGTCATTGATTAGCTGGAAGGTTGACACAGAGATCCTTCAATCTGATCCTGATGTACTGGTGCAATTTGAGGTGGGGAGGGCGAATGAACAGATAATAAATCAGTGATATGGGGGAAATTCACACTCACGCTAGCTTATTTTTAAAGGTTAGTCTCTCAACTCTATAGCTAGATAACAAAAGGTGGGAAAAATAAGACCCCTTAACAAAAGTTTGGAATGAAAAATAGCGAGTACTGTTGACCTCCACAATATTAAAGACTTGAAAATGTCCTTTTCTCAAAACCAAGACATCTGCAGCATGAGCTATTCATATTTTCTAGTAAGTGTGCCCACTTGAGTCCAGCGGAATATGATGGCTCACTCAGTTCATAAATGGTTGAGCACTGCCATGCTTTAGTGTCACAAGGACAAGCTGTAACATATATTAGAGCTGTGTGCTCTTCCTTCTATTGTTGCAGACATGTTTATTGCTTGACGAAAACTAACAAGCCCTTTGCAGGAGTGGTAGCAATAATGAATCAGTTGAGCTATCTCTTGTTTGCCTGCTAAGGCACTGGATGACATGAGGGCAGGTTTTATGGCTCAAAATAGAGGACATTTTGGAATGCTCCTGGACCCCTGGACATAAGGTTCAAATGTAGGATATAACTGGGGAAAGGAGGACCACTAGTCACCCTGAATGAAGGGTTGGAGAGACAGGGGGAGAGGAAAAGACATTGGCACCAGGTGAGTGCCCAACCCCAGAACTGCGTGCGAAGAACCTGGGGACTAATGTGACAGCTAAGCACTTGGGGCTTACTGGCTGGTTTTTCTGTCAATGACAAGTTGTCTTGTAACCACACTTGGACAGAGAGTCAGTGATGAGATGGGGATGGTGTCATGCGGTAAGTATCGCCAAAGGTTTCAAGTTTTTAAAAGTGGTTTGAAAGCCACATGTGATAAATTCTTAAAAGGACATCCTTGAAAAACGCTGCTGCTTCTCAGATATCCAGATAAATAAACATAGAACAAACCATGGATTATTTAACTGACTTGTCAACAAAAAGACAAGATAGAGTATTGGGCCCTGCTGTGTCTGGATGCAGCACTAATAAAAAAAGAAACATGGACAGTAGACTCAGTGTCTGTATAGCAGTTCCCATTTGGAGTAGGAGAGACTGGATAGCACACATCAATACACTGGTTCGTCCAAAACAAGAAATAAATAATGAAAAGAATTCTCACAAATTCTGATGTCTCAACATGCTTATTATGTCTGTGTTTGCATTTTTACCTGTTGTAAAACTTTGTATTTTGTGGCAGTGTGTAAGTGGCTGCCCTAGGGCCAACATGCATGCATGCATGCATGCATGCATGCATAAATAAATAAATACTGCATTTAACCAGTTAATGCAGCCACATGTGACAGTGGGTGATAATTACTGTACTCTCAGTGTTGAAGAGCTTTAAAAAGCCCATTAAGACGGATCTCTTCCGGCAAGCCTTCCCGGAATAAATGCTCGGCCACAAATAAGACTTCCTGTCCAGTGAACTCTGCCCATGATGATTTTTATTTAGCTTAGTCGGTTTTAATATGTAGTTTTTAATCTTACATTGTTTAATCTTGTTTTAAGGGGGGGGCATTATGTATATATGGCTGTATTTTAACCTGTTGTAAGCCGCTTTGATTGCCTGGCAAAAAGCGGGATAGAAGTAAAAATGTTATTATTTTATTTATTAAATGAGAGGCTGGAAAGGAAGCGATTTTGTCTCCGCCTCCTAAAATGCAGATTAGGGCTGCATCTGAACTGTAGAATTAAGGCATTTGACATCACTTTAACTGTCATGGCTCCATCCTATGGAATACTAGGATTTGTAGTTTGTTGTGGCACCAGAGCTCTCTGACAGAGAAGACTAAATGTCTCATAAAACTAAAGATCCCAAAATTCCATAGAATTGAACCGTGGCAGTCAAAGTAGTGTCCCAAACTGCATTATTTCTGCAGTGCAGATACAGCCTAGAGCAGGGGTTCCCAACCTGGGGGTCACAACCCCTTTGGGGGTCACACGACCCTTTCTGGGGGGTCGCCAGGTTGGAAATCCCCCTGCCTCCCCCCTCCCCTTTTCCCCGCGGGTGCCGGCGCTGGAGCAGGCACCGCGCAGGGGAGAAGGGGAAGGGGGCGGTGCTCCCTCCTTTCCCTTCTCCCTGCGAGTGCCAGCACTGGCACAGGCACGCGCAAGGAGGAAGGGAAGGGCCGCAGGGCCGCCTCATCCTCTCCCTTCCTCACCACGGGTGCAGGCACCCACGGGGAGGAAGGGACAGGTGGGCCGCCTCCTCCTCTTCTCCCCGGGGCTGCCAGGCAACTGCGGGGAGAAGGGGACGGGACTGCAAGCCCCAGCAGGCTTTGTGACCGGAAGTCCCGCCCTTTTTCTCTCAGCAGCCTCCCTAATTGGTTGGGAGACCGGGAAGGGGCGGGATTTCTGGCCGCAAGGCTGCCAAAAGTCCCACCCCTTTCCGGTCTCCCAACCGATCAGGGAGGCCGCGGGCAGGACAGGGGTTGCGGCCCAACAAAGGTTGGGAACCACTGGCCTAGAGGGTTATGTTTGTGCATACATGTGTTTTACATGTACAAATAAGCTAGTTCCAGGGCTTGGAAAGTTGCAGTAGTTTGAAAATAATTAGTTAACTGAGTATTATCATTTGAAAGGATATTACTATAAGTTAAAGTTTTAAAGAAATAACTCTTTTTTTCTCCTGTTTCTTAAAAATAACTGAAATAGCACGAATGCTATAGGAATGCTCACCTGTAGAACAGAACAATCTATACTGTTCATCCCATTGTCATTTCAACATACACAAAAGGGCATAAGTTACAACAAGATCAGTATTCAATCCACATCATATTCCCCCTTCATCATTTATTAAAGCCACATATTACAGATGTGACTTCCCTGCCAAAGGGAGTGAAGTTATCCCTCACTGTGTTAAAAATGTAATGGAACTGGAAAGAGGAATTAATTAAAAGTAACTACGGTTGTTATTTTCAGCCAGTTACTTCCTGGATCTAGCTAGTTCCATGCAAACATGTACAACTGATACTGGTTGGTATCAAACACAAAATTCTAGTCAACTCATGCCTTTACAAGACCATTAAAAATAAACGTTAGTAAAAAAATTAACAATGAATGATTTGCTTGCAAACAGCTACTGTATTTGATATTTTCTTGCTACTTTCTTCCAAGCTCCCACTATTTTGTTGCTGTTGTTTTTCTTTTGTCATGTGAAAAAAAAGATTTGTCTTTATAGTGATAGTAGCTGATGGATCTCTTCATGGATTACGTCTGCTTGATGTTCAAGTCAATGATCTGTGAAATACATCTTGACAAAATAACATCACTAACTGCAGGAAGATACTGGAGCTGACAACACTTTCACATTATCATCTCACCTTTTACCTTTGGGTTTTTGAGCTCTGGAAATGTTCAGCTGATGCACATGTGTCTATCGTGCATGTGTCAAGTAGATTGCATGCTTCCTTCACTAAAAGCAGCAGTAGAAGCTGTACTTTTACAGCACAAATGTACTGTGCTGGAAGGCAACATTCTTATGTTTCCTTTTTAAAAAAAACACAGAAAAACTGAATTGCTCCTTTAAAAAGGAGGGGAAGAGTTCCCACAGACATGGCAAATGTGTTGGGAAGTTAGTTGCTGGAATCGGTTTTTAAAAAAAATATCCAAACAAAGTTTGGACTATTTCCTGGTAATCCTGGCACTAGCTGCAAAATGGCACCCAGAGAGATCAGAGCATGCTGATGCTCCACTCTTCCAAGCCCTAATTTTGGCCCCAGGCCAGCCCTTTGCGCCAGTCTGTACTGGGCCACAGTCCTCATGCAAAATGGAACGTTTGTACTATAATGCTATAATTCTAAGATATTTTCCCCCAAATAAATCAAAGGAGAAATTTTGCACTTCAGATGACAGGATCGCCTCAGAAAACTATTATTAGTTGGAGAGAGTTGGCTGTGGGATTGTTTTCTTCAGGTTTGAGAAAAACATGCACCTTGGCTTGCATGAGAGCGCACTCTTTGCTGTTCTCCTTTTGACAGCAAAATATTTTGAGTAAGCTCTGGACCAGATGCATACTTCCTTGGCAATGGTAGTGGGTGCATTATGCATTTTTAGAGACCACAGCCTGAAAACTTTGTCTGGCCTTATTCCCACTACCTCTTAAATCAGATTGTGAATTGGTTTGAACCGGTTCAAACGACCATAGTTCCCACTTAATCCAAACCGCCTAAGTGACTGCGAGAGGGGGGCCATGCGCTAGGCCCATTTAACTCGCGTCTTTTTGATGCTGATTTTTCCACTTCTTTTTTGATAAATTGAATCTACACAACTGAGAATCACATGTGGATTGGAATTGATATTATTATTATTATTATTATTATTATTAACCTTTATTTATAAAGCGCTGTAAATTTACACAGCGCTGTACATACAATCTTTTTAATTGGACGGTTCCCTGCCCTCAGGCTTACAATCTAAAAAGACACGACACAAAAGGAGAAGGGAAAGGTGGTGGGGAAGGGGCCTCTCTAGTAGGATAATACATATAAAATACATAGCAATACAGGAAATGATTCAATAAAACAGACAACAAAAGAACAACAAAAAGCAAGTGACAATTATGCAATGCCTGGGAATGCTTCTCTGAACAGGATGGTCTTCAGCTCCGTTTTGAAGCTGGTTAAAGAAGAGATGGCTCTTATTTGCAGGGGAAGAAGGTTCCAGGAGTGAGGGGCAGCGAGTGAAAAGGGGCGAATCCGAGATTGGGCAGAGGAAATCCTGGGCTGGGACAGCAGACCTTGACTACCAGAACGGAGGGCCCTAGTGGGAAGGTGAGGAGAAAGAAGGTCTGATAAGTATGGAGGGGCCAGCCCATGGAGGGCTTTAAACGTGGACAGCAGGAGCTTATACTGAATATGGAAAGGGAGGGGGAGCCAGTGAAGGGATGCCAACACAGGAGTGATATGGTCAGAGTGGTGGGCGGATGTGATAATGCGTGCAGCTGAATGCTGGACAGAGATTAAAGGACGGAGGTGAGAAAGAGGAAGCCCTGCCAGAAGGATGTTACAGTAATCAAGTCGTGAGATCACTAGGGCATGGACCAGGATCTTGGCAGTAGAGGCAGAGAGATATGGTCGGATTTTGGCAATATTGTACAAAAAGAATCTACAATCCTTGGCTGTGGTCTGGGTCTGAGGGATACACGACAGAGAGGAATCAAAGATGAAACCAAGACTGCGGGCTTGCTGGACTGGTTGAATAGAAATGTTGTTCACAGAGACAGAAAAGGAGTGTTGAAGGGTGGGCTTAGGAGGAAAGACAAGAAGCTCCGTCTTGCACATGTTGAGCTTCAAACGTCGATGGCACATCCACTGCGAGACAGCTGAGAGACAAGATGAAACTTGCTGTTCAAGCCTTGGAGAAAGGTCAGGAGTGGAAAGATACAACTGGGTGTCATCGGCATACAGATGGTAGGAAAAACCAAAAGAGCTAATGAGTTTACCTAAGGACAGTGTAGAGAGAAAACAGAAGGGGACCCAGAACAGAGCCCTGGGGAACTCCAACAGATAAGGGAACAGAGGATGAAGTCTGTCCACCTGCAACCACTGCAAAAGATCTGCCAGACAAATAAGATCTAAACCAGTCGAGAACAGAGTCTGAGAACCCAAGGTCAGAGAGTATGTCAACTAGGAGACAGTGATCAACGGTGTCAAATTTCTCCTTTGGCCAGCTGGAACCGAATCATTTTGAATCGATTAATTCATGAATGAGAACCACAAATAATTTTAGAAGGAAAAAATATGATTGGGGCAAATGTAGTAGGAGAAAATGTGATCAGGGCAAATGTGATGGGAACCACGATTTGCTGTCGAATTGATCCATCGATTTGGATAGCACACTGATTTATTTGTAAGTGGAAATGGGGCCTTATTTGGTCTATATAAACACCCTTGATTTGGGAGTGGAACAAAGGCAAAGTTGATGAACACTCCAGAGTGCATAGAGGTAGCATTCAAGAGCAGCTACACCTTACCTGCCTTTCTTTCAGTTTGCTAGACTTCAATTCCCATCATTAGCTAGCTTGTCAGGACAATGGGAATTGTCTAACAATCTAGAGGATATCAGGCTAGAGAACATTCCCCTGTCTCAAACTGCCTGTGAAGAAACTAAAGAAATGTGCTTGGAATGAAATCATACATTTGAACCCTTGTGCAAGGGACTCTGAGATGTGATCCCACAAGATACTAGTTATTTCAAAAGTGGAGCCTGTTCTGAGAGCCCTCTGTAATTTTCATGAAAGCCTGGAGTATTCTCACTGGGTGATAGTTTTAAAACAGTCACAATGTCTTCTGATTTTCTGAGCTCAGTTTAAAATGTTGAGCTTGACCTCTAAACTCCTTAGGGCATGAAACCAGCGTATCACATGGATACTTGTTCCTGCAAGAAGCTTCTTGAGTGTTCAGACCTTTCTCAGAGACCATGGAGGATGACCAAAGCAGATACCCTTCCGAGTGCCAGGTAACAACATTTATATCTGTCGAATATTTAAAAATTGTTTAGATAATGTTTTCCAAAAGAAATGGTTTGCTGTCATATATGATTAGGGTTGCCATAAGTCAGGACCTCCAAACCAGGACAAATGTAGGACAAATGTAGGACAACATTTTCAAATGTAGGACACTTTATAAAAATGGAGGACACAAAAATTGATGGTTTTTAAATATATATATATAGGGTTAGATAGAAGGGGGGTTAAATAAGGGGGTTTGAGAAAGGGGGGCTATAGAAGAAGGGCTAGATGGGGTACCTAGAGGGGGTTAGGGTTAGATAAAGAGGAGTAAGATAGAGCGGGGTTAGAGAGGACTTAGATAGAGGGGGGTTAGATGGGCTTAAATTCTAAAGCACCAGAGTTGTTCTCTCTGCAGGGCTCTCAGACTACATATACACTGCAGAAATAACCCAGTCTGACAGTACTTTAACTGCCCTGGCTCAATGCTATGGAATTCTGGGAAATGTAGTTTGTTGTGGCTCCAGAGCAGAGCTCTGCTTATTCAGTGCCAGGAGCTGATCTGCCTGTGTAGTTTGGCTATCTGTGAATTTCACAAACCGCTCGGATTCCCAGTGATTGGGCGTTATATAAATAAATCCTATTATTATTATTATTATTATTATTAAATAAGGGGGTTAGGCAGTGGTTCCCAAACTGTGTCCTTTAAGAGATTTTGGACTTCAACTCCCAGAAGCCTCAGACATGTTACTCAATAGTCTGAGATTCTGGGAGCTGAAGTCCAAAATTACTTCAAGAGCACAGTTTGGGGATCACTGGGTTAGAGAGAGGGGGGAGTAGATAGAGAGGGGTTGGAGGGGGTTTAGATGGAGAGAAGGTGGAAGATAGAAGGGGGTTAGAGTGGGCTCAGTTAAAGTGGGGTAATAGGGGGAGAGGGAGTCAGAGAGAGGGTTAGAAAGGAGAGGGGTGTGTGTTTGGCGGGCCTTGGGGAGGGGGCTTCCAATGTCTGACGGGGGCGATCCTGGGGCCCAGGAGGGGCCTGGAAGGTGCCCTCTTGCCTCTCCCGGGTGCCAGCCCCTTCCTCCTCTTCTGAGCCTTGCCGAGGCTCTTCCTCCTCTTCCTTTCCGACGGCTGGGTCCCTGAGGCGCCCCTCCCCTTTAGTGAGGCAGCTCTCCCGGCGCTTCAGAAACCCTTCCTTGCAAGAGCAGGAGGAGGAGGGCTGAGGGGCAGGGGTTCCAGGAAAGGGCCCTTTCCTTCCCCAGGCCGGGCTGCCCCAGAGGCCAGGGCCCTTTCCTCCCCTCTCCCAGGGGCCTGCCTGGATGGGTGGGGGCCACTGCTGCTGCCGACCTGCCTGGCCCTGCTCCTCCTCCTCGCGCCTTGTTGCCCTTCCTGATTAAGCCTGCTCCTTGGGAGGGCTGGCCAATAGGGGCAAGGCAGAGCAGCAGAGCCCTCCCCTGCCAGCTCCAGCCCTGGCTGTTGCGCTCATCACAATATAGGGATGCAGCAGGGCCAGGAGCCGGGCAGCCACCTGAGGGCCTGACGGGACCGGGAACGCCCCCTAGAAAGCGGGGGAGTCATGCCTCTCACCGGGTTATGGCAACCCTATATATGATGCCAATTCCAGCTCCATCAGGACTAAGCCTGAAGGAAGGAGACTCCGCCCTCCACAACTGCCATCTGCCGGCCTGAGAGGGAGTTCGCCAGGCAAGTCCAGTTCCATCAGGACTAGCCTGGAAGAAGGAAGAGCCCTCCTTCCAATCCATCTGCCTTAGAGGGAGAGAAGAACCACTGGACCTCATCCCCTTTCCCTCCACCATTCCCTTCTCCTTTTGTTTCGTGTCTTTTAGATTGTAAGCCTGAGGGCAGGGAACTGTCTGATTAAAAATAATATTGTAAGCCGCCCTGAGAGCCATTATGGCTGAAGGGTGGGATATAAATACCTAAATAAATAAAATAAATAAATTTTTTGTTACTGACTTTACTGTCAATTCCTTTTATAATTCTCAGCATATTCCTAGCTTTTTCCACTGGTTGATTTGTTGGCTATATTTGGAGCCTTTGGGTGGAGGGTAAAGAAGGACAAAATATACATCAAATAAGTCACTTGGTAAAAGATAAAGGAAAAGTTACTCCCCTGACATGAATGTCTAGTTGTAACCAACTGTAAGGGGGGAGGGATGGGGATCTTGGAATTTTTAATGTATTCTCTTTTAACCGTATTTTGCTTTACTGTTGTAATCTGCTTGGATTCCTAGAGATTAAGCAGAATAATAATAATAATAATAATAATAATAATAATCTCTGTTACTAATGTGAAGAGCCAGCTTTGTCTGAGGACTGCTCTGGTGCTCATGTGGCCAGCATGAGCACCAAACGCTGTTACTTTCCCACCGAAGGGGTACCTATTTATTTACTTGCATGTGCATGCTTTCCAACTGCTAGGTTGGCAGAAGCTGGGGCCAGTGACAGGAGCTCAGCCGTCATGCAGCACTTAGGCCTTGAACTGACAACCTTCCGATCTTCCAGTTGTCAGAATTGGCATCTTAACCACTAAGCCACCACTACCAGGCTGTTTATAAAAACAATGAGGCTTTGTGTAAATCCAGTGTTTACTTGCCATCTATCAATCTATGATTCACACTGGTTTTCTCTCAAGTCTACAGAACAGGGGAACAGGTTGCAATAGCAGCATAGTGAAAGACAGGGAAAGCCGTGCCGGAAGAAGGCTTGGCATGCGCCGGAAGACATAATGGTGTGTGCAGTGCTGCAAAGCAGTTGGAAAGCATACGCGGAATTCCCCTTACGCGCCAGAATCTGGAACAGACCCCTGCGTAAGGGAAGGGCCCGCTGTATAAATAAGTTGGATATGATTAAGTGGACTAATAAACCATGTGTGTGTGCCACAGGGAAGGTACACTTCATTGGCAGGCAAATCTCATTTAACTCTCATTCAGGGACAGCCATGTAGGCCATATGTTTTACCCAACTGCATTTAAAATTTTTCTAATACAAAAACATGGAGGCCTTTTGAGGGATTCAGTGTTCTCTGCCTAATTAAGGGGTTTATGGCCTCACAAACTGTGACTGAGACATCCTCGACCTCATAGGAAGTACCTTTTCGTTTTGCTAATAGAATTTAAGTTTCCTGGACTTTAAAGTGCTTTCTCTGCCAGTACCATATGGCCAGGAGCATGAGTGTCCTGGATGCATAGATATCCCTCCATACTCAGCACATCACGACCAACATCTTGACAAAAGACAGGCGGCCTGTGACTAACATCATCCTCAATTTTGATTTTTCCTCCTGTACAGTCGGCCCTTCTTATACACGGATTTTTTATACACGGATTCCAGCATACACGGTTTGAAAATGTTACAAAAAAGTATAAATTTACCTTGATGTTCCATTTTTCATAAGGGACACCATATTGCTATGTCATTATATGTAATGGGACCTGAGCATACACGGATTTTGTTATACACGGGGGATCTTGGAACCAAACCCCAGCGTATAACAAGGGTCCACTGTATTTTTTTTTTTTGCACCTTTGCCTAATGGACAAGCCAGTGGCATTTCAAACGCTTGTGACCTATATTTTATGGTTACTGAATAAAGGTATCACTGTATATGCATCTGAGGAAGTAGACTTAAGTCTACAAAAGCTCATGCTGCCAGCTTCTTTCAGTTAAGTCTCAAAAGTGCTACAAGATCTCTCTGCACCTCTCATTCTACAGACTCACACGGCTATACCTTTGAATTGAACCACTGTTTTGTGGCTTTTGGGTGTTATTGTACTCCTTTAACTCAGTGCTTTGTTCTAACTACACACAGTGCGCCATGTCTGCTGGGGAGCAGCACGTTGTTGTTGTTGTTGTTAACTGTGCTTGAGTTGACCTCAAACTCATGGCGACCCTGCGGGGGTCCTGTGGATTCAGGCCTGTGGCCTCCCTGATTGGGTCTAGCCACCTGGCATGAATATTCAAGCTCTGGTGCCACAACTATCTACCATTCCCAGAATTCCATAGCATGGAGCCATGGCAATTAAATCAGGCTCAGAATGGTTGCTTTCTGTAGGCTAGGCCTATCCAATGAATTGTCCTTTCATAGCTTTCCTTGACCTTTCCAGTAAAAGCCTTTGGTATAGTCTATAAAGCACAGGGAGTATAGTATACATGAGGGCTCTGCTGTGCTCTCCCTCTTCTGCCACAACTGAGGCCTCAGGCGCCCTCAGCAAGAGAGGCCCACAATTCCCGCTTTCCTATTGGCTAGCGATGATGTAATATGACAGAACATACGGGTATTTCTCTCAACATTCTCCCCCCCCCCCCCCCGCTTTCATTCTTGATCTTGGTAAGTAACGGAGAGAAGGCCGCTCCAGCTCTCAGCCAATCATAGGCAAGAATCTATTGCGGCCTTATGAGGAGGGGGGATAAGAATGGAGCGGAGAGAGCGCTTTGCTCGGTGGCTTTTCAAAGTCCCGCCTTTTCCCTTTTTCCTGCCAATTGGAATGCAGGGTTGGCGCCTGCGTCCTTGGCTATATGAGGGAAGACGCGGAAGCCAGCGAAAATAGACAGTCGTGGGAACCAATGGTATCAATCGTAACAACGCTGGGAGGAGGAAGGGGGGAAAATGCGGGTTTATGTTTGGTAAGAGAAAGAAGCCGAAAGAAGGGGGGAGGAGGAAAAAAAATCTAACTGACATACACTTCCACCAATGAGAGTCCGGGTTACATAGCTTTATCTAAAATTGCGCATAGGTGAGAAGCGGGGGGGGGTACAAGCGTTGATTGACAGGACCAGCCACCAATGGGTGCGAAGCTAAGGAGCACTTTAGTGGGCAAAGTGACAAGCCGAGAAGCCAATTGTAATTTGGAGAGAGGGTAAGAAGGCCAATGGGAGAAAAGTGGGTTGAGGTGACGTTTGATTGACGGCTTTCCCAACCAATAAGGAGAACTCTTTTTAACGACTTGTGTGAGGGGAGAGCCGGTAGGCCTCAAAGAGCCTTCTGAGGTGCATTCTGACGTTGCGCGGCGGCGAAGGAAGGAAGGAGGGGAGGGACGGAGGGGAGGAAGGAGGGCCCAGCGGCGGCCGCTCGGAGGAGGAGGAGGAGGAGAGCTCCCAATATGTCCGTCCTGCTGTCTGCGCTGGGACTGCGAGGGCGAAGGGCGGCGGAAGGAGAGGCCGCGGCCTGAGGGGAGAGGCGGTTATAACCGAAGCCGAGCCGGCGCCTCAGTCTCGCTGAAGGGGGCGAGGGAGACCGCGGCTCCAGGTACAGGCCCCGGCCCGCCTCGCCTGGAGAGGGAGGGAGGGAGAAGGAGGGCGGCCTCGGCTTTCGGGCCTTCTTCTGCGTAGGAGTACGCACTTGGGAGGAGGAGGAGGAGGAGCGGGGCCCCAGTGGCCCTCGTCGGCCTCGCCGCCTTCGAGGGCTTCCTGGGCTCCAGCCTCTCTCCCGGCCCCGGGTCTTGCCTTTTGCCCATACGGAGGAGGGAGCGGGCTTGTTTTCTGCTGCTCCAGAGACTAGGGCCCAAAGTAATGAGAGTAAAGGAAAAGAGATCGCACCTCAACATTAGGAAGAGTGTCCTGATCGTGAGAGCTGTTCTGTGGCCCCTCTGATTCTGCCTGACATTAATGCCGTTTCTAGAGCCAGGCCTTCCTTCTCACGATATGACCAAGTAAGACAGCCGCAGTTTGATCCAGTTTGAGGCTGCTTTCACTGCCCTGGGAATTGTAGTTTGTTGTGGCACCAGATCTCTGACAGAGAAGGCAATAAATGTCTCACAAAACTACAGTTCCCAGAATTCCCAAGCACTGAACTGGGGCAGTTAAAGCAGTGCCAACTGGACTATTCCTGCATTGTGGGGATGGGGAGCCTTTTCTGCCTTATGGCGACACTATCATGGTTCAGAGGTTTTGTTTTTGGCCCTGGCCATCCTGTGAGGCCCCAGGTCACTCAATGGGTTGAGCTGGGATTTGAACCCTTGTCTCCAGAGTTGTCATCCAACACTCAAACCACTATCCAAGGCTGGTTCTAAATCCACGCTTCTTAGCCACACTCCAAATGGAGGACGTTTTGGAATTCCTCCTGGACAGTTAAGGTTGAAATGTCGGACATGTCATGGAAAAGGAGGATGCCTGGTTATCCTGCCCCAGGAGCCAGATGTTTGGCGCCAGCATGGCGAAGCGGCTTGAACATCTAAGCTGTTTTGAGTCCCAATTTTTGGGAGCAACAGTAGGATACAGATAAATATTATACAGTAATAGTATGTTCAAAAGATGACTGAGTGTTTCTTCAAGGACTAGGTCTCTGGAGACCAGGCTTCGAATGCCAGCTCGACCATGGGAAAAACCGCTGGATGGCCTTGGGCAAGTCACACACTCTCAGCCTCAGGATGGCCATGGCAAACCCCCTCTGAAAAAAATTGCCCAGGAAACCCTATGACACTGAAGGCACACAAAAACAACAGTAACAATCCCAGGGCAGTTAGAGAGCCAGCATGGTGTAGCGGTTTGAGTGTTGGACCATGACTCAGAAGAACAGGGTTTGAATCCCATCTTCACCGTGTAAAAACCCACTATTCTCTCAGCCTCAGAAGATGGCAATTGCAAAACCCCCTGAACTAATCTTGCCAAGAAAACTCCTATGAAAGGTTTGCCTTAGGGTCGCCATAAGTCAGAATGACTTGAAGGCATACCACTACCGCCACAACAAACGATGTGCAAAGGGACTCCAGTATGGGGAGAATTTGGGCTATGGGAGGGAAGGCTTCTGTTAGAATATGAAGAAACAAAATGGCTCCCCATTAGTAAATGGGTCAGTATTCTCTGCAATGCCTTGAGGAAAGGGGATGCTCAAGCTGATGGAGGAAGAGGAGGCTGTCCTTTGTTCTGGTATTTACTGGCCAAGAAAACCCCATGATAGAGGGTTGCCCTAAGTCGAAAATGACATAGGCACACAACAAAGGGCTTTGAAACCCACTGGGTGACCTTGAGCAAGTCACACTCTTTCGGCCTCAGAGGATGACAATGGCAAACCTCTGAACAAATCTTGCCAAGAAAACCCCACGATCAGTTTGCCTGAGGGTTGGCATAAGTGCCAAACAACTTGAAGACATACAACAGCTACAACAACATTTGATCCATGGCCTTTATTATTGTCCCATTTCTAATTTACTGAGTGTTTAAAAATTATTATCTTTGCCCTTTAACTTTCATTCCTGTTTGAGTGTTGGATTATGACACTGGAGACTAGGGTTTTAACCCCACTGAGCCATGAAACCCATTGGATAGCCTTGGGCAAAAGTCACACTCTCTTAGCCTCAGAGGTTGGCAATGGCAAACCCCCTCTGAACAAATTTTGCCAAAAAAACCCATGGCCAGAAGGTTGCCATAAGCTGGAAATGACTTGAAGGCACACCACAACAAGCCCTTTTTAAAAATCCGAAGTAAGGTTTTTGTTCATTGTCTTTTTGTTACCGTTTCTGATCTGAAATTTTTAGACTGTCTGCAGGCCTTTGAAGATGCGTTGAAGTTTTTCATGTGTTGCATGGCTTACTATATGGTAAAGGTATCTGCCTTTCTGCATGTTGTTGTTGTGTGCCTTCAAGTTGTTTTAAACTTATGGCGGCCCTAAGGAGAACCTATCATGGGGATTTCTTAGCAAGTTTCTTCAGAGGTTCAGAGATTTGCCATTGCCTTCCTCTGAGGCTGAGAGCATGAAGGTAACCCAGTGGGTTTCCGTAGCCAAGCTGAGATTTGAACCCGCGTCACCAGAGTCATAGTCCAACACTAAAATCACTGCACCATACTGCCTTTCTGCATACAGGGCCCAATTTATTGCTTTGGAATCAACATACACTGCTTATAGTTCTGATGTATGTAGCAATTGTAAGTATCCCTGGGGACATCCTGGATCTCTTGCTGTGGGGAGAGGTTCATATCCAAATTCAATTCATGCAGCTACTCACTGGTTTGATCTCATTATTTGTATACGAATAACAGTACACTACATGCTTAATATTCAGCTTACCGAAAATGGAAAGGTAGTATGAGACTTCTTAAAAGAAGGATTGCTGTAGACATACAGTACATGAGATTATGTTTCCTCAATTGAAGATGGGTCAGATGAAAGACAAATTCTTGGATGTTGGTCAGGACTGAAATGCTGCTGTGGCAAATAAAAGTTGGGGAGTTGGGTTTAAATTCTGCTTAGCTAGTGCTTGGTTGCATGTGAAAAGATTAGATCAGGAGCATGGTCTGTAAACTTCTGTTTCTGTGTGGCAGTGGAGTGATGAACCTTAATTAGGAACATAGCATGTATATAAATATCTTCCAGCTGAGGTAGCCCTCCATACATTTTATGAAGTGATTATGCTATCCATGAAACCTTATGCTGAATAAAACCTGTTTGTCATCAATGTGTCACAAAGCTTTAGTGTACGTGAAGAGGATTCTTTGTTTATCTAATGAAAATTCATGCCACAACAATTATCTAAATTTCCAATACAGATTCCCACATTATCCATATATGAATGTAGTTTTAGCCAAGAGCTTAGGGCTCAGTAACAATACAAAGTCATGGGACCTGCTCACCTAAGAGATCAGTGTGAGTAGAAAGTAGAAAGGCTTACATGCCTCTGGCTTATAAATTGCTCAGGGGATAACTTCTGTGTACTTTAGTTGTGGCGTTGGCCATACTCAGGGACCTGGTGAAGAAGCATCGTTGTAGCTCGGTGCTCACCTTGTTTTCTGCGTCATGTAACATTTCTTTAGGCATCGAGAGAACCTCAGTGCTATGGAACTAGAGGATTCGCCACCCTAGCTTTTATATTATTGTTGGGAACTGTGTTGCTCTCCAGATGATGTTGGCTAGTGTTAGCTAATTGACCTTAGCTAACTTACAACCAGTGATGAAAAATACTGGGAAACAGAGTTCAATAATATCTGCAGGTTTACACAGTATCCACCTCTAATTTATACAGAATGCCATTCCACATGCTGCATTAGGGTCTCTGTTCTTTGCTGGAGGCCTACTTGAACATGGATAAGGACAACTTGCTCTTTCCCTAGTATATTGTTAGCCCATCCATTCAAGACAGCGATTGCTCATTTTGCATTGTTTTTCTTCTGTGTTGACAACTAAAGCATACTGTACTCAATTTAGAGAGGGGCTCTTACTTGCTTATCCCTATTCTGCTAGCTCTTTGGATTTCTTGCTTCCACTATTTAGCATATGGAACAATGGCTTTATAATGTAACTACAATTGACGTTAGCGACCCATACCCCAACTGGGAGCATGGTCCATTCTCCCAAGCAGAATTTGTGCACAACCATGGCATTGTATTTAGTTGGGTCATAGTAACCTGTGAATAGGTGTCTTATTTGCCCAAATACCCTAAAGGCACAATTTCTGATCTTGGAAGCTAAGCAGGGTTACTCCTGGTTAGTCCTTGGATGGGAGAGTGCCAATGAATACCAGGTGCTGTAGGCTGTATTTCTGAGGAAGGAACCTCTGTCCTTGCCTAAGAAAACCCTATGAAATTTATAGGGCCACCATAAGTTGACAGATAACTTGAAGGCACATGCACACAAATGTCAGCCTAGTTGGTTCCTGGTTACCTGAAGGCAGTGGTTGCTTGCCACACCTGATCACAGAATCATAGAGTTGGAAGAGACCACAATGGCCATCCAGTCCCAACCTCATGCCATGCAGGAGCTATCAATCAAAGCATACCCGACAGATGGCAATTTAGCCTCTGTTTAAAGACCTCCAAGGTAGGAGACTCCACAACTCTCCAAGGGAGTGTCTTCCACTGTCGAACAGCCCTTACTGTCAGGAAGTTCCTCCTAATGTTGAGGTGGAATCTCGTTTCCTGTAGCTTGCATCCATTGCTCCAGGTCCTAGTCTCTGGAGCAGCAGAAAACAAGCCAGGTATTAATGCTGCTATCCCATTATCAGGTGGAGGAATGCAGAAGACTTCTTAGATGTTTTACTCCCATGCCTCAGGTCCATGTTCAGATGAACTCTTGGAGAGGTTCTTGCTCTTGAAAATAAATACTTGCAGTGGAGATGAGTTTTAGTCTAAAAGCTGCTTTGCTTTAATATTTTTACTGTTGGGCATAGTGTTGCACGGGATGACTAGATCCAGTATGATGCTATGATTAGAATATTGGTCATGGACATCCAAGCCAAGCTGAACGGTCATAGCTGGACATGGTTGTGCCAGGGTTTTGTGTACATCATATTTTCACAGCCATCATATGAATTGGTAATGTCCACAGCATGTGGTTTATTTACTGAAAGGGTTGCAGAGTTTTCTGTCAGTTGAATAATAGGATATCTTTTTAGATATTTGGATAATGTTCGTTGAGATTTATGTATAATTTTTTTCTCCACTGTTGTACTTTTATTCTTGATGTGGGTGGATGTGTTTTGTTTTTATAGGATATTTGTATAATAGGTGAGAAAATGTTTTGACTTGTCCTGAGGAGTTTGAAAAACCCACAGTTTAAAAACCCGAATGAACTGAATACTCGCTTATGTAATTTGTGTGGAGTTCTGGGTTATAGAAAACTAGTCAGGGGATATTACATTGCTGCAGTATTTTCCATCAGCTGAAATTGGGTAAGAATACTGGGCTTAGACAAAGTTACTTACCAAGCCTGTCTAATCCTTCCGCTTGCTGCCAACTGCTTATTCCTCCTTCCTTAGCTGCTTGGCACTACTATTCTTCATTACTAACCATAAGGGGGTAGGAGGAATGTACACAATTCTGATAGTACTTTTACTATTCAGATTGAGAACAGTGTTGTAGAAGTATTCAGAGCATCTCCTGTTTCAAAGAGTTTGGCAATGTAGCATTGGTTGTAGAGGAAGTGGGGACAACTGACATGGCCTGGGGCAATTGGTATGACCTATGTAAGCATGAGACATTTGAACCTATATTTAGGCCTTCATTATTGTACATTTTGGGAGATCAGGTGGGTTTTTTTTTTTTGTAGCTGAAATGCTTTATGTAAAAACATGGAAATTTAATTTTAGATCAATACAATTGTTCCTTAAGTTTCCAGTCCATATGGTTTCTGACTGTAGTGTCAGAGCAGTACCATATTAATTATGGTCTTACCATTGCTAATAAGTGAACATTCTCTCCCATCTTGCTGGTTTGTGAAGTCAAAGAAAAGATGCCCACATTATGCGTACTGTCAAAAGAGATTTTGTAAGATAGAAAGCAGACAGAAGTAACTAAAGGAGTACCACTTCCATAAGGGAAGAGCAAGCATATGCCAGTAAATGAAGGGGAATGTGGTCTTTGGGTGTATGATCAGCAGAAACAAGGAACTCAGATTTACAGGTGGGCTACCTGATAAATAGCAACAATGCATCTGGTGTGATGTTTTTGTCACAGAGATGTATATTTGAGATTAAGTGTGTGCAGCAAATTAAGAGTTACTACTGTTTAGCTGTCTAGGATGGGCGTATTTAAAAATTGTGTAATTTATGGAGCAAATAAGATTCTGTGATTAAATCCCATGAGGCATTTTAAAAAAAAGTAAAAGTAAGTACAAAAAGTATTGCTTTCTTGCTGCTAAAAGTGCTTGTTCTTGACTGTGTAAGAACACATTACAAAAATCCAGTCTGAGTCTTCTTTAACTGCCTGGCTCAGTGTTAGGGAATTATGGGAACTGTAGTTTTGTGAGAACTTTGCTTTCTCTGTCAGAGAGCTCTGGGGCCATAATAAACTACAGTTCCCAGGATTCTCTAGCACTGTGCCAGGGCAGTTAAAGTGTTCTCAAACTGGATTGTTTCTGTTTTGGACCTGACTCTGAAAGGCTAAGGCCCTACTTAAGCATACTTGACTCTCTTGATAAATTCTGTGGGTGTTTATTTAAGAAACACATTAATAAGGATACCAAGGATCACGGCGGGTGTTTTTCATGAGCTGCTCCAGCTGTGGGACTTCATTGTTGCACAGTTTTGCCAAAAATACAAATACAGTACCTGTTGACAGGGTAAAGTTCATGAATCTGTTATCTCTATGCAGAGAGAACATTGAAATGGCCAAGAAACCTGCTGTCCTCTAGAATTTTCCCTGCCCCTCCCCATTCCACATCCCATCCCTTGGTTCTCCACTGTAGCTTGCATTCTCTCTTCCCTCCCCCAGTTTTTCTTTATTTAGTGACTAGTGTTAAGGGTTAAGCTATTTTTAGTTGGGTTTTCAATAGATTTTAGTCTCTGTCTGTATCTTTAAAAAGTGCCATAAATTTCCCAGACCTTAAAGACCAGGGAAGGATTTTACTTCCCCACAGATTATTAGATTTAACTGCTGAAAGCTAGTGAAAGCAGATGGTCCATTGCTCACATTCATCCCTTGTTTCTTTAGCCTCTTCTCTTGTTTTTTCCACTTACTGTTGAAAATGAGATTGCAGACTCCTTGATGTAGAGACCTGCCTCTTGCTTGTGTTACTTTGTAAAGCATAGTGTACTTTAGCAGTTTATAAATAACAGAAGCATCTTGTGCTGTTTCAGAAAGAGGTTCAGGCTTTGAATGTCGGGGAAGGAAGTTGTATAACTGCATGTCATGACACGAGATGATACTAGCAAGTATATCAGTAAAAATCTGTAGTGCAGTAGTAAATACATCTGCTTTGCATTTAAAGCTAATCTCAAGTATATCAGGTAGGTCAAACCTTTGTGGCAGTTTGGTGGTTTCAGGTGACCCTTTGTAGTGTGCATGGCAGATGATCTAACTTTTGCAAGGTCTGCAGTCATGGAGAGTTTATCCAGGTAGTGTAATGGGTGCTTTTATGATCCTGCTATTCCAAGTTTTCATGTGTTAATTTTCCTTAACTGCTTAGACAGATGCTGTACAAAGCCAGCTTTCTGTGTAGTTGCAGACATTGCATAATATCTTTGTAAGCAGCCATCAGACAGTACATTGTCAGCAAGACCATTGCAAGTGCCCTTAGTAGTTGGACAAAAGAAGTAATCAAGCCTTCAGGTACTGGTATATGACAGATATATTTATGCAGTGGAATTTGGAATGCATCTAAAAAACAAAGTTTGCACTCTCATTCAGAAAGAATTGGGCTCTCCATAATCATCTTCTCATCATGTAAACATGTAGATGGCCCAGCAGATTACAAGGATTGGTAGTCATTACATACTGACTGCTTAGATTTGGCATTGCCATTTTAATTCTTCCCAGAGAATGTAAATGGATCACTTCTAAGATAGTGGTTAACTCTGATTTTTCTTGCACAGAAGTTACTACTACATGCAAGTTACAGTGAACCTCAAATTTAGCAGCAGAGAAGGGGCCGAGCATCCTGACTTCGGGTGGCTCCGCCCACTGGCTCCTGGTAAGCAGGTAGGAAACAAAGAACAAAAGGAATGACCGGGGCCCTGGCCCCCTCGCCCTTGCGGGCGGAGCTACCCAGGAACCCCAGTCTTCTTCCTGCCTCGCACCTGGTAGGACGTTTTCTCATCCAGTTCCAGATTTTTCTCAGCTCGCCGCTCCCCGGACCCGCCTGGCTCCCTTTTTCTCTCTTTCTCAAGCTCTCTCCCTCTTTCCTCCCTCAACTCTTCTCCAAAATAAATAAATAAATAAAAAGCACCTCTTATTTCTGCCTCCCGGCTTTGCTTCTCTGCCCCCTCCTCCTCCTCCCCCCCCCCGCGGGAGACATGGCTACCGACGGGGAGACCAGAGCCACAGGGGAGCTCGCTTCCACTCTGCCCGGGCCAGCCCCGGCTTTGCCGGCTGCTCGCCGAGCGGCATCTCCATTAGCGCCCCTGGAAGTGGAAGCGCGCCCGCAGCGGCCGGAGGAAGCCCTCCCTTCCGCTGTCGGGTCAAGGGACTCCCAGGCGACCCAGGTGTGGTCAGAAGAGGGAGAGCCCTCACCTTCCAACACCGGCGAGGACGTGAGTAACTCTTCCCCGCCGCCACAGATCTTGAGGTGGTTCAGGGCCTTCCTGGAGCAGGAAGCTCCCTCCACCACCAGGGCATTCCAGGGAGGGAACGAAGGCTCAGGCTCGCGCTCCCACGAGGCCAGCATGCCGGCTTGGGGGACCGCTACGTTCCCGGGGGGGGGGGCCCCTCCTGATGTGGCCAGGGCCCATGCTCCCACAGGCATTTCTCCCCAGCGACTCCTTTCCGGGGTGGGGGATGGCGCCGGGCTTCTCCCAGGCCAACGCGCACCTCGCGCCAGGGACTCACGGCGGGCGCCATGTTGGCCGGCCCGCGCCCCGCCCACTTCCGGAAGACCCGGAAGTGCCCCGGCAGCACCACGCGGCTGCTCATGGGCGCCGCCATCTTGGCCATGCGGCCGCCCATGGACGCTGCCATCTTGGCCAGTCAGGGGCCAGCGGCCACCGCGAACGCGCGGCGGCGGGACCGGACGAAGCTGCGCGGGGGGTGGCGACACTGGGGGGGTCGAGGAGATCCCCTCCGCCACCAGCGAGCCTCAGGTCACGGGCCAGGCCAGGGAGCGACAGGGACGCAAGGCGTCCAGAAAACGGAGCTTCCCAGCAGGGGGATTAGGCACCAGTGAGCCCTCCCCCAGTCAGACCCCTCTAAGCCAGACAGGGGACCACGGCTCAGAGGGAGAGGAGGAAGGGGCTTCATGCTCTTCCTCTGATTCAGAGCGCTCCTTCCTCCCACCAACCAAGCGCCCCCGGCACGATAGGGCCTCTAGCCGCAAACGCCCTCGCACCACGCTTTCCTCCGAGGACGAAATCTCGGAGGACTCTCCCAACCCCTCAGCCTCGGAGGCAGAGGAGGGCGAACTGTCTCAGGATGAAGGAGAGCCCAAGACAGACCCGCAATTGTCCTCGCGCCTGTTTAAACAGGAGGACTATGTGCCACTTATTAAAAAGACAACTAAGACCCTAGGCATTACCCCACCCACAGGACAAACCGCTCCCTCTCCCGATTCAGACCTCCCTAAGATGAGCGAGGATTTATTCCCAGTGTCGGTCTCTCCGGTCCAACACATTCCCTGCCCGCTTAACATCATGCAGATTATTAGGGACGAGTGGGCGAAGCCAGCCTCCGCCAGGGCCAACCATGGCATCACCCGCAAGTACTACGTACTGCAGCCAGCCGTCATGGACAAACTCAGGGTCCCATCCGTGGACGCCCCGGTGTCGGCGCTTGTCTCATCAGCCGTCTTCACTAGGGACGGAGAGGACACTCTCAGAAACCCAGAGGACCGTAGGGCCGAAGGGGCACTTAAGAAGGCCCATGAGGCCCTATCCATCGCCATCAGGGCCGCGACCACCGTATCCATGGTGATGCGGGCCAGCCTCCAATGGTCCCGCCAGCTTTTGGACCTTCTGCCCAGCCCAGACACCAGGGTTAAGCAAACTGTTAACAAAATTGCCAGAGCGGCAGCCTTCGCAGCCGACGGCACCCTTGACACCGTCCAGCAGTGCGCTTGAGCCCAGGCGGCAGCTGTGGCAGTCCGCAGACAGTTCTGGCTTAAGAACTGGAACATGGACTCCAGGTCCAAGCAGAACCTGGCCTTTACCCCATTCCTTGGCTCCAAGCTGTTTGGAGAATCCCTAGAGCCAGTACTAGTAGAGGGGAAGGACAAGAAAAAAGCTCTTCCCACTTCCAAGAAAAGGGACGATAAGAGGCAGTATAGGAACCGCTCTTCCTTTCGCTCCAACCAATCCTCCTACCCCTCTTCCTCCAATTCCTTTCGAGCCAGGGAGTCCAGGCCCAACAGGTCGCATTGGGGAGATTCAAAGTTTAACAAACAGGCAAAACCTTCCTTCCCCTCCAAAGAGGGAGCAGGGTCCAAACAACCCCGCAAAAATAATTCACAATGACGGCGTTCCCCCAGTAGGAGGCAGGCTGCAGGGATTTGGCCACATTTGGGAGACATCCACCTCAGACAAATGGGTCCTAGATACCATCCGTCAGGGCTACAAGATAATATTCCGTTGCACGCCTCCCGACAAGTTTATACCGTCTCCCAGATCAGCCGATCCCAACAAACACCGCCTCCTACTGGAGGCCATCGAGCGCCTACTGCACATCAAGGCCATCGAACCTGTTCCGAGACAAGAGAGGGGACTAGGATGCTATTCCACCTTCTTCCTTGTTCCCAAGAAAAACGGATCCTGGAGAGCCATCTTGAACCTCAGAGGGGTCAACTGGTTCGTCCTAAAGAAAAAATTCAGAATGGAGACCCTCAAGTCCATCATAGACAGTCTCCAGCCGGAGGACTACCTCTCCTCGCTGGACCTACAAGATGCTTACCTTCATATTTTGATTCACCCGTCCTCGAGAAGGTTCCTCAGATTCAGATATGGCAAGCGTCATTACCAGTACAGAGCCCTTCCCTTTGGGCTAGCCTCTTCCCCCAGGGTGTTCACCAAGATCATGGTGGCACTGGTCGCCCTCTGGAGAACCCAGCGATTGCACGTCTACCCCTACCTCGATGACCTTCTGATCCGGTCATCCTCCAGACTCCAGGGCACTCAGGACATCAATCACATCCTCAGGTCCCTCCAGGATCACGGCTTCCTCCTGAATCTGGAGAAGAGCTCGTTGACCCCAGGTCAGCAGATTCACCATCTGGGAGCCATAATAGACACACAGGCGGGGACGGTACGCCTACCCCCAGACCGCATCCAGTCCATACAGAGCGCCATCTCGAAGGCCCTAGAGACCACGCGCCCCAGTCTCCAGCTCTTGGCCCACCTCCAGGGCCTCATGATCGCAGCCATTCAATGCCTTCCCTGGGCAAGATTTCACTCCAGACCCCTGCAATGGCTCCTTCTCCCTCACCAACAGGCCATTATCCTCAGGAGGCACAAGACGATACACCTCTCCAGCGAAGTGAGGCAGTTGTTTCGCTGGTGGATGTCCAAGGCAGTCCACCGAGGCCGCCAAATTTGGAGACCCCCGAGTGTCCAGGTCACCACAGATGCCAGCCTCCGGGGCTGGGGAGCGGTATGCGGGACACAGCTAGCCCAGGGCAAATGGAGCCCAGAGGAACGAACACACAGCATCAATTGGCTGGAGCTCCGGGCAATTCGCCTTTCTCTTCTCGCCTTCAGTCAGACGATCCACCAGAGGTCAGTCCTGGTCAGGACGGACAACACCACAGCCAAGGCCCATGTCAATCGTCAAGGGGGAACCAGATCCAGGTCCCTGATGAGCGAGGCTCGATCCCTTCTAACATGGGCAGAGGCCAATCTCATAACTCTGGAGGCCGAGCACCTTCAAGGATCCCTAAACTCAAAAGCCGACTGGCTGAGCAGAACAGATATCGACCAGGGAGAGTGGAGTCTCCACCCTCAGACCTTCCAGATCATCACAGACAGACTCGGCCAACCCATACTGGACCTGTTCGCCTCCCCCGCCAATGCCAAGACTCCCAGGTTTCTCTCAAGATTCCAAACGGAAGGGGCCGAAGGAATGGACGCCCTCAACTGCCACTGGCCACCGGGCCTCCTCTATGCCTTCCCGCCGACTCCGCTGCTCACGAAGCTCCTAGCCAGGATACGCAGGACCAACGCACAGGTTATCTTTGTGGCTCCAGCGTGGCCGCGGCGGCCCTGGTTCTCAGAGATTCTCGCCATGGCAACTCAAGGATTCGCCCTTCCACTCAGGCCGGACCTCCTCGCACAAGGGCAGATCCATCACCCAGCCCCAGCCTGGCTACAGCTTCACGCCTGGAAATTGAACGCCGCATGCTGAACGGATACGGCTACTCCCCGGAAGTGGTTGACTCCATTCTCGCTTCGAGACGCCAATCTACAAATAGAATCTACGAATACACCTTTAGGACATTCAAAAGGTGGTGCAAGGTCAAGAACAAGGACTTCATCAAGATCTCTGTTCCGACAGTGCTCCAGTTCTTGCAGGATGGCTTCCTCCAGGGCCTGCGGCCCAACACCATCAAGAGACAAGTGGCAGCCATCACCTCCATACTGCCCCATGAGGACGCAGCCAGGATATCCCAACACCCCCATATCTGCAGGTTGCTCAAGGGGGTCACCAACAAGGCGCCCCCAACGAAGCATCGATTCCCGTCCTGGGACCTGCATAAAGTCCTCAAGGCCTTGACCATCCTGCCTTTCGAGCCACTGAGGGAGGTACCCCTCAAGTTCCTGACCCTCAAGACACTGTTACTGACGGCACTCACATCAGCAAGGCGCGTGTCCGAAATTGGTGCCCTATCCGTCCGCAAAGAATTGTGCATCATCAGGCCGGACTCTATTCTCCTCAGGCCTGACCCAACCTTTATCCCTAAAGTTAATTCCGTCTTCCACACCTCCCAGGACATCGTCCTCCCGTCCTTCTGCCCCCGTCCCACGGAAGACCTGGAAAAGTGCTGGCATACTCTCGATGTTCGCAGAGCCATAAAAATCTACCTCAAGAGAACAGCCACTTTCAGGAGATCGGAGGCACTATTCATATCCTTTCGACCTAACTCCAAGGGCAAAAAAGTGTCACGCTCTACCTTAGCGAGGTGGATCAAACAGTGTATCGTCCAGTGCTACAAGTCACTCAAACTACAACCACCAACTGACATCACCGCTCACTCGACGAGGAGTGCGGCTACCTCCGCGGCCCTATCCACCAACGCTCCGTTGGCTGAAATCTGCAGAGCGGCCACTTGGAAGTCCCCGTCGACCTTCACCAGACACTATAAACTTGATCTCTTCCAATCGGCAGAGGCGGCCTTTGGCCGGAGGGTGTTACAACAGGTGGTATCGGATCCGCCCTCCGCGCCAGCCAGCCCTCCCTAGTATCTGGTCTGCTTTTCTAAATCTCGAAGTCAGGATGCTCGGCCCCTTCTCTGCTGCTAAATGGAACGTTGGACTTACCTGAGAGACATCCCTTTACAGCAGAGAAGGTACGAGCATCCTCCCCACCCTGCTCTGCCTACTGGCGCGGGTGGGCGGTTTTGAGTTTTTCAAGACCACATTTATACTATGTTTCTCGGCTTAAAATCGACTGGGGTTCCTGGGTAGCTCCGCCCGCAAGGGCGAGGGGGCCAGGGCCCCGGTCATTCCTTTTGTTCTTTGTTTCCTACCTGCCTACCAGGAGCCAGTGGGCGGAGCCACCCGAAGTCAGGATGCTCGTACCTTCTCTGCTGTAAAGGGACGTCTCTCAGGTAAGTCCAACGTTCCATGTTGCTCGTCTACAAATCCCATTAGAACTAGCAAGCAAAGGCAATTTTGAAATATGAATGTAGTTACAATTTTTGAACTTCTAGAGAGCAAAATGCCCTTCATCCAGATTTTTATAAAGTTTTAATGGAAATATGTAAGCATGGGAATAATCAAAATTCTGAAGATGCCAGCCACAGATGCTGGTGAAACGTCAGGAAGAAACTCTTCTAGAACATGGCCACATAGCCCAAAAACCCCACAAAAAACTATGGATGCCAGACATGAAAGCCTTCGACTTCACAAAATTCTGTAACTTCATAGTCAGCTTCTTTGAACTATATTTGGAAAAGTTGTATATAAACACATCATAAATTTGAAAGAGGAAAATGTTAAACAACTAGGTTGTAAAGAATTATTGGTGGAGAAAATAATCTACCTTTCCAAATATTTTTTGGATGTATATGTGACGTTCCATTTGTATTATGATTGTGTCGCACAGTTTTTTCTTTCTTTCTGATTTGTCAGTTGCTTTGAAATGTGGCAATAGGTTAGGAATTTAGTTTACAATTTAATACAGAGAAGAAAAAAAGATTACTCCTTTCTTTCAAGTTTGCAAATTGTCAAGCTCATCTGGCTTTAATATCAAGAACGTTGTGATGGTGTTAGATGGTGTTAGACTGTCATGATGAAAGATGCTTAAGAACAGCTTCCCAGCCTTATCAAGTTGGCTGGTGATGATTGGCCTTGTAGTCCAGCATATCTAGAGAGTACCAGATTGGGGAAGGTAGTTTAAGTGTGTTTTAATTGAGTTCTGCATAATATATATTGATTTCTGTGTATGTATGTGTTTGTTTTTCTTGTAATATAGTATGTTTTATGTGGATAATTGTTATATGTTGAATTATGTGTTGTGTGTGTGAAATCAATAAAGATATTTATCTTTATTGATTTATCACACACAACACATAATTCAACATATAACAATTATCCACATAAAACATACTATATTACAAGAAAAACATATACATACATACACAGAAATCAATTACACATTGACAATATGATATATATTTAAATCTGTGTATCTTCATATGCACACACAGTAGTGCGTTATAATAAGCACATTTTATAATTCTGAAGATAAAATATAATTCATATTCCGCATTATTTTAAACATATAAGCAACAAATATTTGGAAGAATTCTAATTAATTTGTCAGCACTTCAGTCCTATATACCAACAGCAGATTCATTGAATCTGCTGTTGGTAACTGGACCATCAAGACACAGGAGGAATATGAGTTGAAAGGAGCAAAGATTTATAGTGGGGAAACCTAAGGGGGCTCCTACAAACATTTGAGTAGTAAGCAAGCAAAGTGCACATGAGAAGGGAGTGGAGTGTTCTGCAGGAAGAGCTGGTTTAGACCCTGAGGTAGCGGCATCACTAACAGGGTGTTGTGGGTGACCCTTTACCCCTTTTCAGACACCTGCTTGGCCCTCCTTCCGCTGTGGGTTAGAAGGGTAAGTGCACCCTTCCTGGTTTCCTCCTCAGGGGAAGCAGCTGCCATGGCAAAAGAGAAGGATGAACACACCTTTTGGCTGCTTCTGCTTCCCCAATAGCCCCACTACCACTTGGCATGGGTGGCACTAGGCATGGGGATGCCACTGCCCTGAGTTGGAGTATCCCCTATTGTCCTTTTTGGTTTTAGGTTAAATGTTGACCTGTTTCTAAAGATAACTGCATTTTAAAATGCAGCTTGTTATAGTAAAAGTTTTGTGTGTTTCTGTATCAGCTGTAACTGAAGTTTTAAATGTCCATAGTCTTATGGCAGTAGACTTCAGGAAGAATAATTCCCTTCAACAAGCTCTCTTTTTCCTGGAAGGGGAAGGAAAAAACAATACTTGGCTTCTCTTGTCACCACTAGAGCCTTTTAAATTGAGAAGTACTGTAAATTTTTGGTATCATATTGAAGAGAAGGCAGTAAGTAAAGCACATGATTTGTTCTTTCTGTTGCCCATATTACTTGGTGGAAGCAAATGTGGGCAGCAACTATTTATATTTCAAAGACCTTTGATTCATGTCCATTAAGTGCAACAGGTGTGCTCCTGCTGTATCCCATCACTTCAGCAAAGCTCTAGAATGCCTTGAAAGTTTACTTTCTGAATCCCTCCCTCCTATATTTCCCTTTTGTTTCAGATATTCATAGACTTCCATATTATTCCAGTAGGCTGTAGTAACTGGCTGGATACTTACTTGTCTTATTTGCTTATGTATCTTATTTGTTATTTGAGTAACAAAAATCAAAGCAGATTTGTACAGTAATGATATATGTGCTAAATTGAACTGATCTATCAATAGCTAATCCATGTTTTAACATCTGTATAAAATTTCTGACATAAATTATTTGGAGGTTTGGTCTCTTGCATGTGGAAATCACAGCTGTGTAATTCTTCAGCATGTTTTTAGAGATAGGTTTGGTATGTGTGAGAGAAGATAAGAACTAAATACAGTACTTGGGCTGGAAGTCTGTCATACTAAAAGGAGATGTGCATCTGACTATGGATGGAGTTGCACTTGCCTAGACCAAATTTACAGCTTTTGCACTTGCCACTGTCTATGGAGACACTAGTGGTATTGGTGGCTAGAGGTACATTTTACAAATGCAGAATGGTACACTGTCAAGACTGGCTATTGGTGTAGACTAGCTGTTCTATGTGGGCTGCTCTTGAAAGGAGTTTAAAGACTTTAATTGGTCTGTCTGAATGTTGGTGGGTACAGTACTTGCTGGCTAGAACACATGGTATCTGTTTTGTGCCACTTAAGCTAGGTGCCTGTGTAATTCCATAGCTAATAACAAAATTCTTAACCTGGCTCTAAAGGTTAGTTTTATGTTAAGCTTTGGTACATGTGATCATGGTGTTTTCACTGGGGCTCCCCAGTTATGGAGTTTCCTTTGTTTGAAGTTACAGAGTTTCTCAACAAAAGTTCTTTGCCTGGAAGCTATGTCTCTTTCTTGATCTATAATCTTGTTTGCTGACTTACATTGTACAGCTGTCCATTAAAACATCAAGTTAGAACAATATCCTTGGAAGGGTCCAGTACGCTGATCTTGTTAAATTTCCTTTATAAAATATATGCTGCATTTTGCAAGTACTTTGGATTCATCTATAGTAATAGGATGGTGTAGGACTATTTCATGTAGTTTCATGTAGTTACGTTTCCTACCGCTATAGCTGAAGATAACCATAGCACTGTTGGATTTAAGAGTTTCTTCTCTTCTACTAGCAGTGGCTTAAGTGCAAGCTGGGATTCCAGGAATGCTGTGACCAGAAATATGGGTGCTCCTGTGATTAAGGATGATTGGAGATAATGCTGATACACAAGACTGAGGAATAGGGCATAATCTCTGCAGTATAGCACATACTAGTTAATGTAAAAGTCAGCTTTTCCAGGGTTGGGAAAACAACAACAAACGTTTTTGGCTTAAGGTACAGTCATCACTCCCCATTTTTGGGTCATCCCATTTGCAGTTTTGAGTTTCCATGGATGGTATGCAGGAGCGTGCCACCATTATACTCAATGGGGCTCTAATATCCACCTTTTTCTATTTCACGGGGGGTGGGGGTCTGGAACGGATCCCCTGTGAACAGGAATGGACAACTGTAGGATTTTTGAATTAAATTGGCTTTGTTTACATTAGTGTTTTAATGAAAAAAGAATACTGCTTATTATATTAATATTGTGAAATACTATTTTATGTATCAGAAAGCTTTATCAATCATGTTTTAATGCTTTTTAAAATTATCAATCAAAAGTTATTAGGCTTTGGTATGATCTACATCTTTCAGTAAAACTCTGGGAATTATATTGAGATGTTGGTAACCTATATATAGAAGTATAGGCCTGCATCAATAATGGGCTAAATCAGAAAATGAAGCAGCAAAATGCAGTTCAGATGTTGGAGCCACAAGCTTAAATAAATGTTCTTTAAAAAGTGCTCTTTTAAAGCAAGTTGTTTTGGTTGAACATATGTTAATTGAAAGACTTATTTCAGAAAGGCACTTCTTGCACCACTATAAAATAATCGAAAAGAAGAACTGACACTGGGTACTGGGCTATCAATGAACAACTGCCAGTAAACTGTTAAAGTTAAAATGTTTAATTCAGTCATTCTTGTTCCAGTAAGAGCTTTGGGGAAAAAAATAGCCAGACATTAAAACAGGATGAGTTTGATTTAAATCATTACTCAATTTAATCATATGATTTCCCCCCCCCCCCTCTCAGGGCACTCTTCCTCACTATAAGCTTGCCAGTAGGTAGAGAAACTTCATTAAAATATTCTCAAATTGGGTATCTTTTATGGCCTGCCACCAGTGCTATTATAGGTTTTCTCCTCCAGGAAAGAATAATATGATAAACCTCAGGTTATATAGACAACAATCCAAAGACAAGTAGAATATTCTGTTCAGACGGTTTCATTTTCATTGCTTGCTCCTCCTCCATCACACTTAGCTTCTTCTGCAGATCTATTCCACTCCCAGTCTCCCAAAAATCAATTCATTAAATGTTTTGAAATTTAGCACTTGAGAGGTAAGGGATTGATTCAGTGTACATAGATTTGCAAAAGAGCAATGGCATTGTAATCTCTGCAGACACAAATTCATTTTTGAGAACTGTAAAACCAAGCATCTGTTTGTAACAGCCTCTAGATAGAAAAATTGTCCAATATTCTTACAGAAATCTCTGGAAGAGCATGACATTGTGAATGGATTAATGGAATTTACCAAAAAAAATAAAATTAAACATTACATGAATATACATTCTCATGCTACTTACAGTAATTAAAAACTAATCCTAGTTTCATGATGAATGACCTTTGGACCATAATGCCTCTTAAATAGAAAAAAAAAATCTTTAGATAGATTTTTCTTCAAAATGCATTCAATTTTTAAAAAAATCAAATTTCAATTTTAAAAATTGATTTTTTAAATTTTGTTTAAAAATTGATTTTTATCCACCTCGGTTTAAAAAGAATATATGAATAATAAATTGTAAAAAACCAGGAGTGTGTTTTTTAAAAAGTAATTTGGTTTAAAATATGGTCACATTGATATTTGTTTAAGGCTCATGTTGGGTTTTGTTGAGTTCACCAGTTGCCTTTAGTCTGGTGAATTGTCTTGCATAGACCAGAGGGAACGTTTGACGTGCTCACCATGCATGACCCCATATTATTTTTGTTAATTTCATGGTCAACAGCAACTGTTTTAATCACACAGTCTACAGGTTCAAAAGTTGATTAGCAGTCTTTGGATAGTAAACCTTGCACAGTCCTCTGGAAGAGAGACTAGGCTGTTGGCTTCTCATGGAGAAAAGAGGTGCCAATAAAGAGTGGGGGGCGGGGGCGGAAGAACAACAGAGTAATGATCATTGTACAGTTTTAATTAAACATACGTTGCTAATTTCCTGAAACATAATACTGAGGAAAATAGGTAGTAGCTACTGGTACATGAGGGAGAAGACAAATGCTTTAGGATTTAGGTACATGTTGCAAGTTAAGTAATTAAATACATGACTTAAACAACTATGTTTCTCTGAAACACTTGGAACTGAAAAAGCTTTACAAATTACAGAAATAATACCGTCATAGGAAACTTTCATCTATTTCTGAATTGAAGTTAGATGATTGACATGTAAATTGAGTAGGTGCATATAGTTCAGCTCTGTTAATCTTTATTATAGTCATAGACCAGCACAGGTAAAAAAAAAAAGGGGGGGGGGTACAGAATAAAAGACAGGAAAAGCAAGTAAAAACAAGGTAAAAACACAGGTTAAAAACAGTATTTAAAATATCCTTTTAGAATCCAGTGTGGCAGGGCAAGATTAATACTAGCCCACTGTGGAGATCATTGCCTGATGGATTTTAACTGCAGCTGCACAAAATCTGGCAACATTACAGTCGGCCCTCCGTTTTTGAGGAGAATCAATTCCAGACCCACCCACCCCCCATGAAAACAGAAACTCATCAATATTCAAGACCCATAGGCTTGAATGGGGTGCATGCTCACAAGTGTGCATGGGGCTTCCCATTGAAATTAATGGAGGTTACCTCTCCATGAATATTCAAGACTGCAGATCTCAAGTCTGTCAGGGTTGGTGTCTGAAAGCAAGCAAGAAGTGTAAAATAGATTGGTGTGTCCTTGATGTTTATACAATAGAGAAGGTACACATAAAATAATGTTAGAGAACATTTATTTAAAATCATGAAGCTGTGTTCTAGCTAGTCAGAATTCGTAACTGGCAGATAACTTCAGCAGCATTTAGTTCCATGACTTTTAGAACACATTTTTCAGGCTACTTTATGAAAGTGTCTTGTTAACCATTAAAACAGTTGGTCCTCCACAGTTGCAGTTTTGACTTTTGCGGATTTGATTATTTGCAGTTTTGATTAATATGCTATCTAGGAATTTCTAGATTTTCCAGCACAATTCTGCCAGAGGTTGACCATAAAGTTGTGTTGGAGATCCTAGAAGCTCCTAGAGAAAACACTTCTCTAGGCATTTGTAGGTCCTCCAGTGCAACTCTATGGTCAACATCTGCCAAAGGTTGATCACAGAATCAAGATTCCTCGAGAGATGTTCTCTTAGGTAAAAAGAATAGTGTTTTCTTTATTTGCGGTTTCCCCACATTCATGGAGGTCTTTCTCTTAGTCCCAGCGAATGTGGAGGAACCACTGTGTTTTCAGCAATTAGCCCACTTGTCATATTATCCTTGCAACTTTTGCAACAAGTTAAGGGATCAAGTTCTAATTTATAGATTGTCACCTTGTTGCTAATTTTGCTGTCCATAGTGCTGTGAACTGGATTGTGGACTGTATGTGTGCCCCACAGAGCAAGTGCTGCCACAGGTACTTTGCCTGAAATGTCAAAACTGTCATTTCCCACCTCCCTAACAAACAGTATGAAAAATTGTTTTCCAAACAAGGGCAAAAAATCTTTGCCAGAATATGAATAAGGTTTTATGCAACATCTTTTGAATTTTATTTGCAGTTTCTTCTTTCCTGGTTCAAGTTATGTGCCTCTTTGCCTGAGGCATTCAACAGGTGCAGTTTTACTTCTGGTAGGTTGCAGCTGGTTCATTTTGTGTCATTTGTGCCTCAGTGAAGATCTCATGTCCTTGAGACCAGTTGTCCTCAGAAAATTATTAATCTTGGCAAGGCAAGGGGGATGTTTTATATCAGAATTGTGATCTCATCTTGAAACATTGATTCAAGTGAGCTGTCGGTACACTAGATTCCCCATTGCCTCTTTGTTTTATGTTCATGATGAAGTGTGAATAGTATAGAGTTTAGTGTTTACAGTGTCCTGATAAAGATTTTTTAACATGGTGTATTTTAAAGCGTGGTGTTGGTCATGATAAATTCAACATGAAGGTAGAATGGGCATCATTACAAGGTATAAGAAATAACCATCTGTTCATTGGTCAGCACTATTAAAAAATAACTTCTGAACAAATCATTTTGATAGTCTTACCCACCATGAATTTATTTATTCCGTTTAAACCCATCTGATTTGGTGCCTAATTTGAATCTCACTATTATGGCCAGCACAGCTCCTTATACAAAGGCCTGTTACAGACTGCCAAATTAAAGCTGCTTTGGGCCTCTTTGGAGGTATGCTATTTAAATGATGCATGGGTCCTACAAGTCCGGAGGTCGCGCCAAAGCCACACTCCATTCCTAAGCACTGGAGTGCAGCTTTGGTGCAGCTTCTGGATTCTTAGGATGCATGCATCATTTAAACAACATACCTCCAAAGAGACCCGAAGCAGATTTATTTTGGCAGTCTGTAACAGGCCAAAGTAACTACTTTTTCCTTTGAGTGCCACATTGGAAGAAAGCCATGATGTAAATAAAATAAATAAATTTGCTTTTCTTAATTGAAATGTTTTCCTGACCACCTGTGTTTTCCCATTCTCAATCTTTAAACATACTGAATTTAGACATTTTAGTTTATTTTCAGATGGAAGCAGTGACCTGATTTCTTTCTTTTTTTTAAACATACAGTGTCTAGTACACTTGCAGCTGTTTCTAGGAAAAATGCCTGGGGTTTATGAGTGAGACCTAATGAGAAAGTGGGAGAGCACTCTACTGATACTGTACCAGATATGCAGGAGCACTGTCTTGTCCTAAGTCCCAAAATTTGAGGAGAAGGTTGAAAGGTGGGAAAGGTCCTATCATGGATTTTATTGCACAGCCAAGTTGGCCAGTGTCATGGGATATTATGCTGGCTCACTGCTGTTACCAAGGATACCTAGGATGCAGATTCTAGAAGCTCTTGGAGAGAATAAAAAGGCAGTTGTTTAGTCTAGGAGCATCATTTGCAGAGGGCATAGAAAACCTTGGCTCTTTTGGTGAGTGAGGTGAAGGGCAGAATTCCACCCCCAGTTTAAGTTTTGTTTCTCAAAAGGGAATATGGGCAATGGTTATTTTCCACTCAGACAGACATAAATTGGTGCATAAATGGAAGGGTGATTGTAAAAGGCTTTCATCATCAGTTTTCTCAAGTTAGATATTGGAGGTAGGGGGAGACATGTGTACTTTGCTTTAAACATGGGTATGATCATTGGTGTAAAATCTTGTCCAGATTCTATGTTCTTGCATATTCCAGTATAGTTAATTAACCTGTGTGTATTAGCTTTGATACATAAAACCAGAAGCACATTAATTCTGCTGTATATTGCAGCCATGATTCAAGCTGGCAGTTCCCTGAGTTGAATAGTAGAATGGCTTATTCCATCTGGTTACTGTTAGAGTATTACATCGTGAAACACTGAGAAACATTGTGTAGTGCTATGGTAACTACATTTATGAGTCCTTTTGATCTTTAATTCTTGAAAATCCACGTACAGTTATCATAAAACTGCTTTTCTAAGGATGGGGAACTCAATAGCAAAAGCAAGTGCATTTTTGTACTACTTATCAGTGGACTAGCACTCCCTGAGTGGTTTACAATCTGTAAGCTAATTCCCTGCAACAAGCTGGGTACTCATTTTACCAACCTACAAAAGGATGGAAGGCTGAGTGGACATTGGAGCCCTCCTCTAGGATTGAATTTACAATGTTATAGCTGCTGTACAAGCATTTAACCACTGTGCCACCATTGCTATAAAGATTGTGTTTAGCCTTTCTTTCTTGGCATTAACAGCCAGGAAAATAATCTTAGAACATTTTACATGATAACTCATCAGCTGTTAGGAGTGTCAGGTACTGAACCATGTAGTTGTTTATTAATTAGTAGAAGTCCTTGAATTGGGTTCAGCAACTATAGGCAGAGTTGAGTCCCTGAAGAAGTGTTTCCTGTCTCTTCCAGTGACAGGACTTGTACACTTCTGTGATGTGCAAAGGGAAAAGCAGCTGTGGTAATTCTTAAGTATCAGTCTTCTTCCCTTCAGTGTAGTCCTCCAGTAAAACTAATTAATGACTTAGGCTTTAGAGTTAATTCATAATAGCCAGAAAGAAAAAGGCAACCTCCCCTCATCTTTTAGGGCTGGTTTTCTTTAACCTTCTTTTTCTTTGTTTTAAGATTATTATTATTATTAACCTTTATTTATGAAGCGCTGTAAATTTACACAGCGCTGTACATGCAATCTTTTTAGTTAGACGGTTCCCTGCCCTCAGGCTTACAATCTAAAAAAGATAAATTTATTTACCTATTAGCTGTTCCCCTGTCAAAATCTAAGTTCAGTCAGTCCTCCATATCAATGGATTCTGCATCTGTGGATTCAATCACCCATGACTTGAAAATAGTCCCCAAAGCCAACCTTGGTTTTTTTTTTTTGCCGTGTCCGTGTGTGTAATTGTATCATAGAATCATAGAGTTGGAAGAGATCGCAAGGGCCATCCAGTCCAACCCCCTGCCATGCAGGAAATCCAAATCAAAGCATCTCCGACAGATGGCCATCCAGCCTCTGTTTGACCTCCAGGGAAGGAGACTCCACTACACTCTGAGGGAGTGTGTTCCACTGTCAAACAGCCCTTACTGTATATATCCCTCCTTAAAATTCTCTGTCTGTGATGGAGCTGCAGAAATGTCAGTGAGTATAATATGGTTCAGTGACATAGGAGTAAAATGTTCTCACCGATCTTAACACAGTTGGATAAGCCACTACAAGCTTGATAAGATATATATCTGGTTTTGCTGTGTTTACTGACAACTGAATTTTGCGTGGCATCTTTATTCTTCATGTAATAATAATAATAATAATAATAATAATAAATTTTCTATACCGCTATTCCAGCGATCACAGCGGTGTACATCAAAGAGTAAGACAATTAAAACATCAGCATGACAATAATACAAAGTTAACAATTAAAAACAGTAAAAACCAACAACACCCTATACAAGTGGCTGTGTAGAATGGAATACACAAAAACAGTGCCAAGGGGAAGAGAATGACCACAAGGCTCACGGGGGGGGGGGGGGGGGGGGAGCCTGGCGGAACAAAAAATCTTCAAGTTCTTCTTGAAAGCAACGAGGGAGGTTTATTTTTTTATTTTATTTCCAACAAAGTGTCAATACTTGTATAGTTTACAACATAGTTAAAACCTCAAAGCTTCCAATATCATCATTATTTCTTTAGTTTCATCAGTATGAGAGTGCTTTGTGGAGTAATACAAGAAGCTTACACTTCAGTGATTGAGAAGCAGGGAGGTCTTGCAAGGGAAAGAGAGGTTAGTGAAGGGATGGGAAAATGCAGCCCAGCCTGCAAAGCGGCTGCATGTATCTTTCAAAAATTTCTTTTTTGAGTGAAAATAACTGTGCCCTAACACAATTGCCCACCCATAAGAGTTTAGCATGACCAAATGGGATTGACTTATTTTAGGTTCTGTTTTCAATACTAATACAGTTAAAAGGATATACTATGCTTGAAAAAAGTGGTGTTTGAGGTGGAGTTTGAAAGAAAATGGCTTTACAATGATTTGGAAAGTGAGTTTCAGGAAAGTTACCAGTTTATCTGTTCATGACATTGTCTTTCAGAATCTTACCCTATAATTATGCAAGATCCTCATTGCTGTGGCTTCTACTTTTAATACTTGCCTCAGCAGCACTACACAAACGAAAGTTTTGGGGCTCTAAATATGAAGAGCCTTGAAATACCAAAATACCAAAATAAGTCTCAACCCACAATATGTAATTTTGATGTACTGTAATTGTTAGAATAATGTACATTATGTAGTATTACTTAATTTGCCATAATATAATGAGGAAATGATGATTCCACAAGCATGTTTCTCAGTTCTTGCAACTTTCCCCCTCCTTCCTTGATCTGCTAAAACAAGCTGGGGGATACTCTGGGATAGTTTGAGTGGTGATTTTTACTAAGTGAGAAAAAGTAGACTTGCACCAATAATGGATTTTGACTGTAATATTGACTGGGGAACTGTTAGTGAGAATGAGAAAATAGCCTCTTGAAATCAGCCATGTTTCCCTATCCATCAAAGAAATTCCACATGTATATGAATTTCAAAGGTAGCTTGTGGTCCTTAACGTTTACTGAAGTTCTATACCTGTGATGTTTTAGTGTATGAAATAAATGTTTAAGATAATAATGTAAAATCAAGGTGCTCTGTGATGTGTTAGTTTACTGAGCAGGTACTGTATAACTCTTGTTCAGATGTTTTGGCATAATATTAACTGTGACTAAAGTAACAGTTTTTGTGTGTATGTGTGTTTGAGCAAAATGAACTGTAATAATAGTTGCTGATAGGTATAGAATAGCAGCTTCAATAGCAGCTTCATTTAGATACTGCTTTATACTGTACTAAGCAGTCTCTAAGTGGTTTACAACTGTAAGCTAATTGCCCAACAAGCTGGGTACTAATTTTAGTGACCTCGAAAGAATGCTAGGCTGAGGGGCAAAACAGATGGTGGCTAACGGGCGGCTTAACACTGCCCCTTTGAGCACTGGATCTGGGCCGTGGTATCCGCATGCTGCAGACCCTGATCAGCAGCCCCAAATGCCTTGCAGCTGTGGCTCTTCCACATTTCTTCCACGCAGCATGTGTAAACACTGCACCCCAGAAAATCATGACGCCAAGGGTGGGTGGTGTGATGCCACTTTGGCGGTAGAGTCAGGGTGGGTGGCAGGTGGTCACCACACCCCCACTCCACCCTGATGCTAGCCTTTTTGGCTGGTCTGTACAGCTCCTGAGTCGACCCTGAGCCCCTGGCTGGGATTGAACTCATAACCTTGTGGTTTGTGAGTGAGTGGATTTTTTAACCATTGCACCACCAGGGCTCTATACCAAAACATTATTTTGGTATGGAATAGAGAGATGTTAGCAAATTCCTAATCTTTTGTATAATTTGAAGCACTAATTGCTATTACTTTTTCTTAGGCAATTCCAAGTCAAAGCAAATGTTGGATCCTGCGTTATCTGAAGGCTTTCAAACATAACCTGTTCTGTACCTGTTGGCTGAAGGAATGTAAACCCTAAGGTTTGAAATCTGTACAAATATTGACAGAAGTGCAGTTGTCAGGTAAATAGTATTTTGGTATGGACTAAATGTAATTTAAAAATAAAAATACTAATTAGTGTCCGTTTAAGTGTTAGAATAATGTTGTTTTCTGATTCTGTAAATATTCTGCTCTGTATTTGTGGGACTTCATACACAGGTGGTTAAATCAAGGTCATTTTGGTATTCTCTTTGGTAGTCTGTCAGCATAGTTGTAAACAAGACAGCACAGTTAGTTGATCTGTAATACATTTAAATATTTGTTTTAAAATACATATATGTATTAAGATGTTCACCGATGTTGTATTTGGGATATAGTCATTGCCAAAAATAGGTCTGACATCTTTCAGAATCTCTGAAAGTTGTTGCTTCACAGTTTTAAGAAAAGTGCCTTGCTTTGCTTTGCGCAATATGCCTGTTCACTAAAAATCTTGTTCCTGAAAGCTGAAGTTGGCAGCATGTAGCATGGGGTTCATTTCCATAGCACCAAACCATAGTTTGTGTTAGTGTGAATCGACCCATTGTTGCTAGCTCACAGTTGCCCATTTATAAAAATAATGTTCTACTTCATGGACAATTTATTAGGTTAAAAGTCAAATAAGAGTATGACTTTTGCATATAAGCAAACCTGTTAAACATACATGAAAAATTTATAAAACATATTTGTGAGCCATTTTAGTGTTGAACAGTGGTGCTTGTTTC
This sequence comes from Sceloporus undulatus, assembly GCF_019175285.1. NCBI lineage: Eukaryota > Metazoa > Chordata > Lepidosauria > Squamata > Phrynosomatidae > Sceloporus > Sceloporus undulatus. The sequence continues at coordinate 29,072,359 of NC_056522.1, read as the reverse complement.
TTTTTTCTTTTTCTCTTTTTTTTTTAACAAAGGCTTCAGGTAAAAGCAGCCTGCCTCTTATTGTAGTACTCATAGAGTTTTGAGTTGCTTGGAGGACTTTTTGGAACTGTCTCAATTATTTCTGTGCCTTACTGGTTCAAATATAAATAGGGATTTTATGCTTGTGTTAATATGAAATAGTTATGTTAACATCCATTCTAGAGGAAAAAGACCCTCACATTACTCTGGAAGCTAGTGTAGGGAAAATATAGAAATATTGGCTCCTTATGTGAAAGGAGTGCATTATTTGAAGAGCATTTGTATGATTTCTCACCTATCATCTGGCAGACAGGTATCTGGATCATTTCATAATTTTAATAATGAAACACTACATATTTCAAGATGTTTGTTTGAGCTGTCAAGACCAAAGGAATTCTTCATAATTTTGTCTGTCTTGAAGTTGGATTTTGTTTGGCTACTCAGGTAGTTCTTCGTGTGCCTTGTCATTGCTACTTTTTGTATTCATCATCAAACTTTGCCTTGCAGATTCATTTGCAAAACAAGCAAACATGGGTGCATTTTTGGATAAACCAAAAACTGAGAAACATAATGCTCACGGGGCAGGAAATGGGTTGCGCTATGGCCTAAGCAGTATGCAAGGATGGAGAGTGGAAATGGAAGATGCTCACACAGCTGTTGTAGGAATTCCTCATGGTTTGGAGGACTGGTCCTTCTTCGCTGTTTATGATGGTCATGCAGGATCTCGTGTGGCAAATTACTGCTCAAACCACTTATTAGATCACATTACTAACAATGAAGACTTCAGGGGATCAGAACAGCCCAGCTCTACTTTTGAACCTTCAGTGGAAAATGTAAAGAGTGGAATCAGAACTGGCTTTTTGAAAATTGATGAATACATGCGCAATTTTTCAGATCTCAGAAATGGCATGGACAGGAGTGGTTCAACAGCAGTGGGAGTTCTGATTTCACCTGAGCACATTTACTTTATCAATTGTGGAGACTCTCGTGCTGTTCTTTATAGGAATGGACAAGTCTGCTTTTCAACACAGGATCACAAGCCTTGTAATCCTAGGGAGAAGGAGAGAATCCAGAATGCAGGTGGGAGTGTCATGATTCAGCGTGTTAATGGCTCATTGGCCGTTTCCCGTGCTTTGGGGGACTATGACTACAAATGCGTTGATGGCAAAGGCCCTACAGAACAACTTGTTTCTCCAGAACCTGAGGTTTATGAAATTGTAAGAGCAGAAGAGGATGAATTTATTGTCCTGGCTTGTGATGGAATCTGGGATGTAATGAGCAACGAGGAGCTCTGTGAATTTGTTAAGTCTAGGCTTCAAGTATCAGATGATCTGGAAAAAGTGTGCAATTGGGTTGTGGACACTTGTTTACACAAGGTATGTAACCTTTTTTTAACTCCCAAAAGGCAACACAAAAAGGATATCCCTTATCCCTTTAAAAAATTAAACCCTGTTGAATGAATGTTCGGCTTCTCTGTATTGCTAACAATTCCCTTAAGAACTTATTAAAGAATTACAGACTGATAGAACTGTGAACTTTCTAGGAATTCATCCTTGTATTGGGTTTGGGACTGTTAATGCCACTTACACAATCTGGCTAGAATTTTGTACATTCAAAAACTTTTCAGTGGAAGTTAATATTTCCATTTACTTTGGAACAAAATACTTGAAACAGCAAAATGTTAGATCTTTTAGAAAGGAAGGACAAATTCCTTTTTCTTTCTGACTGAAGAATATTAGAAACTAGTTGTACTTTGATGTTATTGTTAAAAAATCTAGAATTGGTGGTTCTTCTTGTGAAGACTGGGTTTTCTTTTCTTTTTTTATTTGTTGGGAAATATCTCACGTTACTTTCAAGTGCACATTTTGCTTTTCAGAATAAAAAGGTTACATTTGAATTGGTATATGAAAATGAATGATATAAAAATAAGTTTGTGTTTGACCTTTTATCCATTTGCAAACTAGTATGTTCAGGCCTCTAGTTATGTGAGATGAGAACTGTGAAAACATTCTGTTGTTTAAATGTACATTTTGATGGACTATGAAATGAGTCAGTTGACTTTTCAACAGTATACAGTATCTCAGTGTTTAGAGTAGAGGTATATTGGATTGATAAAATGTTAAGAGCTGTACAACTTTTCTTTTCAAATTTCAACATCTATGGTGATCATTCATATATGTTAAAAATTGCAACAGATTTTAGTTATGACAGTTTGTTGAAACAGAAATAATTAATGCATTTTATACTCTGAATTAAAGTATATTATGGACCACATAATTATTTTAAAGTAAAACTGACAGTAAGAAATATCTAACAAATCACTAGCACATAGTTTTTCATTTATTTAGCATCTAATCATGTGGACTGTGACTGTAAATGATAAAACACTAAATCTCAAATATGTACTATTTTTCCTCCCAAAATATAGGGAAGTCGTGATAACATGAGTATTGTTCTAGTTTGCTTTTCAAATGCTCCTAAGGTCTCAGATGAGGCAGTGAAAAGAGATGCAGAATTGGATAAGCACTTGGAAACACGGGTGGAAGGTAAGAAATTATATTCTATACATAATTGTAGATATTTCTTGTGACTTGAATTAGACTCACTCCTCCCAAAACCAAGTGAAGCACCTTTAGCAACTAAAGAAAACAACACTATCTCTTTTCATGCTGTGGATGTGATTTCTGAATTACAAGTTCCAGACAGCAGACTGATATAATGGATTATATAAGTATTTCTGTTGAGGCTTGCACATACTGTTTATCACTGTTCAGTGTCTTGTATAAAGGTACAGATTAGTTTGCTGTTTGCATTCTGACAGATTTATAGGGCAAGGGGCAGATTTTAAAGTTAGGCTTGCTAGCTCATTCCTTATGAACATAGCAAACCCTTCTGAAGAGCAGGCAAACATGCATCTATTAGTCATTCCACCTGTTGAATAATTATATGTCTTCATTTTCTGAAATAGTATCTGCGCTAATATTTTGTAATCTCTAACGCTATGTGAATAGGGGCAGAAAAATTAAGAAACTGTTATCAAAGGCATGACAACGAAAATATGTGTCTCTGTATGGTGTTTTGGAATCTGAGCTCTGTGAGCCTTTTATTAATAAGATTTCAGCATGGAAGTTGGGGAAACATTCAAATTTTCAGGGTATTTCCTTTTCCCTTAGCTTGTAAGAATTTTTTGCTTCTTGATATTTACCAGACAGAAGATGAAATGGCTGGAAGTGTGTATCACATCTATGCAGTTCCAAGTAACTGCAGACATAGGCATCGGTGAGCATATTTTGCAAAGTTTGTTGTTATCAAGTCAGCTTTGACTTGTGGCAACCCTGTTATTGAGTGACCTCTAGGTCACCTTGTTAGTAACAATCCTGTTTGAGTTCTTGCAAACTTAAGGATGTGGCTTGCTTGAGTCTTCTACTTGTAATGGAGTCTTCCTCTTTTCCTACTGCCTTCCACTTTACCAAGCATTATCTTTTCTAATGAGAGATGTCACCTCATGTAGTCAAGGGATGATAGCCTCAGTTTGGTATTTTGGCTTCTAGGAAGAGTTAACACTTGATTTGCTCTTGGACTCATATGTCTGTTTGGCAGTGCATGGTATCCTTAGCAATCTCCTCTAGCATCACATTGATTTTTTTCCTGTCAGCTTGCTTCACTGTCCAGCTTTCACAATGGTACATAGAAATTGGGAAATGCTGTGACATGCGGGATACTGACTGTGGTATTCACTGATGTATCTTTATACTTGAGGTTTATCTGGCTCTTTCGTAGCTGCCCTCCCAAGTCTTAGTCGTCTTCTGATTCTTGATCACAGTCTCCATTTTTATTATGACCAAGCTTAAGGTAGGAAAAAAATTCTTCAGCTATTTCTGTGTCCTCATTATCCATTTTAAAGTTATGTAAATCTGTGGGCTTTATTTTTTTCTTAATGCTCAACTGTAACCCTGCCTTTGCACTTTCTTCCGTAACTTTCTTCAATAGTCATTCCAAGTCTTTGCTATTTTCTGCTGTTATTGAAGTAACTTCTCCATATCTTAAATTGTTGATGTTTCTTCCCTCAATTTTCACACCTCCCTCCTCTGATCCTAATGTATGATATGTTTTGTGTATAAATAAAAAATTCAGCCTTCTGCTTCACCACAGTGTCATGACGGTGCCCTCTTGCCCTATGAGTATAGATTATACATCAGGACACACCCTTTACTTTAAGAACAATCCATAGTTTTCATGGCCTATATAATCAAAGGCTTTGCTATATTATATAAATCACAGACTGATTTCAGTCTGAAATTCTTTGGTGAGCACCATTGTCCAAAGTATGCTTGTAATATGGTCCTTTCTGCCTTTTCCTTTTCTGAACCCAACTTGGACATAAGTTTCTCATTCCATATATGGTAAAGGTTTTTGTTGCAAAGTTTTTTAGCATCATTTTGCTTGTATAAGACATTAATGCAGGAGAGTGATGGTTATGATATCTCCTTTCTTGGGGACTGGAATGTATAGTGAGTGTTTCCAATCTGTGGTCCACCATGGGACTACCTGTCCATGGTAGTGGGATTGGATAATACAACAAAATAACACAAAACCACAAAAGACTAACATAAAAGAGTGATACCATTTTTGGCCAACCAAAATGCAGAAAATACTTCATGTAAGGTTTTGAAGTTTCGTTGGCAGCTCCTTCAAACTTGCCAATTGTAGTCCAAATGAATGAGTTTTATCATTGTTGGAGGTAAACTTTAAAAGAATTAGGTCCCATACCATTGCTCCTTCTTGTTGATGTTCCCCCTGTTGGTTTGCGGCAAAAATTGGTATTTTCAAATCCAGGAAATCATATTCTGGCCATGCAACAAGAAGCGTCTTTTGTCTGCATTGGCTAACATGACAAGTTTCACCTATTCAGTACCTAAATGTTTTTCTAAATGTTACAATACAGGAACGTCTTCAGAAATTCAGTGTTCCCTACTTAAGAAAGGAGCAGCTAGCTTCACACAGAACAGGAACAGCTTGGATCTCAAAAGAAGTTACTTTTCTGTTGTTAATGGAACTGACATTTTGTTACATTTTTAAAAAAAAACTTTATTGAAAGTTACATGTTTTTACATGTTTTTATTACCCTTTGTCTCTGGTCCCCATGTGGCCAGGAGGGGGTGTACCATTTTCCTGCCAATGTCTACTGGGCAGCAGCAATAGTTGGAGGTGACATTGGCAGAGGATCTCTCAAAGACAACAGCAGTGGCACTTCAGTTAAGTCTTCCTAGGATGCTGGAAAAGGAGGCACTGGTAAATGCTTTCGAATGTCCTTTACCACAAAAACTCTGTGATGAGACAATCAAAACGAAGCAAAAGATACTACTGGTAGATGAGAGTCCCAGGTCAGAAAGTACTCAGCCAGCTACTGGAATGATGCAACTTGAACTCAAGCCAAAAGAACTGAGATGTCAAAGAAAAGTTCAGTGTATATAATTTTACATAGTATTTGGAGGCAACTGAAGAGTTTCTGTTAGTATTTTTCGCTTCTGAAGTCTCTGCATCCTTCATTGAAAAATTAATTAACTATTCGTAACTGATATTTTATTTTAACTGGGGTAACACTGTTTGTACATGGATAACAAGAGTCATAGAAGAAAACTAGCGTGGTGTAGTGATTTGAGCATTAGACTATGACTCTGGAGACCAGGCTTCACATCCCTCAGCCATGGAAACCCACTGGGTGACCTTGGGTAAGTCACACTCTCTCAGACTCAGAAGCAAAGGCAAACCCTCTCTGAACAAATTATGCCAAGTACATCCAGCAACAATAATAAAGAGTGTTCATGTAGACCTATAGATTTTTTGTCCAATGAAACATGACTTTCTTAATAACTTGTCCATGATCATTCCTTGATAAATATATATGTCATGGCTTTACACCTTTGGATTCCCACAATCTGATCTGGTGCTGGATTTTGCTTTCTAAACTTGTACTATAAGAACATTATGCTTTTAGTTCTGTGGATTATCTATAAAACTATCGTGTATTGTATATGTGACTGATTGCAAGCAGTGTAATGAGCAGCATCTTCAGTTGCTGATAGGTTTCTGCTGACATGACTTTGTCACTTCAGATTGTTCTGCTTGATTGTTCTTCACCTTGAAAAGCTTAAAATTCTGTACCTAGACAGTGTATGATATACAAATTGTATAAAATTCTATTTCCTAGTTTGAAGAGTTCTCTGAACTTTGTTGCAGCTTTTGACTTGCTCAACCGATTTTGCTAGTCATGACAAGTACGCAGAATGCCTCTGAAATACCATCTGTAGCCACTGAATATTTTATTGAGCCATTTCTTTGACTATGGTGCCTTCAGTATTCATTGTCCTGACTCTTTCAGGAAAGTTTCAGAAACTTGCTTCATGTTTTAAAATGAAAGTCCTGACTCTTGAGAAGTTGACTTCTACTCCATGTTGTGCGTATGTGTAGCCAAACACATTCTGCAAGTTTTATGTAATGGTTGCTCTTGTTGGCTGTATTGTTCAAGTGCCCCAAAGGATGTATAGAGAAGTATTTAGACATGACTTTGGACATTTCAACACATAGCCAGCAATAGAATGTATTAAGGATAAATAGCAATAAATCAAATTTAAAAATTAATCAAACATTTTCTGAGCACAAAAACAGAATGATGAAAATAGCTTCAAATCATAGAATCATAGAGTTGGAAGAGACCACACGGACCATCCAGTCCAACCCCCTGCCATGCAGGAAATCCAAATCAAAGCATCCCCGACAGATGGCCATCCAGCCTCTGTTTAAAGACCTCCAAGGAATGAAACTCTATCACCCTCTGAGGGAGTGCGTTCCACTGTCGAACAGCCCTTACTGTCAGGAAGTTCTTCCTAATGTTGAGGTGGAATCTCTTTTCCTGTAGCTTGCATCCATTGTTCCGGGTCCTGTTCTCTGGAGCAGAAGAAAACAAGCTTGCTCCCTCTTCAACATGACATCCTTTCAAATATTTAAACAGAGCTATCATATCACCTCTTAATCTTCTTTTCTCCAGGCTAAACATCCCCAGCTCCCTCAGTCGTTCCTCATAGGACATGGTTTCCAGACCCTTCACCATTTTTGTCACCCTCCTTTGGACACGCTCCAGTTTCTCAATATCCTTTTTGAATTGTGGTGCCCAGAACTGGACACAATATTCCAGGTGGGGCCTGACCAAAGCAGAATACAGTGGCACTATTACTTCTCTTGATCTAGACACTATACTTTTATTGATGCAGCCTAAAATTGCATTGGCCTTTTTAGCTGCCGCATCACACTGTTCACTCATGTTCAACTTGTGGTCTACTTGGACTCCTAGATCCCTTTCACATGTACTTTCATTCAGCCAGGTGTCACCCATCCTATATGTGCATTTTATTTTTCCGCCCTAAGTGCAATACCTTACATTTCTCCGTGTTGAACTTCATTTTGTTAGCTTTGGCCCAGCTTTCTAGTCTATTCAGGTCATTTTGAATGTTGATCCTGTCCTCTGGGGTATTAGCTATTCCTCCTAATTTGGTGTCATCTGCAAATTTGATAAGTATGCTCCCAATTCTGTCATCCAGGTCACTGATAAAGATGTTGAATAGCACTGGGCCCAGGACAGAGCCCTGTGGGACCCCACTGGTCACTTCTCTCCAGGATGAAAAGGAGCCATTATTGAGCACCCTTTGGGTTCGGCCAGTCAACCAGTTACAAATCCATGTAACAGTTGCCTTGTCTAGCCCACATTTTACAAGCTTGTATGCAAGAATGTCATGGGAAACCTTGTCAAAGGCCTTAGTGAAATCAAGATATACTATATCCACAGCATTCCCTTCATCTACCAAGCTGGTAATTTTATCAAAGAAAGAGATTAGATTTGTCTGGCATGACTTGTTTCTCTGAAACCCATGTTGAGTTTTTGTGATTATGGAATTGCCATCTAGATGTTCACAGACTCTTTGTTTAATTATCTGCTCCAGAATCTTTCCTGGTATTGATGTCAGACTAACTGGACGATAATTGTTGGGATCCTCTTTTTTCCCCTTTTTGAAGATGGGGACAACGTTTGCCCTCCTCTAGTCTGCTGGGACTTCTCCTATTTTCCAGGAGTTTTCAAATATGATTGCCAATGGCTCCGATATTACATTTGCCAGTTCCTTTAGTACCCTTGGATGGAGTTCATCTGGTCCTGGAGACTTAAATTCATTTAGATTAACAAGGTGTTCCTCTACTATCTCTTTACTTATTCTGTGCTGAAATTCCCCTATTCTGTCCTTTGCTCCATTATCCTCAGGTTGAGCATCCTTTTCCTTTTCTGAGAAGACTGAGGCAAAGAAGGTGTTGAGTAATTCTGCCTTTTCTCTGTCCCCTGTTAACATTTTGCCATCCTCTCGACGCAGTGGCCCTACCATTTCCTTCAGCAGTCATAGTCTTAAAGGTAACTGCATTGTGTACAGAAAGAGTATTAACTGGTAAGGAAGAATAGAGAAATGAGGCTGAAATCCTCCTTCCATTTCCAAATCCTCAGGCCTACTTTGAAATCTCATCCCAGGGCATCTCAGGCCAATGACAAGCCTCCAATGGCTGGCCAAGGCTCTCTGCACCATGGTAAGCGCAAGAAGCCCATAGAGGGTATGTCTGGCCTCGCTTCTCTGAAGCAACCCAAGTTTTCTGAGTCCTCTAAGCCAGACAAAAAGAAGCATAAGGCCTCCAAGGATGAGGCCAAAGTCTTCTCTCACCAGCAAGACAAAAATTCTTGTCCATCTCTCGGTCTCGATACCAATCAAGACTGTCAACAAAGTCTCTGGGAAAGAGCCCAATCTCTTTACGACGACTTTCCCGAAGACAAGAAATGCATAGCCTTCGCTATTCACACCAAGATCTACGCCCTCACCTCCCAACAAATCTTCAGCGAGGCATTTGGCTGATTGTTCAACTAAACAACTGGCTGCAGCCATTTCCCACCACCGCTATGCCTGGTTGAGGGCCTCTGACCTAACTCCCCAGGCCAGATCAGCTATTGAACACTTCCCTATTGATGCCACCGGTTTGTTCCACAAAGAAACCAACGAAAAGTTGGACTTTAAGAACAAAATGAGGTATACTGCCCAGAAATATGGTATGTCCTCTTCTTCTCACCAACCCTCTCAGTCCCGTGACTGTTTGGAATGGCTCAATACACTGACTACCAGGGCCAGTGGTACTCTCAACCTTCTACTTCTTCCAGCAAATGCCAGCAACATTATAAACAGCCCTTCCAAAAGAGGGACTCTGACCAAGGCAAGCGCCGATTCTGAAGATTTTCAGCGCACTTCGCTGCCCACTTGCCTTTTGGGGATTGTTTGGCCTCATTCTACCACGCTTGGGCCACCATAACATCAGACTCTTGCGTCTTGCAAATTGTGTTGAGGGGTTATGCCCTAGAGCTTCAACATCCCCCCCAAGGGGCTCCATCCTCATTAACCCCCCCTCAGACAACCTTCTCGACAAAGTGCGCTCTTTATTGGAAAAAGGGGCCATCGAGCCCATCCCCCTTTCCCAGTCTTGAGACTGTTTTTTCTCCCGTTATTTTATTGTCTTCAAATGGTATGGAGGTTCCTGTCCCATTATGGATCTTCGCTACCTCAATTCTTTTCTTTTTTTCAAGAAATTCAGAATGGTAACTCTCGCTTCCTTTGTTACAGGCTGGAGATTGGTTCACGACTCTGGACCTCCGGGATGCTTACTTCCATATTATTATATAAGCATCAGGGAACATCACCAAAACCTTCTTGCCTTCTCCGTTTGTCCCGCCTTCTTCTGGTACTGGGTCTTACCCTTAGGACTATCCTCAGCCCCAAGGGTATTCACAAAGTGCATGCCGGTAGTTGTGGCCTACCTCCATCAACAAGTCATCATCTTCCCCTACCTGGACGATTGGCTTTTCGTTGCACCCTCCAGAGAGATGCTCTTTTTTCACATAGACATTGTCATCTCTCTGCTTCGATTTCTCGGGTTGACACTCACCAAAGACAAATCCACCCTCTATCCAACCCAAAAGGTTTGCTTCCTAGGTGCAGACTTAGATTTGACGACATTGAAAGCCTACCTGCCTGCCAACAGGTTTGCCAATCTCAGGTCCTCCATCCAGGCCTGCATCTTTTCCAGGTGGATCAGGGCCCACACCACCCAGATCGCCTTGGGACACATGGCATCCACAACATATGTGACCCTTGTGCCCATCTTCGCTTTCGCCCGTTCCAGTCATGCCTTTTCTCAGTCTTCAATCAACTCCTGGATCACGGTACCAAAGTCCAGCTCTCATTCTCTTCTATGGTGACTGGACCCAATAAGGGCTGTACACAACCTCAAGTGATGCTCACTACTGATGCTTCCATCACCAGCTGGGGTGCTCACTCCAAGGACCTGTCGGTCCATGGAAGATGGTCCACGTCAGAACATCTCCACATCAGTGCCTTGGAGATGCTTGCGGTACAGAAGGCCTTGAAGTCCTTCAAATCCATCTTGTCCCCCCAAGTGGTGCTTCTTCTCACTGACAACATCATGGTGATGTATTACATCAACAAGCAAGGAGGCACGAAGTCGTCCACCTTTCTTGACCTCACCTTGCAAATTTGGGACTGGTGCATTCCCAGGACTATCACCCGTCAGGCGATCCACCTGCCTGGAGGTGACAACGAACTGGCAGACAAACTCAGCAGGTCTCCAGACTCCTGCCATGAATGACGACTCTACCCTCAGGTCGTCCACTTTCTCTTCTCTCCCTGGGGCTCTCCCGAGATCGACCTTTTTGCCTCCCCGCAAAACTCTCATTGCCGGCAGTTTTGCTGCCAGATTCCATCCCATCAATCCCGGGGGGATGTCTTCCTCTTCCAATGGTCCAACAAGATGCTGTACACCTTTCCTCCATTTCCCTTGATCACCAGAGTGGTATCCAAGATGACTGATCCGATGCCATCCTGATCACCCCATGGTGACCTTGACAGCCGTGGTTCGCCCCCTTCTCCACCTGTCATCCAACCGCTTCCAACACCTGCCGGCCCGTCCGGACCTCCTGACCCTCCCTGATGGCCAGGTTTGCCACCCCAAGGTCGAAACTCTCCATCTCGCGGCTTGGAGGATTCTTCCCTAGCCCAATGCTCGGCTCCGGTCCGAGATGTCATCTTGGCAGCCCACAAGCCATCCACTAGGAAATCTTATTCCTTGAAATGGAACAGATTCTCTACTTCCTTGCACTCCAAGGGCCTTTTCCCTTTGGATGTCACCATTCCTGTCATCCTGGACTTTCTCAACCTTTTTTCAGTCAGGTCTCTCTGTCCCTTCATTCAAATGCTACATGGCAGCCATCTGTACACATTTCCAATTCATAGACCGGCCTGCTTTCTTTGTGGATCCTTTAGTCAAGAAATTTCTCAAGGGCTTAACTAGTTTGAGACCTCCGATTTCCACCCTGATCCCGGCTTGGAGCCTCAGCCTTGTTTTGTCTGCTTTGTCTGCAAAGCCCAGTTGAGCCTCTTGCCTCTTGTGATTTCAGGCTGCTTACTTGGAATACTGCCTTCCTAGTAGCTAGTGAACTTGTACCCTTCATGTGGATTCACCCTACCTCAGGTTTTTCAGGGTCAAGGTGATCCTTCACCCAGACGTTTATTTTTTGCCAAATGTCATTTCAGCCTTTCACTTCAACCAGGACATTGTTCTCCCCACCGTGGCTCAGAACCTCTCCTCAGAGACTGAACGCCGTCTACATTCTCTGGATGTCAGGCGAGCCCTTGCCTTTTACCTTGACAGGACTTCTGCTTCCAGAAAGTCCCAAAAATTGTTTGTTACTCCACCTCGAAGCTTGGACTGCCAGTCTCCCTGCAACACTTCTTGAAATGGGTAGTATTGACAATTCACCTTGCCTACGAACTCTCTGGGAAGACTCAGCCTGCCCGAATTTGGGCTCATTCTGTCAGGGTGGTAGCAGCTTCTTCTGCCTTTCTCTCCAGCATTCCTCTGGAGGACATTTGTCAATCTGCAGTCTGGTCACAACCTCTTACATTTATCAACCATTATAGACTTGATGCCAGACACAGACATGAGGCAGCCTTTGACAGAACAATTCTCCTTTCCAACATCTCTCAGATTAGTTGTTAAATCAATAATCACACATTGTTTATTAGCTTTATTCAGGACACTCCCTCCTCCTGCACAATACAAGCTAATCAGTCTGACCTATTTGTGTGCTTCACAGAGACCATGAAGAAGGAGGACAGGTTGCCTACCTGTAACTGTAGTTCTTCGAGTGGTCATCTGTGAATCCACACAAATCCCTCCCATCCTCCCCTTGGCCGTGTCCTGCCCTGCTTCCGGTCTGCTCCATTGCGGCGGTTCTAGAACTGGGTAAGAGTGGGAAGACGGGCCTTATATAGAGGATGGGCAGAGCTACTGCCAAAAAGTGTTCCCTAGCTATTCCAGTGGTTCCAATATCTACTGCGCAGGTGCAGAAAACCCATTTGTGTGGATTCACAGATGACCACTCAAAGAACTACAGTTACAGGTAGGCAACCTGTCCTTCTGTATTGTTCAGATCTGGTGTAGGGGACTTGTTGGTTTTACTTTTCCTCTCACATCAAGGAATGCCCCTTTTTCCTAACTGTAGGATGCCTTCCCATCATGGTATAGTGGTTTGAGCAGTGGGCTGCGACTTTGAAAATCAGGGTTTGAATCCCTGCTTAGCCATGGAAACCCACTGGCTGACCATGGGTAAGTCACATTCTCTCAGCCTCAGAGGAAGGCAAAGGCAATGTCAAACTCCTTCTGAACAAATTTTGACAAGAAACCCCCATGATAGAGTCGGCTATAGTTGCCATAGGTCAGAAACGACTTGAAGGCGCACAGCTATAAACAAGATCCCTGCTGAAAGGACAAGTGCACCCAGGAGTCAAAGGCCCTTGTTTTATTTGTGAACAGTCAGTACAAATGTTTTGGTCACCTGTGCTTTAGTTTTACAATTTAGAGCTGTGCTGTTTTGAGTACTGTATAATGATCTCAAACCCATCATGCAGTAAGCTTTTAGAGCTGGTCTGCTTAAATGTTTTCTTTGAATCTGTTAACTCTTGGAAGTTCACTATAATTCTGTCCATGGCATAATCTGAGTTTGTTATTTTTTTCTAATTAGATACTGAAGCTTGCTTCCTGAATTGTCATCGGATACAAAATAACACACATTTGCTAGTCTTTGGACTGTGATGCAAAAATTTTCTTTTCATTTTTTTTCCTGTCAGGAATAGAATGAATATACTTCAGGACAGTTCCTGTTTCATGGGTTAACTGGAATATTTCAATTAGTATTATTGTCTAGAGATTTCAGAACACTGCCTAGATGACTTTTTAAACTACTGAATATTAGTGCATATAAACCAGCTCTTGTCTTCATAGACTATTTTCTTGGGGAGGCTGCTGCACCTTTTATCGATAAGCAAAAGTATTAATCATTCTGTTAACTATTTTACAGTGCAATAGAGTCTTATAGTATAGAAAACAGTATGTAATTTGTATTTGGGATAAAACAAAACTGTTTTCTGATTCAGTGTAGTTAACTGATCTAGATGGCTTGCTTAATTGCAACTCTCTTATGTATTTGCGCTGTTATTTTAAGTAACATAAAGGAAACATAAATTAACTATGTACAAAAATAAGATCAATGTGAAATTGAGTCTTTTCTCAACGCATACATGTTTCTTTGATCAGTAATCCCAGCAGATCACAGCCTTTTGTGAAACTTCCACTTCCTCCCAGTCTTTTTGAGCTCAACTAGTATTCCAGACATGATTTCTGAAAATATGAAGCAGGATACTATCCTTGGGTCATATAGATTGGATGTATAGTGCACACATGCAAAAAAAATTAACAGCTTGTGAGCCTTGTAGTATTTGTCCTTAAAATTAAACATATTTTGCTCAGTTGTCCAAGTTTATTCAATGCTTGTCCAGCACCGGATCTTGTCTGATTTTGGAAACTAAGCAGAGTCAGCCCTGGTCAGTACTTGGATGGGAGACCATGAATGAATGCCATATGCTGTAGGCTATAGAACAGAGGAAGGAACCAGCCAAACCACCTTTGAGTATTCCTTGTCTAAGAAAACCCTATACATTCATGGAGTCGCCATAGGTTGACAAGCCACTTGAAAGTGCATACATCCATACGTAGAGTTAACTGCCAGATCAATGGGCTTAGCTTTACGTTTCAAGAAAGTGATTCGATTTGTCTGTGAGCCTCTAGACCTTGTTATAGATTGACAGAAGTAAGTGATGTTCAGAAAAGTCCCCAGAAGAAAGTAACTGCTCAGTTCATTCTCTATTACATCACCTAGGATGCCATGCTAAACCATAGTTTAGTGTGGCAAAGGCAAGCCACAGAACGTCTCACAAGCTCCTTTCTTCTTCTTCTTCTTCTTCTTCTTCTTCTTCTTCTACCGTAGTTCAGTGCTTTTAAAACTAAAATGCTGTGATTTACATGTACATCCATTTTTTCTTTAACAGGCAAAGTAGAAATCTTGCTCATTTGTTTTGTACTAAGTCATAGTTGTGCGTGATACCTGAATGCAGCCATTGTTTGGCACATTATAAGCCAAATATGTACCAATTCCTTGTTGTGCCTTTCAGAAAGTAAGACTATGGTCCAAAACACACTCCAGAAATAATCCAGTTTGAGACTCCTTTAACTGCCCTGGCTCAGTGCTAGGGAATTGTGGGAACTGTAGTTTTGTGATACACTTAGCTTTCTGTGTTAGAGGTCTGGTGCCACAATTTTCAGGATTTCCTAGCACTGAGCAAGGGTAGTTAAAGTGATCTCACTGGATTATTTCTGCAGTATGTTTTGGACCTGTGTTCACTTTCTGGGTCTGTTCATAGAAACTGATAGACACTGCCCTGTGCTACAGGCGTGTAGCCTTTATTATTAGATCTGTTTTTGCCATTGTTCTGCAAACCAGGCCAGAGGCTTACTCTTTGTTTTTAGTGTGCAGGACAAATGGATGCAATAGCAACCTAGTTGACTTCTCTCAGGAACAAAGTGCTGCATGATTTCTTGGGCCTTGATCCCGTCTGACATATGTGCTTTGAATGTGCGTTCTGTGTAGGGGATGCCATACACCTCTGGATGTAGACTTCCTCTACAGACATGCACAGTCAGCACATGGAGAACAGAAGTAGAGCAGAGTCAAAGAACAGACCCACTTATTTGTTTTAATTCCTTCAAACAATTTGTGAAGGGAGAATTATACTGTGGAATAATTAAAGTAGAACATAGAATAGGAGATTGGAATGAGCAGTGAGTATAATTTTCTTAAAACTGAGAGATGGGCGAGCACTAAGTGAACAATGTAGTCCAAAGGAATGAACGTAGCAGAATTTTTTTAATTGCTGCTTAAAAGTTGTAGAAATCCCTTAGTAAAAAAAGGTTGGTGTTCAGAATTCAAATGTATGCTTGTTTGCATAGATAGCTTTTAAGAGGGATTATGTGTCATTTAAGTCCCAGTATTCTCCCTTAAATTAAACATTTGTTCTGAAAAAAATTATGAATAGAGAGAAACTCTTCTAGAACATGGCCACATAGCCCGAAAAACCCACAAAAAACAATTTATGAATGTATCTTTTAAGAAGAAAATGCTAAATAACATCAAGGATGCACAGGTTCCTCGGATGACTGAGGGCAATACCTGTTTTTGGTTAAGACTAAAACCAGAGTTTAGAAGTAACTAGTTATAAATAAAGTCTAATAATATCCACAATCCATCAAACAGCAATACCTTCATTGAGCCAACCAAAATGCACAATACACAGTCAGCCACAAATACTCCTTCCACAAAGAGCTGCCTTTTCCAGACATCTTAAATAATAATAATAATAAAATTTTTATTTCTTCTTCGTGGTCTCTGCGAATCATACAAATGGGTTTCACTGCGCCTGTGCAGTGCTGCTCGGAACCTACTGGAATCACTGGGCAGAGTTAACTCTGCAACATATTGAAACTTTTTGGCGGTAACTCCGTCCACCCGTTATAAGGCCCCTGCCTTCCCGCTCTTTTCCCCAGTTCCTTTTTTCCGCCGCGCTAGCTGCTTCAGGGAACTTTCGCTTGCTTTGCTTGCTTGGAATCACTTTCGCTTTTTGACCTCGGGCTGTATCTTGACCATTCTTTGTCTCCCGCCCCTGGTAACTTCGGACTTTCGGACTGTTGACCTCGTTTACGGATTCTCCCACTGGTTTTGACGACTCTGGAAATGCCTGCGCCTTTCAAGAAGTGCGACATTTGCGGGGGCAAGGTGCCCGTCCAGGACCCGCACTCCTCCTGCCTGCTGTGCCTTGGCAAGAACCATGACACCAAGGCCTGTCTGCTCTGCAGATCTCTCTCCTCCCAGGCCCGCAAGAACTGTGAGTCCCGGCTCACTTCGGCAATTGCCCTCGGCAAGGTACAGGAGGGGGGTTCACGGTCGTCTTCTGTCCCGCCTCCCGTGCCCCCCACCTCGTCTCTGGCCAGTGTGTCCAGCGTGACATCGGGGAGGGCCGCCGTTTCCAGCGTGGTGTGTGTCCCGGCCAGGACGACCTCTTCCACCACCTCCGATGTGGCCCGTGGCTCCAAACCGCCCAGCGCCACCGACGAACTCTCCAAGCGCCCCCATAAGTCTTCGGGGACTGAGGGTACTGAGCCGGCCTCCAAACCGAAGAAGGGATTGGAGGGCTCGCGTTCGAAGAAGGCTACCGAGCCGGAGGTCCATCTCGTGTCGCCTTCGTCGTCCAAGGCATCCAAGGCATCTCGCCACGCTCCGAAGTCCAAGGAACTGACTGTGCCTTTGGAAGGGGCAAAGTCCCCGAGACCTTCCTCGTCGGCAGCGGCTGCTGTCCTCCTCGACCTTCCGGACAATCCGTTCTTTCCAACGGAGGAGCTTCCCAGGC
The DNA here is from genome assembly GCF_019175285.1 of Sceloporus undulatus. Taxonomy (NCBI): domain Eukaryota; kingdom Metazoa; phylum Chordata; class Lepidosauria; order Squamata; family Phrynosomatidae; genus Sceloporus; species Sceloporus undulatus. The sequence goes on along the minus strand of NC_056522.1, from coordinate 29,055,389 downwards.
CTGGGAAGAAGAGGCACCACGACAAACCCGGTCGTGACCCTGCCCCTAAAAAGTCCAAACCCTCCAAGGATCGACCCGCCACCGATCCACCGAAGGCGAAGGAGAAGAAGCGCTCCCCGTCCAAACAGGCCCGCGCTTCCGCTTCGGCAGCTCCCCGCGACCCGGAGCCGATGCCGGTAGACCGGGGGACCCCGGTACCGGACACTCCACTGCCCCTGCCCACCATGGACTTTGTCCACGGGACGGACTACACCGTTCTTCGTCGCTCCCCAGAGCACCGGTCGCCCTCCCATCCGGCAACCGACGACGAGGAAGACCAGCCCCGCGGGCATGACATTCCCGACCTCTTCTTCGACACACAGTCGCGCCGGTACTACGTGTCTGTTTCGGAGGACAGAGCTATGAGGGAGTTCACCAGGCTGAACCCCCATCCCATAGACCGGGCCACCCCATCCAGATCGGTCCCGACCATGTCGGTCTACGAGAGGTCGCCGTCTCCACCCCGCAGGTGCTCCCGGTCTTCAGCGGACCTCGCTCCAACCCGCCCGAGATCCCAGGTTAGAGTGACGGACCCCCTCTCCTCTGACCTGGACTCCGAAGACGAGCCGCTGCTTCCTTCTGAGGCACCCTCGGACGAGGATGTCCTCTCGGACCCGGCCTCCCCCCAGAGGATGCACAACCCAGAGCCGTCTTCCCCATCGGACGACGTCCGGTCTTTCACCGAGCACGTCGTCAAGATGGCGAGGGCCCTCGACATCGAGCTCGCTTCCGCGGAAGACGACGCCAAGGACCCGGTTGAGCGTCGGGTGCACGGACGGGTGCCTACTCCGCCGTGCCTGCCTCTCCTTTCCTCGCTCCAGACCATCGTGAAGAGGTCCTGGGACTCTCCGGCCACCCTGTCGGTGCCCTCCCGCAAGGTGGAGTCGCTCTACAGAGTCGCCCAGGCGAGCTGCCCTTGGTTGGCCGACCACCCCAGGCCGAACTCTGCCATCGTGAAGGGAGCCCAACACAGCTTCGTCCCGAAGCAGGCGACCTCCCCTGTCGACCGGGAGGCGAAGAAGGTGGACGGACTGGCCAAGAAGGCTTACTCGGCATCGGCTCTTGGGGTCAAGGCTGCCAACTACACCGCCTGCATGGGGGCCTACATCCAGACCCTCATGGAACGGATCTCCCCCCCTCGTCCCGGACGTCCCAGATGACATCCAGAGGCAGCTGGTGGAGATCAGGGACGAGGCCCATTCCATTGGAAGTTGGCTCATCACCACTTCCAGGAATATGGCGGACTGTTCGGGGAGGGCCATGTCAGCCTCCGACCTCAACCCCACGGTCAGGGCGGCCATCGAGGACATGCCGCTCGACGGGACCGGGCTCTTCCACGCCGAGACCGACGACCGCCTGAACCGCAAGTTTAGGACGAAGGCGGCGGCGAAGAAGCACGGCATGTCCTCAGCACCGGCTTCTCCGTTCCGGAAGTGTCAGCGCCCGTGGCAGCCGCAAGGTCAGTCACAGGGGACCTTCTCCCGGGATCGGCAGTCCCAGCAGCAGGGCTCCCAGAGACACCGCTTCCCCTCGCAGTCTTCCTCCTCCTCTGGCCGTCGCAACTTCCCGCCTCGGTACCGCAAGTCCCGCCGGCAGGACACCGACCAGGGGAAGAAGAGAGCCTGAAGGGACGCAGCGCGCTTCGTCTCTCCTTCACCCCTCTTCTTTTTGGACATTCTGAGGCCCTTCGCTAACACCTGGGCCTCCATAACATCGGACTCGTGGGTTCTCAACATCGTCCGTAGGGGTTATGCCCTCGAGTTCCAAGAGCTCCCTCCAACTGGAGCCTTCATGTCCACTCCCCCCTCGGACACCCTTCTCGACGAAGTGCGCACCTTGCTTGGTAAAGGGGCAATCTCCCCTTTGCCGCCCGATCAATGTCCTCGGGCCTTTTTCTCCAGGTGCTTCATGGTACCGAAAGCGGATGGGGACATCAGGCCTATCCTGGACTTGAGACAATTGAACTTGTTCCTTGACTACCGTCGCTTTCGAATGGTAACCTTGGCTTCCATTCTGCCTCTGCTTCACCAGGGCCTGTGGCTCGCGACCGTCGACCTGAAGGACACCTACTTCCACATCGGGATCCGAGAGTCCCATCGGAGATTCCTCGCCTTCGCTGTCGGCTCCACCTCGTACCACTACAACATGCTTCCCTTCGGCTTGGCCACGGCTCCACGAGTCTTCACAAAGTGCATGGCACCGGTGGTGGCATACCTTCATCAGAAGGGCTTCATGGTCTTTCCCTACCTGGACGACTGGCTGTTTGCAGCCGAATCCCAAGGCGAGCTGCAGGAGGCAGTCTCCTTCGCCTTGCGCCTCTTGGACTCCCTCGGGCTGGTCGTCAACAGGGAAAAGTCCCACTTCACACCGACCAGACAGGTCAAGTTCATCGGGGCCATCCTCGACTCCGAAAACTGCCTAGCCTTCCTCCCTCCGGACCGGTTTCAGGCCCTGACAACGTCCCTCAGGCCGTGCATCTCCCACAGAAGGGTGAGAGCCAGAGACGTTCAAGTTGCCCTGGGCCACATGGCATCGACAACATTCGTCACCCCCTGGGCAAGACTTCGTCTTCGACCTCTCCAATCCTGGTTCCTCTCTGTCTTCTCTCCGTTGGAGGACCCTCCTTCAAAGTGGCTCACGGTACCGAGACCGGTGGCCGCTTCCCTCAGATGGTGGCTAGACAGCTCCAACATCTGCACCGGGATGCCCTTTCATCAGCCCCAGGCACAACTGACTCTGACAACAGATGCATCCCTGGAGGGATGGGGTGCCCACCTGCTCGACCTCGTCGTCAAGGACAGGTGGTCCGCACAAGACAAGCTCCTCCACATCAACGCTTTGGAGGTGCTCGCAGTGGAGAAGGCTTTGAGGGCGTTCGAGTTTGCTGTCACAGGAAGAGTGGTCCTCCTGAGGACGGACAACACCACCGTGATGTACTACATCAACAAACAAGGTGGTACCAGATCCAGGACCCTGCTCGACCTCACGCTCCGCATCTGGGACTGGTGCATCCAGAGGCGCGTCCTCCTCCAGGCGATTCACCTTCCCGGGGAGGACAACGAGTTGGCAGACCGCCTCAGCAGATCTCCATTGGTGTGCCACGAGTGGAGGCTCCATCCCGAGACGGTCAGCGACCTCTTCGATCGGTGGGGAACCCCCCGGATCGACCTCTTCGCGACCAGGTGGAACAGCCACTGTCCCCAGTTCTGCTCCAGGAAGCGATTGGACGGATCCCTCGTAGACGCATTCGCTTTCCTCTGGACGGGGGAGCTCCTCTACGCCTTCCCTCCGTTCCCTCTCATCATCAGAGTGGTGTCCAAGATGACAACGGACCGCTCGCATGCGATCCTGATCACCCCGTGGTGGCCGAGACAGCCGTGGTTCGCATCCCTTCTTCACCTCTCCAGGAGATGCTTCCTCCGTCTCGATCCTCGCCCGGACCTGCTGTCGATCCAGGACGGACGAATTCTCCACCCCGACATCGAGAGCCTGCCGCTGGTAGCCTGGAGGATTCGGCCCTGACTGCCTTGCCGGAGGCAGTGAGGACGGTGATCCTGGCTGCGAGGAAACCGTCCACCCAGCGCTCTTATGCCCTGAAATGGAGGAGATTTTGCCTCTTCCTTGACCAAAAGGGCTTGTCTCCTGCACGGGTGTCCACTCCAGTGGTGCTGTAGTTTTTGATGGCACTTTTGGATGGAGGGCTGTCCCTCACATCTATCAAATGCTATCTGTCTGCCATCTGTGCCAAATACCAGTTCGGGGGGAGGGTTTCTTTCTTCAAAGACCCCTTGGTGAAGGGGTTCCTGAAGGGTTGTGCCAACCTTTATCCTCTTGTGTCGGTACCAACGCCGGCTTGGAGCTTGGAGTCGGTACTGTCCGCCCTCCAATCCAAGCCCTTTGAACCGATGGCCACAGCGGACTTGAGACTATTGACTTGGAAAACCGCTTTTCTTGTGGCCATCACCTCTGCCCGCCGTGCGGGTGAACTCTGTTCTTTACGGAGGGACCAGCCATTCCTGAGGTTCCACAAGGACAAAGTGGTCCTCCGTACGGACATCACCTTGCCGAAGGTTGTGTCTGCTTTCCACATGTGCCAGGACATTGTGTTACCCACTCTCGCATCCAACCCGACGTCGGATGAGGAGCGACACCTACACTCTCTTGATGTCAGGAGAGCACTGGCATTTTACCTGGACAGAACTGCTGCCTCCAGTCGGTCCGAGAGACTTTTCCAATGCTACTCGGAACCGAAGAAAGGGTTGCCTGTGTCTGCGCAGAGGTTGTCCAAATGGGTGGCTGGTACCATCCACCTCTGCTATGAACTGTTAGGCAAGCCTCTCCCTGGCAGGGTTCGGTCCCATTCCACAAGGTCAATGGCAGCATCCTCTGTATTCCTGTCGGGGATTCCCTTGGAGGATGTCTGCAAGGCTGCTGTCTGGTCCCAACCTTTAACCTTTATTAAACATTACAGGTTGGTCACCAGGGCCATTCGAGACGCAGCTTTCGGGAGGGCTGTGTTGGTTTCAGGGTTGCATTGATTGCACTACTGTTGTTTGTGTTCACTACACTTGTACAGTTTACACTGTTCACAGTTGTTGAATGTTGGTTTGCACAAGTTCTGGGAGACCGATCTTGCATGACCTCTGTTCCCCCCTCAGGTTTAGCAATGTTATTGCTATGTTGATCTGTGACACAAAGACTGACGCTTTTATGGTTCAAGTTGTTTTATTGTAATAAATATACCTTTGGTTCACCATAGCTTTGGTCTCAGGACACTCCCTCCGCCGTATACCTTAGCTTGTCAGTCTAAACCCATTTGTATGATTCGCAGAGACCACGAAGAAGGACAGGTTGCTTACCTGTAACAGTATTTCTTCGAGTGGTCATCTGCGAATACATACAAATCCCACCCGTCCATCCCCTCAGTGTCCTGCTCTTATTGGCTCTTTCCATCGCCTGCTTGGCGGAAAAATTGCGGAACTAGGGAAAAGAGCGGGAAGGCAGGGGCCTTATAACGGGTGGGCGGAGTTACCGCCAAAAAGTTTCAATATGTTGCAGAGTTAACTCTGCCCAGTGATTCCAGTAGGTTCCGAGCAGCACTGCGCAGGCGCAGTGAAACCCATTTGTATGTATTCGCAGATGACCACTCGAAGAAATACTGTTACAGGTAAGCAACCTGTCCTTATGTTTCCCCGCCTCTCCCATTGGATCGAAGCGGGGTTACAGACTAGATAAAATCCAATATATACAGTGGTACCCCGGGATACGAAAGCACCGCCTTACGAAATTTCCGGGTTACGAAAAAAATCAATAGGAAAAAACTGTTCCGGGTTACGAAGGTTATTTCGGGTTACGAAAAATATTTTGGTGCTTTTCGGCGCTATTTCGCACGAAATCGCGGCTTTTCCCCATTAGCGCCTATGGCTTTTTCGGCTTACGAAGGATTTCGGGTTACGAACGCGGCGGCGGAACGAATTATTTTCGTAACCCGGGGTACCACTGTACATAGAAATCTTTAAACAAGTTACTAACATCAAAATCTCAGCATATCAATAACAGTTATCAGTTAAATTACCAGTTAACAATACAATTGGGGAATAGAGCAGCATCTCTTTCAGGGAACATGTCAGTCAGTATATTATATCATATCATGGTAAGCTTGGCGGAAAAGCTCGGTGTAGTGGTTTTGGTGTTGGACTATGACTCTGAAGACCAGGGTTCGATTCCCTGCTTGGCTATGACACCCGTAATCTTGGACAAGTCACATAATCTCAGCCTCAGGGGAAGGCAGTGGCAAACCTTCTCTGAACAAATCTGGCCAAGAAAACCCCATGATAGATTTGCCTTAGGGTTGTCATAAATCAGAAATTACTTAAAGATACACAACAACTACAACTATAGCAAGGGGAGATCTCTGTACAAACTGTATTTGTCTTCAGTTGTATTTACTTAATTTTGGGAAGAATAAAACAAATCATGCATAGCAATCTGTCAAATTTACATTGTCACAAACTAGTGGTTCAATCCTAGTATAAACGTTCCTGTTAGTAGGTGTACTGAATTTAAGGTTATTGTGGCATAATTAATTTTACAAGAAAAGTTTAGATGGGTTAATTTATGTGGCACAAACTCAGGAGGAGCTAAATCTGTATGTATATATAAGTTTGGTTATATGAATTTCACTTTATTAGACAGAAACTAGAGCCATTATCAGTAAATAATCTGATTATTTACTACTGTATTTTCTGGCGTATAAGACTAATTTTTAGCCCAGGAAATTTTTGTCAAAAGTCGGGGGTCGTCTTATACACCGGGTATTGCCTTATAGGGCTGAAACTTCTGAGTCGGACTGGAAAATCTGCGGTCACCGCATATGGTGGAGGGAGCTCAAAAATGGCAGCAGCCGCATACCCTCCGTATGTGGTGACCATATGAAAGTTGCAAGGGCGATGCTGTACAAGTATGGTAGAAGAAAATCTTGGAGACAGGGAGGGCTGGGCAGGCAGGGAGAGCTGACCAATCCAAGCAGGCTTTGTATACAACAGGTTTTCCTGCTAAGTACCTGCATGTCATAAGCATTTGAATTAAAATTACCATATTGAAATCAAATCTGATGTTTTTTTAATTTTTATTTGATGTGCGCTGGAAGAGGGGTAGTCTTATACAGCGAGTATATCACAAACTCTATATTTTAATTGGAAAAGTTGGGGGTCGTCTTATACGCCCAGTCGTCTTATATGCCGGAAAATATGTAGTCTTCCAGTAAAGCCAGATTCCTTGCATAAAACCCCCTTTTAC